>NC_083317.1:87571325-87926325 GCF_963455315.2 Globicephala melas | reverse complement strand
AGAAGATTCTGGGAAAGGAATCAGGTATCAGTAAAGCTAAGTATTGGCACTGAAGAGGGGGTAAGGGGATAGAGAATCTCAAGAAATGTAAGGCTAAGAGAAGAGGCCTGGAGAAAAATGCTGGGCTTTATAAACCCTCTCTTTTGCCTCTAATTCTAACCTGTCAATAAAGTGTACACTCTTCAGTAGTGCTTTGGTGCAAGTGAATTCTTTATTCTGAAGGTAAAAATTATTAAATCCAGCTTCAGAGGCTGTGTGGAGGAATGGCTGATGTATGGCTTAAAATGTATTCCAAGGAAATGTACTATAATCTAAATTTACAATATCGATAGCATCAGAGAGTAACAGACCCCTCTCAACTGAGATGTAGCCAGACTGCATCTAGGTTCAGCTCTAGATATGACACTTCAGCAGGGGTCTCAAACTCAAACACCTTTGAGGCCAAGTCCAGTGAAGCTGGGATTAAGACAATAGGCAATGATGGAAGCTTGGAGCTGGGAATGCATGCCTTGTGGAAAGGCATTCACATTTCTTTTGATTTTTCTTTATTTAAAAACAAAGCAAATAAAAAGGACATTGTGCCAAGCAAAATACATTTGTGGGCCAGAACCAGAGAGCTTGCAGTCTCTGAAACAGTCATTATCAAGTCACAGGACATTCAGAGGAGAGTGGTCAGGATATGAAATAACTCAAAATCATGCAGTATGTGAAACAATTGAGTAAACTGGATTCTTTAATTTGAAAAAGAGTAGCACCTGGGGAACCTAGAGATTGTCCTCAAAGTATTTGAAGGCTGTTATACAAACAAAGTGTTAGAGATGCTTTATCTTCTCTTAAGATGCAAAAGCAGAAAATAGGGGGCAGCCATTAAGGATTAAATGAGTTAATATTTGTAAAGCACTCAGCACAGTGTCTGCACAGTTAGCACTATAGAAATACCTACTATATTAAGTAAATGGACTTGGTGTTCAGAGTTGTTCAAGGTTTAAATGAGTTCTGTGGTGGGTGATTGGAGGGCACCTTATGGGGATGGTTGAGGGACAATATTCTGAGGGATAGAAAGCCCATCCACTCTTGGAGACAAGTGTACAGACCTGGATGGTTCGCTAAGGTAACTTGTAAACTTGGGTTCCATTGAATGTGCATAAAATAAACAAAGTGAAAGACATTTCTCTGCTACTGAATGGTCTTGCATCACATTTCACTTCTCAGATAAGACTCCTCCCAGCTTTTAGATGGCAACCAACTAAAGTTATAAATTAAGTCCCCATGAAAAATAAAGTATGGGGGAGGTATATACAATCCTAGAAAGTAAGGGTGGTCTCAGTGGAAGTGTGGGGACTTTGGAAAGGAACTGCCACAGTGCCCCTAGAGTCCTCCAAGTAAGGAGTAGCTAGCACAGGCATAATGATGAAAAGCATCAGAATTTAGTATCTGCAAATCTCTCAGAGACTCCCTTATAGTATTTTGTCAGACCAAGCTGATGTTGGATCATTCAAAAGAGAAATCCGTGTCTCAAAACTCCAAAACTATGGAAACTAAGTCACAACAAGAAGACTAAGAAGATGTCTGCAAAGTACTTGTTAAATATTGAAATTCTGATTATGATGGGTACCATGTATCATAGAAAGATAATGATCAATATAAGGACAATAGTGACCAGAACTAACTCTGACTTAAGAAACTCAGTACTGATGTAGGTGTGAATAATGAAGTTCTGAGAACCCTGTGTATAATTGAGGTGGAAAATCGGGATCCAACTAATAGTTGATGCATTGTTGCTTTGTGTAAAGTGGAGCAGTTGGAGAAGTAAAAAGCTGGGAATAAAGATTTACCAAGCACCCACTTTCAATCGGGTACGGTGCTAGATGCTTGATGAGGGTTACTTTATCTAATCCTCACATTAACCTTGAGAAAAAGATAATTGGTCCCATGATATACACAAGAAAATTAGAGCTCAATTTAATAAACTTGCCCAACGCTCATACACTTTTGTTGGATTATAAATCAGTAAAAACTCTTTGGGGAGTAGTTCAGCAGAACCTATCAAAACGTTTAAGGAGCAAAATTATTGCCTCAGCAATTCCATTTGTAGCCATTTATTTCTCAGGAATACTTTCACAAGTGTATGAGGATATTATGTGCAATTGTTTCCCCTGCAGCATTATTTGTAATATTAATTATTACATAATACTTACAGATTATATGATACAGATTATATAATAATTACAGATTAATAATAAAAATAATAATTATTAAGAGATAATTACATTATTGTAATTATCTCTTTAGCAGGGTGGACACTTACTGTCTGGAGACAGCCAAAAGGTTCTTCAGGAAAATAACTACTATATACCTATATTCTAGAATACTTTGAATCCAATAAAAAGATTGAAACAGATGAAGTCAAAAATAAAAATACTACATGTAGCAAATCAACTTTTTATTGATAAAGTACGTATACATCTGTATGTACATAATAAAAGGCCTGGAATAGCACCTGCCAAGTGATTGATCGTAGTTACACCTAGAGAATAAAAGTGAGGAGCTGGGATGGAAGAGACCACTTTCTACTTTCTGCTCTTCTGTATTATTTAAACTACTTTAAACAGATACGTGTTGTTCCATTGAAAAAAGATGGAAAGTCATAATGAACGCAAAATCACACAAGCAGCCACTGGCAGTTAGGACTCTGCACAGTGCTTCCTCCAGGATCTACTTCTAAGTTTACGGTTTGGGAGTTTCTCCCCTGAGATGTGTTTACTCTATCTAGGGCAGCAAATGATGCAGAGTAGAACTACCTGAGAGAGAAGGCAAAAACTTTCCAAGGAAAATCAGTTAAAGCATGGACAGAGGCCACGGCAGCAACCATAAACACATTTTCCTGCCAAAAAATGAATACACATTTCTAAACATGAAGATTTATACAAAACAGTGCTGTGTCACATCAGTCTGTTTTCCCAAGAGTGCAGCTCTTTACAGCAGTTCCAAGTATTAAATTACCCGGGCAGACATGATCAGGTACACATAGTTATCACTGATTACACCACTTCCACATACTCTATTTATCATGTTTATAACTCCAAATTTAAACCTTTAGCATCTCCTCTGGCTTTTCTCAGATAGTATCATACTGAAAATCAGGATTCTAGTAAATCACACCATCAGAGTATAAATCCCATGGCCGGCAGAAGAGTTAGATTTTTAGAAATACCACAATATTTAACAACCCTGATTACCATAATCATTAATGAGGTACAGAACCCTGAAACAAGACAACCCAAACAGAGTAGAACATGAGTATAACAAACTAAAAAATATTCTCAAAGTTCCAAGAATAGTTAGAGTGGATTAAACAAAGTGATAATGAATTATCTCTTTAGCAAGATAGACTCTTACTGGCAGGGGAATATCATGTGAATAAACTGAAGCATCCAAAGATTGTTGAACTAGATGCCCTTTAGGGGTCTTTCCTTCCCTTACGTGCATTTCCCCTAAAATATCCAAATAATAATACATTGAGTCTTTCCATGTTGCTCGGTTGAAGATATTTCAGCAAAAATAATTTACTAAAGATACAGTTACAATTCAAACTTTGCAAAAAGTTGTCAAGCAGCTTTGTGCTTTAAGATGTGTATTCATATTCTACAGATTAACCACCTAATCGCTCCAAGTGAATAATAACAACAAAACACATTGTTGTTAGTATAATTGAGAAGCATTCATTTAAAGATAAAATTCCTGCCTCCTGTAGCTCTAGGTACTGAGGATACATAATAATGTGTAATCATATGAATTAATAAGATGCTTTCATACCTTTCAGCACTTAACAAAGTAGTTAAATCATTTCCCAAGCAGCACATGGTGACTCTATCAAAGGTGTCCTTGGCATATCACTGTTCTGGGTTTTCTCATTCCCATTTTTATCCCGGCCAATATTTGACCCAAGGCAAAAAGGTCAGTGTAAGTATATTAGAGCTCCTGAGTGTGCATATATGTGAATATATATATTATACATATAACACATATATATGTAATATGTCTAAGTACCTCACTTAGCATCTGTTTGAAATTTACCTGAGACTTAGAAAATAAGGGGAAAAAGTCCTGAGCAATCAATAGAAATGTCTAAAGTGAGGATTAAGTAGACCACATATGTAATACATCTGGAGGCTTATAGAAGATATTCAATAAATAATCCCTATATTATTATCATTACTATCATCATTATTGCCTCCACATGGCCTCACAAAGGACCTGAAATCGCTTATCAGAGAAAAATTACTTAGGTTTAAAGCAGCTAAAAAGCTATCTACTGAAATGAAGGATACATTTTGCTACAGCCAGGCCTACTTACAATCGCAAAGTTACAGTTAGCATTCTGACAATAAGGGAGAAAATATAGTGAAAATTATAAAATGCAGACATAGTTCAAAAGAAAGAGCAGAATAAGGCCATCTGCACCAGAACAAATGGTTTAGAGTATTTGAAGCTAGGGAGAGCATTATTTTATCTTTGCAAAGCACACACTTTGTGTTCTCAATGATGGCATTATAGAATAGCAGCCATGGAGTCAGACAGATCTGAGTTCAAATCCCAGCTCCACCTCCCTCTGGTTTTTGTGATCTTGGCTAAGTTACTTAACCATTCTTTTTTTTTTTTTTTAACATCTTTATTGGAGTATAATTGCTTTACATTGTTATGTTACTTGCTGCTGTATAACAAAGTGAATCGTATACATATATCGTATACATATATACGTATCGTATACGTATACATATATCCCCATATCCCCTCCCTCTTGCGTCTCACTCCCACCCCCCCCATCCCACCCCTCTAGGTGGTCACAAAGCATGGAGCTGATCTCCCTGTGCAATGTGGCTGCTTCCCATTAGCCAGCTATTTTACATTTGGTTGTGTATATATGTCAACGCCACTCTCTCACTTCGTCTCAGCTTACCCTTCCCCCTCCCCGTGTCCTCAAGTCCATTCTCTATGTCTGTGTCTTTATTCCTGTCCTGCCCCCAGGTTCATCAGAACCCTTTTTTTTTTTTTTAGATTCCATATATATGTGTTAGCATAGGTATTTATTTTTCTCTTTCTGACTTACTTCACTCTGTATGACAGACTCTAGGTCCATCCACCTCACTACAGATAACTCAATTTCATTCCTTTTTATGGCTGAGTAATATTCCATTGTATATATGTGCCACATCTTCTTTATCCATTCGTCTGTCGATGGACACTTAGGTTGCTTCCATGTCCTGGCTATTGTAAATAGAGCTGCAATAAACATTGTGGTACATGTCTCTTTTTGAATTATGGTATTCTCAGGGTATATGCCCTGGGGTGGGATTGCTGGGTTGTATGGTAAGTCTATTTTTAGTTTTTTAAGGAACCTCCATACTGTTCTCCATAGTGGCTGCATAAATTTACATTCCCACCAACAGTGCAAGAGGGTTCCTTTTTCTCCACACCCTCTCCAGCATTTATTGTTTGTAGATTTTTTGATGATGGCCATTCCGACTGGTGTGACGTGATACCTCATTGTAGTTTTGATTTCCATTTTCTAATGATTAGTGATGTTGAGCATCCTTTCATGTCTTTGTTGGCCATCTGTATATCTTCTTGGGAGAAATGTCTATTTAGGTCTTCTGCCCATTTTTGGATTGGATTGTTTGTTTTTTTGATATTGAGCTGCATGAGCTGCTTGTATATTTTGGAGATTAATCCTTTGTCAGTTGCTTCACCTGCAAATATTTTCTCCCATTCTGAGGGTTGTCTTTTTGTCTTGTTTATGGTTTCCTTTGCTGTGCAAAAGCTTTTATGTTTCATTAGGTCCCATTTCTTTATTTTTGTTTTTATTTCCATTACTCTAGGAGGTGGGTCAAAAAGGATCTTGCTGTGATTTATGTCATAGAGTGTTCTGCCTATGTTTTTCTCGAAGAATTTTATAGTGTCTGGCCTTACATTTAGGTCTTTAATCCATTTTGAGTTTATTTTTGTGTATGGTGTTAGGGAGTGTTCTAATTTCATTCTTTTACATGTAGCTGTCCAGTTTTCCCAGCACCACTTATTGAAGAGGCTGTCTTTTCTCCATTGTATATTCTTGCCTCCTTTATCAAAGGTAAGGTGACCATGTGTGCATACGTTTACCTCTGGGCTTTCTATCCTGTTCCATTGATCGATATTTCTGTTTTTTGTGCCAGTACCATACTGTCTTGATTATTGTAGCTTTTACTTAACCATTCTGATCCTCAATTTACTCCTCCTCTCTTACATGAGGATTGCAGTGTATCTCTTCCCTCACAGGAGTAGGTCTAAATGAAATGTTGTATGTAAATGGCTAACACAGAGACCACCACATGGAATCCACTTATTAAATAGTAGCTGTATTATGATTACTATGCTTTGCTTAAGAAAACATGGAAACAGATAATGCTTTTTTTTTTTTTTTTGTGGTATGCGGGCCTCTCACTGCTGTGGCCTCTCCCGTTGTGGAGCACAGGCTCTGGACGCGCAGGCTCAGCAGCCATGGCTCACGGGGCTAGCCGCTCCATGGCATGTGGGATCTTCCCGGACCAGGGCACGAACCCGTGTTCCCTGCAACGGCAGGCGGACTCTCAACCACTGCGCCACCAGGGAAGCCCCAGATAATGCATTTTAAAGGAACTCTCCTACACTGTTGGTGGGAATGTAAATTGGTGCAGTTACTATGTAAAACAGTATGGAAGTTCCTTAAAAAACTAAAAATAGAGTTACCATATGATCCTGCAATCCCACTCCTGGGCATATATTCAGAGAAAACGCTAATTCAAAAAGATACATGGGCCCTAGTTTTCATAGCAGCACTATTTACAATAGCCAAGATATGCAAGCAACCTAAATGTCCATCAATAGATGAATGCCTAAAGAAGACTAATGGAATATTACTCAGCCATAAAAAGAATGAAATAATGCCATTTGCAGCAATATGGATGGACACAGAGATTATCATATTAAGTGAAGTAAGTCATACAGAAAAAACAAATATCATATGATATCACTTATATGTGGAATCTAAAAAAAAACGATACGGATGAACGTATTTACAAAACTGAAATAGACTCACAGACATAGAAAACAAACTTACAGTTACCAAAGGGAATAGAGGGGATGGGAAGGAGAGATAAATTAGGAGTTTGGGATTAATATATACACACTACTATACATAAAATAGGTGAACAACAAGGATCTACTGTGTAGCACAAAGAACTCTACTCAGTATCTTGTAATAACCTATAATGGAAAAGAATCTGAAAAAGACTATATATGTGTGTGTATAACTGAATCACATTGCTGTACACTTGAAACTAACACAACATTGTAAATTAACTATACTTCAATAAAAATAAATAAATAAAAATAAAAGATCCCTTTAAATAGTTTAATGCTATAAATCAGTCTTGTCACTTAAGGGAGTAGTTTTCAGTTACCTAGAAAATTAACATATGGAAAGCCTAATTCTCACATGATCCTGCCATGAATATGAAGACTTGGTTTATAATATACTCAGACACAGGTAGACGAAAAGATATATAATCAAAATGCAAAAAGAAAGAATACTGTCTTCTTCTCCCCTTTATCTGGATCAAAGCAAGTTCACAAATGTCTCAGACTTAAAAGACTATTGAATAGTTGTTGAAACTAGAACAGTCACTACACTTCTGTACATGTAACTACACTAGCTTGGAAGTATATTTCTGCTGTTTCTTTCATGACACTTCTCTGTTTTTCGATTTAAAATCACAGACAAAATGTGAATCCCTCCAAATATACACTTATAAATGCCAGTGATATCTTGAGCATCCAAAGTGAGAGGAAGGAATTCCTTTTTGAAAGAGTACAAAACTTTCTGATGACATTTATGCTATGATCATGGGGATATTCAATCAGTTTAATAGTCACAATGTTTCATAGCTTTTAGGAGGAGTGGTAGAAGAAAAGGAAGAGAAGAACAGAATAACCAGTGCCTCCCCACTGCTTGAAAGACACTTAAGGAATACCTATTGCACTAATAAGTATGTTTATCCTAACTGGAATATTCAGTGAAACCTTTAAGATCTATTTAAGATAGATAGATAGATAGATAGATAGATAGATAGATAGATAGATAGATAGATAGATATGCAGATAAAATTAGGACTTGGTTCAAAAGAATCGAGTCTCTGTGTTATTCAGAACTTTGGATTTAAATGGCAGAAACAACTCAAACACATCCAAGCAAATATGAATTGTATTGGCTTATTAAGTAAAAATGCCAGGAGTTGCCTAGCTTTGGCATAGCTAGATCCAGCTGCTCAAAAATGTTCTCTTCATTTTTTGGCTCCCTTTCTTTTGGATTGGCTACATCTTCCAGAAGTTTCTCTCCATGTGTTAAGAGTACATAGCCACCAGCAGCTTCAGACTTACATAGACTTTTCCCTCAGAAAGACAGAGAGGATCTCTCTTCAAACATCCAAATAATTACCTTGAAAGGAACTCCAGTAAACCCTACTTGGATTTAATTGGTCCTGCATTGATCATGGTGACCAATCATAATGGTCAGAAGGATTGGGCATTTTGATTTGCCACCTTGGCTCATGTGACTACAGCTGTGGAGGGGGGGAGAGGAGTGCCCTTTGATTGATAGTTTTACCAGAATCCTATGTTGAGAGAAAGGAGCAATTTCCAAAAGAGTAGGATGTAGGAGAAACAAAATAATACGTGTCAACTACAGTTCCCTACTATAATTATTTTCATATCCTCTGTTGGTCCCCTCCTTGAGCCTCCAAAATATTATAGTCAGTTATTTACATGCCCCGGACCTCCTCAGGATTTACACTTTCTCAGGATAGGGAATGTTTTCCTCACAATGTGGATCACTGAACATTGTAGGCACTCTCTAATTTAAGGGGATAACTTATATAAAATACTTTGTAAATTGTAAAGAATTATGTAAATGTAAACATTTAGGGGATACATTTAATTGTCTTTAACCTTCTCAGAGAGTTGAAGACATTGGAGCTTCTGTCTCAAAATTCAGTGATCCTAGGAGATCATGCAGGACTGCTTCTGTATCTATGCTTCCTTCAACTCGTATCTTTTTATTGCTTGCCTTTCTTCCTGATTTATACCATAAAGGGGTTGAAAATAAAATAACCATGTTACTACCTGGAAGTATAACTCTTATAGTACCCACTGTAATGTTGTTCCTATTCCTGGCATGGAGCAAGATACCTGGAATGTATCCATATTTGCCTTCCTTTTTGTTAGTTATCACATCTAATCTGATCTATACTGACTCTTTCTCCTATAGATGATGAATCAGAATGAATTGGTTTGTGGCCAATACTCCGAATATATTTTCAGCACCTTACAAGCCATCACCACCTTGAAAGTTCCATCATCTATTTTTCTAAAACTTTATTTCTAAGCTTCTCTCTTAAGGCTTTCTGGTTATCATGTATTTAAAATTATGTTAAGGAGGCAAATTATAACCCTCTAAAGGAGGACCATGCTTTATACATCATTTTAAAATCACTCACCATGCCCTGCCACAAAAAAAAAAGACAAATGCTCCTAAAAGTGATTTTTTTATTTAGCCTGAGAAAGGAAAAAGTGAGTGGAGAAAATGTGAAAACATTTCAGTAAAGATAAGACCATAAAGTCGTCTCATTAAAATGAACATTACAGCAATAGAAGCTCACTGTAATTAAGATATTGCCAAGCTCTCTCTGGACAGTGATCAATAGTAATGATGCCTTTTCATAACTCAGCATAACAAAGGTTTAATCCCTCAGTTCGTGTCCACTTAATTGTCAAGAGCCACCATGGAAGGGAAAAGCTTGAACAGTTGATTCTAAAGCAAAGAGTAAGTGGAAAGAGAGCAAAAAGCACCAGCTACAACAGCAAAAACCTCCTCGCAAAGAAATGCTGTCAAGGGACATATGAAACATGGTAATTTTATTTTTTACAAAAGGAGGAGGAAATAAGTAATAGAATCCATGGACTCTGCCACGGACAAAAAGGGCTGTGACCAAAAAGATATGCTCTCTTACAAGTTACACAAAAGTTTTACCTATATCATCACACAGGGTGTAACCATTCAACAAATTTATGAAGTAGATATAATATTTTTATCACTTTGCAGATTGAGAAACTGAAATTCAGACTTCAAGTGTTTTTCTCAAGAGAGAAAGCTAGCTGTCTTCTGATTTAAATATTTTTTGCTGTTTCCATAACACCAGATCTCTTCTGTTGCCCTCCACAAATTAACCAGATGCTTTTAAAACACTGAGACCCTACTGCCTTTTAAATATAATCTCAAATGTATTACAATTTCATTTTTTCTACTTTTTTAGTTGCACCATATATATATGTGTGTAGGTTACAATTTTACTCCTAAAGTATTTTTCTGTAGCTCTCCTTTTAACTAGCATTATGTAAAATATAGATGGCATCTAATAATTTAGATAATGTGGATTGGAAAAAGATATAAATTACGGTTATAAAATAAAGTAAACCCAGTTTTTTTCTTATGGTAGATGCTTAATAGTATTATATAAGAAGAATTGGAAAAGCGTGTTATGCAGTGAAATGTGACAGCATTGCCTACAATCAGATAATTTAGATCTAACACAAACTTTATCATCAATCTGCAGCATAGATGAGAAATAAGGGCAGAAGGAAAAGTCTACGTAAACGTGCAGGCATGAAAGGAGGCTTCAATGAGCTTACATAATAACTATAAAGACAAGGAAGATCCACTTAAAAAATTCATTATTCTCTCCATTCAAGGTCATATAACTAGGGAGGAAGTGGCCTCAAAGACACAAGTTCCATTATTTCAATCATCTTTATGGTATAGGCTACTCAGAACCTATCAATTCAGTACATTGGACAGCATCTTCACTAAAAAAAAAAAAAAAAAAAAAAGTTAAAAAAAAAAGAGAGAGCCATCTACTGGCCAGAAACTGAGCAGTCTTGGTACACTATTGGTTGGAGTTTCAAATCTTCAGATTCTAAAATGAAGAGCTGGAGGCTACAGGCTCTTAGGTGGGGCTAATGGCAGATTCTGGGAGGGCTCATGCCAAGGAGTGCTTCACAGAGCTTCTGCTGCCAGCGTCCTTGCCCCAACCGTGAGCCACAGCTGCCCCCCCACCTCTGCAAGGAGACCCTCCAACACTAGCAGCTGTGTGGCTGACAGGGTCTTGGTGCTCCAGCCAGGTGTCAGGCCTGAGCCTCTGACGTGGCAGAGCCAAGGTAAGGACATTGGTCCACCACAGCCCGCCCAGCCCCACGTAATATCAATCGGCAAAAGCTCTCCCAGATATCTCCATCTCAATGCTAAGCCAGCTCCACTCAATGACCAGCAAGCTCCAGTGCTGGACACCCCATGCCAAACAACTAGCAAGGCAGGAGCACAATCCCATCCATTAGCAGAGAGGCTGCCTAAAATCATAGTAAGATCATAGACATCCCAAAACACACCACCGAACGTGGTCTTGCCCACCAGAAAGACAAGATCCAGCCTCATCCATCAGAACACAGGCACCAGTCCCCTCCACCAGGAAGCCTACACAACCCACTGAACCAACTTGACCCACTGGGGGCAGACACCAGAAACAACAGTAACTATGAACCAGCAGCGTGCAAAAGGGAGACCCCAAACACAGTAAGTTAAGCAAAATGAGAAGACAGAGAAATACACAGCAGATGAGGGAGCGAGGAAAAAATCCACCAGACCAAACAAATGAAGAGGAAATAGGCAGTCTACCTGAAAAAGAATTCAGAGTAATGATAGTAAAGATTATCCAAAATCTTGGAAATAGAATGCAGAAAATACAAGAAACATTTAACAAGGACCTAGAAAAACTAAAGAGCAAACAAACAATGATGAACAACACAATAAATGAAATTAAAAATTCTCTACAAGGATTAATAGCAGAATAACTGAGGCAGAAGAAAGGCTAAGTGACCTGGAAAATAAAATAGTGGAAATAACTACTGCAGAGCAGAATAAAGAAAAAAGAATGAAAAGAATTAAGGACAGTCTCAGAGACCTCTGGGACAACATTAAAGGCATCAACATGTGAATTATAGGGGTCCCAGAGGAAGAAGAGAAAAAGAAAAGGACTGAAAAAATATTTGAAGAGATTATAGTTGAAAATTTCCCTAATATGGGAAAGGAAATAGTCAATCAAGTCCAGGAAGCACAGAGAGTCCCATACAAGATAAATCCAAGGATAAACATGCCAAGAAACATATTAATCAAACTATCAAAAATTAAATACAAAGAAAAAATATTAAAAGCAGCAAGGGAAAAGCAACAAATAACATACAAGGGAATCCCCATAAGGTTAACAGTTGATCTTTCAGCAGAAACTCTGCAAGCCAGAAGGGTGTGGCACATATTTAAAAGGGAAAAAACCTACAACTGAGAAAGGGAAAAACCTACAACCAAGATTACTCTGCTGAGCAATGATCTCCTTCAGATTCAATGGAGAAATTAAAACCTTTACAGACAAGCAAAAGCTAAGAGAATTCAGCACCACCAAACCAGCTTTACAACAAATGCTAAAGGAACTTCTCTAGGAAGGAAACACAAGAGAAGGAAAAGACCTGCAATAACAAACCCAAAACAACTAAGAAAATGGGAATAGGAACATACATATCGATAAGTACCTTAAATGTAAATGGATTAAATGCTCCAACCAAAAGACAAAGACTGGCTGAATGGATATGAAAACAAGTACCGTATATATGTTGTCTATGAGACACACTTCAGACCTAGGGAAACATACACACTGAAAGTGAGGGGATGCAAAAAGATATTCCATGCAAATGGAAATCAAGAGAAAGCTGGAGTAGCAATTCTCATATTAGACAGAAGAGATTTTAAAACAAAGACTATTACAAGAGACAAAGAAGGACACTACATAATGATCAAGGGATCAATCCTAGAAGATGTATAACAATTGTAAATATTTATGCACCCAACATAGGAGCACCTCAATACATGAGGGAAATGCTAACAGTCATAAAAGGGGAAATCGACAGTAACACAATCATAGTAGGGTACTTTAACACCCCACTTTCACCAATGGACAGATCATCCAAAATGAAAATAAATAAGGAAACACAAGCTTTAAATGACACATTAAACAAGATGGACTTAATTGATATTTATAGGACATTCCATCCAAAAACAACAGAATACACTTTCTTCTCAAGTGCTCATGAAACATTCTCCAGGATAGATCATATCTTGGGTCACAAATCAGGCCTCGGTAAATTTAAGAAAATTGAAATCATGTCAAGTATCTTTTCCGAACACAACGCTATAAGACTAGATATCAATTATAGGAAAAAACTGTAAAAAACACAAATACATGAAGACTAAACAATACACTATTAAATAACCAAGAGATTCCTGAAGAAATCAAAGAGGAAATCAAAAAATACCTAGAAACAAATGACAATGAAAACACGATGACCCAAAACCTATGGGATGCAGCAAAAGCAGTTCTAAGAGGGATGTTTATAGCAGTACAATCCTACCTCAAGAAATAAGAAAAATCTCAAATAAACAACCTAGCCTTACACCTAAAGCAATTAGAGAGAGAAGAACAAAAAAAACCCCAAAGTTAGCAGAAGGTACGAAATCATAAAGATCATAACAGAAATAAATGAAAAAGAAATGAAGGAAATGATAGCAAAGATCAATAAAACTAAAAACTGGTTCTTTGACAAGATAAACAAAATTGATAAACCATTAATCAGACTCATCAAGAAAAAAAGGGAGAAGACTCAAGTCAATAGAATTAGAAATGAAAATGGAGAAGTAACAACTGACACTGCAGAAATACAAAGGATCAGGAGAGATTACTACAAGCAACTATATGACAATAAAATGGACAACCTAGAAGAAATGGACAAATTCTTAGAAAAGCACAACATTCTGAGACTGAACCAGGAAGAAATAGAAAATATAAACAGACCAATCAAAAGCACTGAAATTGAAACTGTGATTAAAAATCTTCCAACAAACAAAAGCCCAGGACCAGATGGCTTCACAGGCGAATTCTATCCAACATTTAGAGAAGAGCTAACACCTAACCCTCTCAAACTCTTCCAAAATATAGTAGAGGGAGGAACACTCCCAAACTCATTGTACAAGGCCACCATCACCCTGATACCAAAACCAGACAAAGATGTCACAAAAAAAGAAAACTACAGGCCAATATCACTGATGAACACAGATGCAAAAATCCTCAACAAAATACTAGCAAACAGAAACCAACAGCACATTAAAAGGATCATACACCATGATCAAGTGGGGTTTATCCCAGGAATGCAAGGATTCTTCAGTATATGCAAATCAATCAATGTGATAAACCATATTAACAAATCAAAGGATAAAAACTATATGATAATCTCAATAGTTGCAGAGGAAGCTTTTGACAAAATTCAACACCATTTATGATAAAAACCCTCCAGAAAGTAGGCATAGAGGGAACTTACATCAACATAATAAAGGTCATACATGACAAACCCACAGCCAACATCATTCTCAATGGTGAAAAACTAAACCCATTGCTACTAAGATCAGGAACAAGACAAGGTTGCCCACTCTCACCACTATTATTCAACATAATTTTGGAAGTTTTAGCCAGCCAGGAGAGAAGAAAAAGGAATAAAAGGAATCCAAATAAGAAAACAAGAAGTAAAACAGTCACTCCCTGCAGATGACATGATAGTATACATAGAAAATCCTAAAGATGCTACGAGAAAACTACTAGAGCTAATCAATGAATTTGGTAAAGTAGCAGGCTACAAAATTAATGCACAGAAATCTCTTGCATTCCTATACACTAATGATGAAAAATCTGACATAGAAATTAAGGAAACACTCCCATTTACCACTGCAACATAAAGAATAAAATACCTAGGAATAAACCTATCTAAGGAGACAAAAGAACTGTATGCAGAAAACTATAAGACACTGATGAAAGAAATTAAAGATGATAAAAAAAGATGGAGAGAGATATACCATGTTCCTGGATTGGAAGAATCAACATTGTGAAAATGACTATACTACCCAAAGCAATCTACAGATTCAATGCAATGCCTATCAAAGCACCAATGGCATTTTTCACAGAACTAGAACAAAAAATGTCACAATTTGTATGGAAACACAAAAGACCCCGAGTAGCCAAAGCAATCTTGAGAAAGAAAAATGGAGCTGGAGGACTCAGGCTCCCTGACTTCAGACTATACTACAAAGCTACAATAATCAAGACAGTATGGTACTGGCACACAAAAAAGGAATATAGACCAATGGAACAGGATAGGAAGCCCAGAGGTAAACGCATGCACATATGGTCATCTTACCTTTGATAAAGGAGGCAAGAATATACAATGGAGAAAAGACAGCTTCTTCAATAAGTGGTGTTAGGCAAACTGGACAGCTACATGTAAAAGAATGAAATTAGAACACTCCCTAACACTATACACAAAAATAAACTCAAAATGGATTAAAGACCTAAATGTAAGGCCAGACACTATAAAACCCTTAGAGGACAAGATAGGCGGAACACTCTATGATATAAATGACAGCAAGATCCTTTTTGACCCACTCCTAGAGAAATGAAAATAAAAACAAAAATAAAGAAATGGGACCTAATGAAACTTAAAAGCTTTTGCACATCAAAGGAAACCATAAACAAGACAAAAAGACAACCCTCAGAATGGGAGAAAATATTTGCAAATGAAGCAACTGACAAAGGATTAATCTCCAAAATACACAAGCAGCTCAATATCAAAAAAACAAACAACCCAATCCAAAAATGGGCAGAAGACCTAAATAGACTTTTCTCTAAAGAAGATATACAGATTGCCAACAAACATATGAAAGGATGATCAACATCATTAATCATTAGAGAAATGCAAATCAAAACTACAATGAGGTATCACCTCACACTGGTCCGAATGATCATCATCAAAAAGTCTACAATAAATGCTGGAGAGGATGTGGAGAAAAGGGAACCCTCTTGCACTGTTGGTGGGAATGTAAATTGATACAGCCACTATGGAGAACAGTATGGAGGTTCCTTAAAAAACTAAAAATTGCACTACCATATGACCCAGCAATCCCACTACTGGGCATATACCCCGAGAAAACCATAATTCAAACAGTGTCATACACCTCAACGTTCATTGCAGCTCTATTTACAATAGCCAGGACATGGAAGCAACCTAAGTGTCCATTGACAGACGAATGGATAAAGAAGATGTGGCACATATATACAATGGAATATTACTCAGCCATATAAAGAAACGAAATTGAGTTATCTGTAGTGAGGTGGATGGACCTAGAGTCTGTCATACAGAGTGAAGTAAGTCAGAAAGAGAAAAACAAATACCGTATGGTAACATATATATATGGAATCTAAAAAAAAAAAAATGGTTCTGAAGAACCTAGGGGCAGGACAGAAATAAAGACGCAAACGTAGAGAATGGACTTTAGGACACTGGGATGGGGAAGGGTAAGCTGAGACGAAGTGAGAGATTGGCATGGACATATATACACTACCAAATGTAAAACATATAGCTAGTGGGAAGCAGCCTCATAGCACAGGGTGATCAGCTCAGTGCTTTGTGACCACCTAGAGGGGTGGGATAGTGAGGGTGGGAGTGAGACGCAAGAGGGAGGGGATATGGGGATATATGTATACGTATAGCTGATTCACTTTGTTATACAGCAGAAACTAACACACTATTGTACAAGCAATTATATTCCAATAAATATGTTTTAAAAAATTAAAATGAGGGGCTTCCCTGGTGGCACAGTGGTTGAGACCTGTCGATGCAGGGGATGCTGGTTCGTGCCCCGGTCCGGGAAGATCCCACATGCCGCAGAGCGGCTAGGTCCGTGAGCCATGGCCGCTGAGCCTGTGCGTCCGGAGCCTGTGCTCCGCAACGGGAGAGGCCACAACAGTGAGAGGCCCGCGTATCGCAAAAAAAAAAAATTAAAATGAAATAAAATGAAGGAGATAAATAAAATTCTTTTTAATACTCCGTATTCTGCGGACACTTTTGTTTTTCATCATGGTGAGATCTACAGATACTCATTTCAGTTCCCTCAAACAGGAAAAGCCAGTTCATTCAGCCCTTGACAAAGGTAACTGATTTGAGCACAACAGTTCTCTTCTCTTGGGCTCTCGTCATTTCTCTATGATCCTGTCACAGTAATTGCTTTACAGATAAAGAGAGCACAAAAAACGGCTAAGCTTTCGAGTTTCCCAGAGTTTCAAATGCCTTGAAGTTCCAATTCTGATGTTGCTAATGTATCTTCCCAGGCAACCTCTGATAATGTGTTAAGTAAATATTTGGTGATTGAATGTTGAAGGAAAGTTTGTAAGTGAGGTGAACTGAGTGGATATGTGTATCTACATTTTCCCTGTGGATATAATTTCGTAGCCTGAGCCAGTTAAACAAACAAGTGATATGATTCCACCTGAAATTCTCTTTCCTCTGCACTAAACTATTTCCCTTTTTAAAAAAAGTAATTAAAAAGAAACCATGTGCCCTGACCCAGCCACCCTTCCTTAGTATATATTCCATGCAACTAGTCCTAGAAAATGTCCTAGTTGCTTGAAGAAATAATCATGGTAACATTCATAGTGGTAAAATTTTCGTCATCGGTCATAAAAATTCTTACATTTGTACATCAATTTCTAGAGGGAAAACAGATCAGACAGGGGTAAACCTAAGATAGTAAGTTAGTTTCTAGAGTAGATATTTGTACTTAAGCATTTTGAAGAAAGAGTCTCTGATAATGTTTATGATCTCTTGCTATTGGTATTCTTCAGCATGTTTTGCAAGCATGCATAAATTAAGCAGTTCTGTCCTTGAGACATTATCTCAATGGATTCTTACGTAACCATATAAAAAAATCAAGGCAGGAATCAGTTACCCCATTTTAAGGATGAACAAACTGAAACTCAGAGAAATCAATTAACTTCTCAAAGTCACATAACAAAGTCAGTTCCACTGACTCAAGCCCTGTTCTACACCACTATTCCTCACGTACCTATGGACACACATATCAGACACACCTCCTCCACTTGCCTCTCTTTTCATGTGTTCACATATTCTGCAGTGCATCTTCACTTTATTTTCTAGTACTGAAGTGAAGATAAGAATAGGCAGGTGGACAGGTAGACATAATGTGCTTTCTGGAATGGTATTTAATCGTGTGCTCAAACATGTTTTAGCCAATAATGCTTAATTTTTGAACTTTAAAATTGCTGTATGTGTGAACAATAATAATAGCAATTGATAGTAAAATACTATCGCACTTGCAATATTTGCTTTTAAATGCTCTGACAACACGTATCAACTTGAGGAATCATCTCCCTATCACAGTTTTGCCCCCACCAAATTAACTTTCACATTGTGAAACTCTGGTCTTGCTTTCCATTTCTAAAACTTTCCAATGGCTCTCTATTGTCCTCAGGATAAAGAATAAACTCCTTAGGATGATCTTCCACCCATCTATGAACTAATCATCCTTTCCTCTCCAAACCCCTTCTCCAACGCTCTCCTTTCTCTTTCCAGCTAAAATGAACAATTCTGCAGTTACCCAGGATAGCCCATAGCATTTTACATCACCATGCCTTTGCCTATAATCTCCCTTCTTTCTAAAAGGTCTTTTTGTGCCTTTTCTATCTGAAAACTCTACTCTTTCTTCAAACCCAGTTCAAGCATCTGTCTGTAAAACTCCTTGAGCATCTTCCTGCTCCTCCACAAAACAGGGTTGATGATTCTCTCCTTTGTGCATATCTAGATTCGAGTTAACTATTAGGTTCTATGTTGGCACCTATCACAGGATTTTGTCATCAATTGTTTGTATGTATCCTTCCATGTTTTACCTTATTGCCCCTGTTCTTAGCACAATACATAGCAAAATATTGCAGGTGCTCAATAAATGTTTACCTAATGATCAATAAATGCATGAATACCCATTTAACAGATGGGTATTCTAAGGAAACATACGGGTAGCTAATAAAACAGAAACTCTTGATTTTTTTCAAGGGCACAACCATTTGAAGATGAAATGTTACCTTATCTGGTCCTTCCTATACCCTGTTCTAACTAATATTAATGAAAGATTACCAAGGATTTCAAACATATGACCTCAGTATATAATAACACAGTTACTTAGAACCTTATACCTAATGAGAATAGAAAAGATTTATTCATCTTAAGCAAAATTCTAGTGCCATTTCTTCTGCCCTTGAGCAAGACTTGTAATCTTGTGCATTTTTGTTGTTGATACACTTTTCATACCCCCTCTTCAGTTCTGCATCTTTAAAAATACTGATAAAATAGCAAGATGAAACAAAGGGAAACTCCAGTGTTTTGAGGCAAATATGGATCCTTTGGATAATGAATGACCTTATTCACTCCAGACTCAGTCCTCTGAACACCACTTACATAGTAAGAAATGCAATCACCAAATCTGAAGAACCTCATTTAGACATAGTATGAAAGGTTATGATTTTGAAAAATAAAATCTAAACAAAAGCTTGAAAAAACTAAAAGAAATGGATCTAGCACCTAGTTCACTAATTTTATAATTGAATGCCTATTTTAAGTGCTCTTTTTTGATCATTTACTTACAAATTCATATAACAATATGGGAGGTTCTTCAGAAATGTGTGGACATTGTGTGGGTTATAACGCAAATATAACCAGAAATATAAATATTTCAGAAATATTTATATACATATATATTTGAGGAAAGAAATATTTTAAATAACAACTTCCGAGTTTGTAATTTCCACAGCTGTATCTCATAAAAATGTAAATTTTTGGTCAGAAGTTTTTCCCCAATTTAGAGGTCACATTCTCAAATTCTGCCAGCTTTTCTCTGTCACCCTAAGCTCATATAAATCAGATGAGTAGAATGACGAAAATATTTGAATTGCTTTCTTACTATAGGCATGATCATGCACTCACCAGATCATGGATTATTCAGTTTTGCAAATACAGGTGGAAATCATTCAACAGGTCACTTTTTTCATATGACCTCCTCCCACAACTATCACTAATACCTCTTCAAGTTAATTTACACCAAACTTTCCTCTGCAGAATAATGTGTTTTCTTCTTTATCATTTTTCTATGTCTCCTTTAGATCTTCCAGAAATAGAGGACTTTTTATATGATTTTGTTTATATGTACATTTATAAGACATAAACAGTAATTTCTCTTGGTGCAGAGAAAAGACCTGGATTAAATATTATTTTTACCGCTAAATAGTTGAGTGGCCATAAGCAAGTTATTTAACTTTTCTGAAACTTGGTTTCTCAATGGTAAAATTTATGATTGAAAGAGATGATGTATATAAAATTTGGGGTACAAAGTAAGAACTCAATGATCTTAGTCCTTTTTCAAGATGGAATAATTTTCTATATGTACAACTGATAATAGGAGGAAAGAGAAATAATGTGCTCTGAGTTCAGTATAATATATGGTTTAGAACTTTAAGTGAACTGTCTTAAAGTGCACATTATTTACTTGATGGATGAAGTGGCTGCCTTAGAGTTATTAATACATATTAAAATACATGTTTCAGAAACAAAAAAATTCTTATAAAAATTGCTATTATACTGACAGGATAATTGACTGTTTAAAATATGATCCATCTGCTATTTGCATTTCACAAAGTAGTGTAAGCAATTACATTATATTTTTTGGCTAATCCTCTACTAATCATTGACTAAATCTTAGTTTCTCATATAAACTGGAATTAAGTTATACAAATATAAAAAGGAAACTCAATAATGGTAAGTTTCAGTCTCTTTTTGGCTGAGAACTTATCAAAAATATTATTTAATTCAGTAGTTGGAGATGGTATCTGTGATCATAAAGACTCAGTTCAGAAATTTGAAGTATTATTTCCAAATATGACTGAGTCACAAAACGTTAGAACAATAATGATTTGCCGTTCATTAAAACTTTCACCATGATGACCTCAAGAGGATAGAATTTGGAAGCAGGAGATTAATTTCCTTCTCAAGACTAAAATTTACTTACTGTGTAATCCTGGAAAGCTACTTAACCTTTCTGAGCCTCAGAAGTCTCATTTATAAGAATGGGGATAATCTATATCCTACTCTCTTCACAGGGCTACTTTGAGGAACAAATGAGATAATGCACATAAAAGCACTCAGAAGACTCTGAAACACTAAAACAGGAAGGAAGAAACGAGGCAGAGATAGTGGCTCCCTTCTTTGTGTTCCCATGGCAGGCTATTCACTGCACTCCACAGTATTATAATTATCTGCCCTCATGGCTTGAAAGTGAAACTATGGCAGGAGGAGGGTAGAAACCTGGGGTCTATGAAGCTCTAGACTAAACCATCTGCTCTCAGCAGCCAGATAAACCTGGTTGAAATAAATTATTTAACCAGAAATAGTGTTATTTTTGTGATATTCTGTAATGTCCAACTTCTACCAGGCAACTAACAAAGGAGATATACAAGGGGAAAAAAGGCAGCTAACCAAGAGGTTGTCCTGGCTGATGGGGTTAACACCTCTGCTTCAAGAAAGTGATGAAAGGTGTAAGCTCATGGTTTTTACATCCCAGGCAACAGACAAGGTTAATGGCACCAGAGTAGTCCACTGCTCACCATAAAAATCCCTGAGCAAGAATGAGAAATTGGTCCAAGTTTCGAGTAGTAAAGGATTCTTACATTTATAGGCTAAGATAAATTGGTGAGGCTTAGTGGGAGACATTGCCCCAGGTAATAGTTGTTCTGATGTTACAGGAGAGAGTCTGTTCAACGTCACGTATGTTCTCTCTCCCTCCTTCCCTCTCCAAGAACCAAAGTTTCTATTGAAAAATCATCCCTATTTCTTGATTTGGGACTGAATAGTCAAATTTTTATTATATTAATATCAAGTAAGCAGGACCTACTCAAATACACTCTCCTGATAAAAGGGTAAGTTAATTATTACACCTGTTGTTTTGCACTGGCAAAAGATTTCAAATATATCCCTCCATCATCCTCAAAAAACAAACAAACAGAAACCATCTGAGGCAAAGCCATTTATATACTGTATTTGTGTGTACCCACCACTGTTCTTACTTCTAACAAGGAGTGTCTGTCTGCCAGCATTTTCAGATTTAGCAGCAGGGCTCTTCTTGACAGACTATGAGAGGGGTCCATAGAAGAAAATCCATCATCTGATTAAGGCTTTCAGGCAAATTAAAACTCTCTGAACAGGATCCTCTTTCCTTCACTTAGATTTCAGTGAACAGAAAGCAGATTATCTCTCCAGGCAATTATCAACTCTAAAAGTGCTTGTGGTTTTAAGACTTTGGCAGAACTTGTTGAAAACATCATCATCATACACTTGTACAAGCTCTAATTTCAGTGGCTCTTTTGTACCACATGATGCATGATGAAATTTATGAAGGCCTGTTTTCCCCCCTAAGGCTCATTTCTTTTTTTTTTTTTTCCACAGAGCCAATCTGCATCACTTAAGTCCAAACTATTACATTAACCATCCTTTTCACTAGAGTAGAGAACTTCTTTTTAATTGTCCATATCATGGCCACCATACGTCAAAGGTAGGATCATTATTTTCCACTTATTTTCTCTTCTAGAGACCCAAATTCTTATAGGAGAAGCTTTTAGGATTAGGAAGAGGAGAGAGTCAGAGACTGGGAGCAGATTTCATAAGCAGCAATTTGACCTGGGTCTTTGAATATACCAAGCCTGGGACACTTAAAATACTATATTTAGGGTTCAGTCTGACTTGTTTTCCATACAGATGTAGGGTGGACTAAATGGGACTTGATCCAGAGATTTGGGCATCCGATGAAAGTTGCCTGAAATAATTTTTCATTTTTATTATTAAAGCAATATAATGTTAGTTTTCTGGGGTACTGTAGTCTTGCTTAAAATATGTATAAACTGCTTTATTAGAGATTATAGCACTATTGGAAGAGAAAGCAAGAGTGATCGTTTATATTATAATATGAGCTGATAATTTAGGAATGATTCATTCTCGTAAATGTTCCAACATGTGTGTAAGTTTATTACTTACAGAAGTCCCATTCAGAAAGTAAGATCTTTTATAAAGCAATCTTTAATTGACTTTTCTTTTCTATGTGGTAGAGAGGCATATAGCACTTAGTGAGATTTTAGGGTGTGAGGATTGCCACAGCTCTCCTTCCTGCTGTTTCTTTGCTCTGTGCTCTTTGCCTCATTCACACAGATTGGAGTAGCTGGCATGGGCACATTAATGGAGCAAGAGGGGATTTTGTGAAGGGAATTCAAGTGTGGAATGGGGATCTGACTAGATGAATTCTAACTTTTTTTCCAACCCTGACTTTCTCCTGCCCTAAACAGGAGTTGTAAACAATTTCCGGCTGCAAAGACCTGCAAAGATCCAAATCAAAAAAGAATGCTGTGATATGTCATTGGACAGAAAAAAAGATAATGATTGTGGTTATAGGTCAGACAAGGAGTCTAAGGATGTACTATTTTGGTCAACATTTTATTTCAGCCTAAAATAAATCCTGGGTCTTTAAAAGTCAATTTTTGAAGGCAGACTCATGTTACAATCTTTCTCAGAAGATGAGGGATGGGGGGAGGAGTTTCTAGAAGCATGTAAAAATGTTTAAAAATCCTACCATATTTTTTCAGATAGATACAAATATATTTTCTCTAAACATTTTTCTTCTCAATGTTTTTCTAGTAGCCCAAGTTATATATGACTACATGTCCTTTACATTACCTTCACAAGAGATAACCATTGCTAAAATGTTATTGAATTTTATTTTCTGTATTTATGTATATCCTGTGTCAGAGTTTTTAATTTTTATAGCCAAATATGATTTCAAAATTATAAAATTATTCTCCTATACTTTTTCTAAGACAGTATAGTTTTTTGTGTTTAGAATTTTAATCTACTTGAAATTTGTTTTCAATGATACGAAAGGAATATTCTTTTTATTTTTTTCCAAATGGGTATAATAAAATAGTCTCTTCTTCCTTTACTGATTTGAAATGCCACATTTATCATATAAACATCATAGATGGGATGAAGGGCATGATCTGCACCCTATTCTGCTCCATTGGTCTATTTATCTATCCCTCTACTGATACTATATGGGTGTTAACTTCTTGGGTTTTTGTACTATATCTTTCTATCTACTAGGGAAAATCTTTAACCATTTTGACAGATAACTCCTAATAAATTTTCCAGCAGAGATGAATTATCCCAGGTTGAACTAAGGCCTGGGAAGTGTTAGGAAATAGAGGGTAGAAAAAGGACCCCTAGGGTACAAGGATCTTTCTCCCTCAATAAACAGAATTTGGTGGGTTGACTATATTTTCCAGTGATCTTTCTGTGGGAGGTGTCCAGGGACTATGCTCAGCCCACTAGGAGATGGCAGGTAACAGAGCATCTGCACAGGCAGGAAAGTATTCTCAACCAGATTCAGTCCCTGCCTTTGAGGAGCACATAGCACAGCAGGGAAGGGCACCCAGATAGAAAAGGTTCTCATTCCAAATAGAAGTTGAATGAGAAGTTAAAAGCCCTGTCACCATCACCTGAGGTAAAAGCAAAAGATCCTTATCAGTGAATAATTCATTTAACTAATGGGATACATAAATGATTTTCAGGAAACTTTGAGCACGGAGATGGCAGAAAGTAACCAGAACTCTGTCCATTGAGTATGTTAGCAAACCTTAAATGAAAGCTTCTTCATTTACTTCTCACCACGTATTCCTCCATGGAAGCAAATTGGTTTTTGTAGAAAGGGATCCTTGTTAAAATAATGTTATTAAATGTTTATTCTGTACCAGAAACACACCCAAACATAAGTGTGTGTGTGTGTATATATGTAATTTTTAATTTTAGAATTTATAATTTTATTTTACATATCTATATATCTTTGTGTGTGTGTGTGTGTGTGTGTGTGTGTGTGTGTATACATCTTCATTTATTCATGACAAGCACCCTGGGAGGAAGCTATTACAACTTTCATTTCACATCTGAAGACGCTGAGGCTCAGCTACACAGCATCATCACTCTACTTAGAGGACCTTAGGTATTTACTGCACTCCTCTAAGCCTCAGACTCCTCATAGAGAAAAGACGGGATCTATGCAAAGGACCGTCATGAGAAATTTATGAGATAATGGGTATAAAACATGTAGCACAGGACCTGGGCACATAGAAAGTGCTCAACAGCTAATAACTGTTCAGGTCACACAACTACTAAATGACCAAACAGAGTCTATGTGTATAAAGTGATTCCCCCTTGGGCTCAAATCAAACACTAAATACTTATTAGATTGTTTTTTTTTTTTTAACCATCTCCAGCAGGAAGAACAAAAAAGGTACTTTAGTAGAAAGAAAGGTAAGTTTATCCAAAAAGAAAATTATTTAAAATATAAGCTCATTATGAAACAAATGTAACAGATATTTACTCTAGCACTTCAACAGCTCAGCTTTCACCTTCCAAGCCATCTAATCAGGTGAGCAGGTTTCCAGACCCCAGATTTCTGACAGAAGCACTAAAAATTACTCAATTTTGCTAGCATACTTGGCCCTACCTGAGCCCACATTCAAACTCAGAAGCCTGTGTTGATCCAAATGGATACAGCCTCTGCACCCCACAGACCATCCTCACCTCTTATCCCCACGGACAACTGCAGTGGCTCAGAGATGGCCCAAACATCCCAGGGGCTCAGGCATGGCTTTTGCAGCTGAGCCCAGACAGGATCCATTCACGTCTGAAAAGGGACTGTGTGAGGCTATCCAGAAGGGCATGACCAGGTCAGGTCGGAACGTTATAACATGGGGCCAGAGTAGGCATTCAGTAAGCACTTGCTAGTTAATTGACTGAAGT
This sequence comes from Globicephala melas, assembly GCF_963455315.2. NCBI lineage: Eukaryota > Metazoa > Chordata > Mammalia > Artiodactyla > Delphinidae > Globicephala > Globicephala melas. The sequence continues at coordinate 87,900,369 of NC_083317.1, read as the reverse complement.
GGCAAGTAAAAGCTTGCACCCAGAACTCCATTCTGCCATTCTCTAAAGCAAGAGGCCTGAAGACAGTCATAACATTTTAAATTGTTCATTTTGAGCTGGGAATCTTTCTAATGATCTTCTTACCTAAACCTACAAAGAGGTGAGATCGAATCAGATCTGTTCGTATATCAACACACTAAAAATGACTGGCCCAAAAGAGTGACAGTGAGAGGGAAGGGTTGGCATGAGATTAAAATGTTATCCCATTGAGATTTGGAAAGGTTTCACAGAGAAACTGCATCTAACCACTTTCATTCCTCCTCTTATTCCTCTTCCCTCTCTTGTTTGGTGCTAGAAGGTCATAGTGACAGTCAGTTGAGAGGATAGAAAGGAGAATGGATTTTTCAAGAAGAGTGGGTGGAACAATTTTATCTGTCCTTTTGTCCCTCCCTCTTTTCTCCCCTTCATGAACACACTATGCCATTCAAACAGAACATCAGTTTGGTTGACATTGGATTTAAGAAAAGGAGGAGCTCTTCAAATTTTTAAAATTTTCAATTTTCAAAAAGGGATACTTTTCTGTTTTATACTTATAATAGTTTCTGTCATAACATAACATATAGCATAATCACATTAAGATTTGTTTTGGAAAATTAAAAGAAAAAGATCACCCATTGTCCAACTACTTGGAAATAATAATAGCTGATATTTATTGAGAATTTTCTATGTGCTAGGCACTTCACCAAGAGCTTTATGCATTAGCTTTTTTAATCCTCACAGCAACATTGTGAAGTAAGCACTGTTATCTCCCATCTTTAGTTGAAATTAAGGCACAGAGTACTTGAGTAACTTGCCCAGAGTCACACAGCTTATAACTGGTAAAAATAGCATTCAAACCCAGAAGTCTGATTCCAATGCCCATGCCCTCAACCACCCTACTTTCATCTAATACTTTAATTACTTTTAAAAATAGAGTTAAAATCATACTGCACTTACAATTTTGGAGAGGACTAGTACACTCTTTTCCCCCAAAACAGGGAGATTTCCTAGCCCTTATTTGAATGAAAGAAAAGGCAAGTCTATTAACTTTATTTCAAAATTTCTATGATGTTGCATGAGCCAGTAAAAAACAAAGAACATAAGATTAGTGACCAAAAGTAAATTACTTCAAAATTTTGCCTAGGAAGCATAAAAAAATGGTACAGTCTAGAATGGAGAAGAGGATGATATCTCATGAATCACCTTCTGATGGGTCTTTATTTATTTTAATCTTTTATTTTTATTCTATTTTAAGTTTTATATTCCATTTATGATTATTATAAAATATTGGCTTTATTTACTGTTTTGTACAATATATCCTTGTAGCTTATTTTATAATAGCTTGTACCTCTTAATCCTCTACCCCTATATTGCTCCTCTCTCCTTCCCTCTCCCCACTGGTAACAAGTAGTTTATTCTCTATATCTGTGAGTCTGCTTCTTTTTTTATTATATTCACTACTTTGTTGTATTTTTTAGATTCCACATATAAGTGATATCATTATTTGTCTTTGTCTTATTTCACTTAGCATAATGCCTTCGAAGTCCATCCATGATGCTGCAAATGGCAAAATTTCATTATTTTTTATGGCTGAGTAGTATTCCATTGTATATATCTACCACATTGTCTTTATCCATTCATCCATTTTTTTTTTTTTTTTTTTTTGTGGTACGCGGGCCTCTCACTGTTGTGGCCTCTCCTGTTGCGGAGCACAGGCTCTGGACGCGCAGGCTCAGCGGCCATGGCTCACGGGCCCAGCCGCTCCGCAGCATGTGGGATCTTCCCGGACCGGGGCACGAACCCGTGTCCCCTGCATCGGCAGGTGGACTCTTAACCACTGCGCCACCAGGGAAGCCTATCCATTCATCCATTGATGGACACTTAGATCGCTTCCATATCTTGGCAATTGTAAGTAATGCTGCTATGAACATTGGGGTACATGTGTCTTTTTGAATTAGTTTCTTTCGGATATATAACCAGGAGTGGAACTGCTGGGTCATATGGTAGTTCTATTTTTAGTTTTTGAAAAACCTCCATACTGTTTTCCACAGTGGCTGCACCAATTTACATTTGATGGGTCTTTATTTAAAGTAATTCTCAGTCAGTCCCACATATCTAAAAACTACCAGAGAAAACTCTCCAACTTCCCCATATATAATCAATATGCAATGGTTAAAATCAATAAAAATTCATTTGAAGAGTCGGCATATTTATGGGCCTGCCAAAAGCAAGAGCTGACTGTTAAGTTTCATACCCTTTGTTGTTGAATTGCACTGATTGCCAGGTGTTCATTGCTTTGCCCTTTTTCAGAGCTCACTCCTTTTCTAGAACCATCAACTCTACCCAGGGAGCTTCAAGATATGCAAATGGAGCTCATGGCCTCCACTTCCTCCAAAAATACTTCCTGTGCTCAGCCCTGGATCTTCCTTGGAGGAGGTAGCACTCCCTATCTCTCCTTGCTTTAGACCAGCTTTCCCAAAGAAACCTACATTGAAAATAGAAGCTCTTAGTCACTCTTTCCCGTGAGTACAAAGAGGCCGTCCAGTATGAATTTATACAGTGGACCCTTGAATTTACGTATAACTTATAGTCAGCCTTCCTTATCTGAGATTCCTCCACACCCCAAGATTCAATCAACCATGGACCATGGACGATGTAGTACCATAAAGTATTTACTATTGAAAAATATCCACATATACGTGGACCGACCACAGTTCAAACCCACGTTTGAAAAAAAAAAAGTCATTTACATGAGTTGATGAATGAGTACTCCGGGCTTGAATGAGTACTCCGGGCTTGAATCCTTGTAATCCAATGAGTGCCCACTCCACTTCTGCATGTCTCCTTCCTGATCATCATCTGTAGTCTTGTGACTCTATCAAAGGTTGAAGGGCAGCGTGGCCTCTGGGGGAGAGTGCTGGTACCTGGGCGCTAAGTTTGACTTTAAGGCATTATCCCTTCCCTGCTACAGGCAAATCTCTTAACTTCTTTGGTCATAGTCACTGCTCTGAAAAATAAAGACATTGATTCAAACAGTGCTTTCCTGTGACACCCTGGGGCTCTGATGTAGGGTATCAGGTCTGCCAGTCAGCGGGCTGCAAAGATCAGACCAAGCATTTCCCTATGTCCTAGCTTCATTCAGAGCAACTCTGCCTTTATCTTTTTATATTTGAGAACTCTATATAAACTTAGCTTGAAAAAAGGATTCTGCAGCTAATTTTCTTTGTAAAAATTACTGGATGACATGATTCCTAAAGTCTGTTTCAGTCCTATGTGATTTTTAAAAATAATAACCCAATTGAAGTTTGTATATGTCTATGCAAGGGTAAGAGAGTGCATCCCCCTCAGATCTGTAGCATACATTATTTTCCAGAAAACTTTTTTTTTTTTGCTTTTTGGTTTTACTGGCAATATTTATGGAGGGTCTGAATTATCTTAATCACACCAGCAGCTATAGATCTAGTTCAGGGTACATAACGCGCCATCTCTCACTCTCAAACCTTAAGTAAAGCATTTCCGAAGGCATAGATTGACACGTTATTTCAGACTCTGGGAAACCAAGAGTTCTAGGTGGAACACTGATCAGCCTCGGCCTCCCCCAATGGACTGATCACATCTGTTTTCCTAAGACAGATGTTCACTGAGGACACAGACATCATTTAAGGAATGATCTTAAGGAATGACACATGTGAAATACATCAAAATTAGGAGAGCTTGATACTCAAATTGCTGGAAAGGGATGGTTGGATTTGCAATTTTCATGTTATGTTGGCACCAGCCATGAAGGATTCCATGATGGTCTGTGTGTATTTTTCATGAAAACAGATGTTAGTGGAGAAGAACTTTTTTAAAAGTGTAATATCTGTCATCCTAAGATCTGGTAAATTCTATAGTCTATATGTAGTCCATGTGTTTTGGCAAACTCATTGTTTGTGCCTGCATAATTTGTTTCATTTAAGTCACTCCCAAACTGTGGTACATAGACCGTCTATATTAGTATCATGGTGGGGAGGTATTTTTAAAAAGTGAAGGTTTCTGCTGAATCACAGTCTCTTCAAGAAGAACCTGTATTGTTGGCATGCTCTCTGGAGCTTCTAATGCACAGCAAAGTCACTTTCTTTTGTGTGTGACTCCTTTGCTGTAATATGGTCTCAGAATACATCATTTGCATATTCCAAATGTTTTGGCCACCAAAGGTATAAGGTTGGCAAGTCCTTTTGCCATCTAATTTCTTTTCTTAAAATGAATTAGGGACAGTGGGGTGAGGTTGAGGTGGAGGTTGCTGTAGATGATCACTAGGGTCCCTGTCAATTTGAACACACTCTATTCCTGATGCTATTTGGGGTAATTTAAGCTTAAAGCCCAGAGCAGTTTATTAGTTTATTACTTTAGGTACTTTTCAGTTAGAGCTAATATCCATTATATGGCACATATTCAACCTGAATAAAAAGAAACTTTTAAAATATTTATGTACATATTTATGATGTCTGAAATGGAAAATGATACATCTGGGAACAAGTTCCAGAAATGAAAAAAGTGTCTAATAAAATAAGCAAACCAATAAGAAGTCGTATATCACTTGACTCAGTTCCTCCTAGAGGGGCAATCAAATGAGATGTCTTGAAATTCACAATTAAATATACTATAGAGTCTAACCAGAGAATACTGCATCAAAAGACGTGATTTGGTCCTTTATAAGACTGCGGTTTTATTGGCTAATTTAAGGTTTCTAAACTGGTTTCTATGTAGTTTTTTTGCCTCAATGATCTGAATTTTTCCCACTGATACCTACTCTAAAAACTAGATGGTGACAAACTTTTATTCTGTTGATTTTGACCAATGGTTATTTAATGTCTATAGTGGGTCATGTTCTACTTCCTAAAATACTTTTGATCATCTTCTTCTATTTCCAATGTCCCATCCATAGATAGGGCCTTTAACTTCCCTGGCCTGTGCCATTGCCATGTCCTCCCAACGGGTCACCCTGCTTCAATACATCTTCCACTGTAATTTCCTAAAATGCAAATCTGATTATGTCACTCTTCTGCCTAAAACTCTTTACTGGCTACTCATTACCTGTTGGGATAAGGTCGAACCTCTCGGACATGGCAAACCAGACTATTCATTACCTGGCTGAGCCTGTATCTTTTGTAAAGGCTTACCTCCAGAGGCACTGAAATTCCAATTATGCCAAGTTCTTTAAGAATTATGACTTTGAAGAGGCTGTCCTCTCCTTCTGGAAGGCCCTCCTCCGTTCCTCCTTATGTACCCAATATGACGGGCATGTTTGATCAATAGCAGGAAGGCCACTGAGGCAAGAGCAAAGTAAGCAAGGGGAAGAATATTAGGAGATAAGGTGGGAAGTAGGAAATAGGGCAGATCATATAGCACCTTATACCCTGAGTGAAATGGAATGTCATTAGAAGGATTGTAGCAAAAACGTGGCATGATCTGTATTGTATCACAGAGCTCACTCTGGCTGCTGTGGTAAGAATGGTCTGTGTCTGCAGGAGTGGGGAAATGTGAAAACAGAAGAAGCAGAGAGATCAATTTGGAAGAATTACCCTAAACTGAACAAGAAATTAGTGTAGAAACAGTGGAGATAGTGGGAAGTAGCCAGATTGGATATATTATGAAACTAGAGCCAATAGTATTTGCTGATGAATTCATGCAGAGTGTGACAAAAGGAAGAAATCAAGGGTGACCCCCAAGTTTGGGGTCAGAGCAGTTGCAAAAATGGAGTAGCTATTTGTTGAAACACAATAGGAGGAACACTTTTGCAGGGGATGGTAGCAAATTAAAAGTTCAGTCTTGGGGGAGTTGAATTTGAAGTGGCTATTAGACATTCAAGTGGGAATGCATTGTAGGCAGTTGGATGTATGAGTCTGGAATTTAAGGGGGAGGTTGCATCTAAAGAAATTAACTTGGAAGTTGTCAACAAAAAAGACATTATTTATAAGTGAGTATAAATATAAAAGAGGAATGTCAGCACATAAAAACACTTAAAAAGTGAGATGACAGAATAAATGAATGAATTATACTGATTGAGATACCAACTTGCAGAGTGAAGCAAATAATACAAAAATGTCACATTAGTATCATTCAAAGAATTTCATTTTTTATTTTCTCTAATGAAAAGCTTGTTGGCAATGCTCATTTCCAAGAACATACCACTAATGAAGTTACTTATTAAGCTAATATAGACATAGTGAATACAAATATCTGTTTGAATATGATGAATTACTGGTGTCTTCTTATTCTGTACCTTAGTGGCCATATATTTGCAAAAAGAAACAAATCAATACATCAATATGATGAGGCTGTTGAGTTTTAGATGGATATCACAGCTACAAGAGGTGTTTGGGCACATTAAAAATTCCTCACATCTTCACATGATTGTTTACAGTTTACAGTGTGCTTTATCATCCATTATCTCTAACTTTGAGCTTCATGACATCCATACACTAGGCATATGGGCATTACTGTCCCCTACTTAAATATGAAGAAACTAAGGCTCAGGAGGCAAAGTCATTTACATGAGTTGATGAATGAGTACTCCGGGCTTGAATCCTTGTGATCCAATGAGTGCCCACTCCACTTCTGCATGTCTCCTTCCTGATCAAGGTTTGCCCCATCCTTAGCTGCAGCCCAATAAAATTTTCACAGGATGGCAAGCAGCATGATTCCTTTTGCATTTCATAGAAAAGACTGAGAAAATAACTGGTCTTTACTGGATACCATTTAGCAGGTCAGCAGCTCTGCATATGTCACAGAACTGGGTTTCATCACCTGAAACACCCTCAGGCATGGGATCCAGGGCTTTTCAAACCAGCACTAGGGAGGAGAACGATGACCGTGAAATGTGTCAGGACTCATCTACCGCTCAGCCACCTCGCTCCTCTCAGTCTTTGCCTCCTTTGCGCTTGGAGTTGAATCCTCAGATGCCAAGGCATACATTTGCTCCCTACTTGGATCTGACATCTCTCCAGCATTAGCCTCCCATCTTGGACACTTTCCCTTTATGAACTAAGTTTCTAAGTCCTACCCACACACTCCCCTGCATCCAGATACAGATAACCTACTTTAATTTTAATAACCTCCCCTCAACAATAACAGTGCAGAATAAGAGCATATACCATTGATTTTACATTCGCTACACACTTAGTCTTTATCCATGTTATCTAAGCTGCATGGCAATCCTAACCAGAAAGACACTATTTTACAAATGAGGAAACAAACTCAGAATGACATGACCAAACTCCTATGATCACATACCTGCTATTAATTGGAAGAATTAAGATGGGAATCTAAGTCTTCATTACTCCAAAATCCACGCTCTTTCCTTAACTACTGTCTCGCCACTAATGACCCTGTTTCACTCTCTGTAAGACAACATCAACACAAGCTAAATTATAGTCTATTTTTCCCTCTGGATGAGGTTAATTGCTTCTTGTTTCTGCCTTAAAAGATCCAACAAAATTTTCCATGGTCTTCTTCCTTCTTTATCTCCATGTCCCCACCGCCACCACCCTGGGGATTGTTAAAACCTTGTTAGAACTAGTGAAGTCCAGGAATGAACCAAGTATCTTTACAAAAGCCAAATTGAAAGGAACTTCCATGTGTCTAAAAGACAGAAAATTCAATTTTGAATCAGGCTCTAAACTGTTTCTCAAACAGCTCCCATAAATCTGTACCAAAATCAAAAGAAATGATTTATAATAGAAGCTCTTTCAGTTAACATATCTATTCCATTGTTTGCCTCAAACCAAGGTTTCTATGTGGCATATGGCTGGAGAGGAGAGAAGAGGGTCAGTGGGGTTTCCATCCTGAGGCTCAGTCTTCACAGGTGTGCCTGCCGTTACTCTCCACACAGATGCCAGACATCATGGTGGTACTTATAAAGAAACAGGGTCAGTCACATAGTCTCAAGCTACCTGCTTTAAATGGGCATCATGGGGAGGAGTCTGAGTCACTAGTTGACATTCTCATGCCTCTTGCCCATAATGGATTTTTATCACATCATAAAGGAGCTCCTCAGCCAGTTGGAAATCATTGCCTTGCTGAATCAATTATAATTGCAGGGTACTCTGGAATCTTCTGTTGATTGTGATGTTAATAGGTACAAAGATACACAATGTGCAGCTCAATAACCATTCCATTAACGTCTAATTTAAAGTTTATTTCCAATATCATCATTATGAAGGAGAAAATAACCCATAGGACACAGCACTGGGAAAAGTGTGCAGGCATCTGAAAGCCACTTGCCTCTCCCTGGCTTCATACCTCATGAAATGTGCACGACACTGAGTTTGCACAGTCAGGGCCACTGAATAATCAAAGGGAAAGTTTCAACTGAGATAAAATTGACGTGCAAAGCATGAGAGTGGGGACAAAGTCACATTGTCATTTATATTACCAACACAGTGACACAACAAACACAGCATTCACCATGAATTGCATTAAGACTCCTGAAGCAGAAATATTGGAGGTGCTGGAGTACCACCGTGTCAGGAATTTCACATTAATATATTTGAATAATATGCCATTCTCTACTCATTTTCCAGACTGCCATGGGTTGTGTTTTACGTGGTATGGGTAAGGTATTTAGACACTGGTTTTCATCTTTCCCTCTCTGACTGAGCTATACTAACTGGGCCTGTTTATAATCTCTTAGCTGCAATCCCGTCTTTTGTGTTGGCTCTGCAATATTCCAAATGTTAAAATCTCGGGGGAAGAGGAATGGCAGGAAAATCAAATCATGAAGCCTTAACAAGAACTCAGATGCTTAAACTTCTAGAGGGACAGTAGTTTGATGACAAGGAATCTGTAGAAATACAGGACAACAGACAAGGTATAAAGGCCTCAAGTTTCTAATTAGAGTCTAACACCAGCCTCAAAATCTCTACAGAGTACACAGTCATGAGCTCAGATTATCTGACCTTTTAGCTACACTGTCTCCACCTAAACCCAGAGAATAGCTCCAAGTAAAAAAGGGATTGGTGAGATGAGCTTGGGATTTATAGAGGACTCTGGATTTGAGTCCAGTCAACTGGTAACTACTCAGGGGCACTTTTTTGAGATGCAAATTATAGATAATTAATGTCTAAAAGCACTACAGAATATAAATTGGTAAATAGAGGTAGAATGATCAGAATTCTTAGGAATGTGATAGATGTTCTCTTTATTCATTTATTTGTTCATTCATTCATTGGAGTAAGGAAACTTATCCAGGGGATACACATCAATAATAAGTCAGACAGCTGGTGAGGCAGAGATGAAAAGAAAATGCTATGATTACAGTAGAGTTTATTCATCGATCAGAAGAGAGAGAGAGGGAGGTGTTAAAGGAAGGGAAGAACCAACATGAAATTGGTGATACTTGAACTGTGTTTCCAAGGTGTAATGTCAATCTGTCAGTGGATACAATGGAAAAGGCTAGAGTCAGAGGAAGCAGCCCAAGCAGGAGGAAGGGGTTAGAGCATGTGCCCAGGGAATCTCATTTGATCCAAGGTATGCAGGGCCATGTTGAAGTTAAGCACAACTGGGGAAAGATGAAATCCTGAGGGTCTTGTGAGGCATGTTAAGGAGTGTGTACAATTTCCTCTAAGTCAGTTCTTCTCAATTCTGGCTGCACCTTACACTAGAGGAGCATCTGAGATATACTCAGACCCCATCCTAAGAGATTTGAATTATTTGACCTGGGGAAGGTCCTGAAGTGACAATTCTCAGTGCTAACCTGGTACAGCTGGGGCTGAGCACCACACTACAGAGATAAAGTTATGCTGAGGATGTTTGAACAGAGAAATGTCAAAGTCAGTTCTATGTTTTAAAAAGGTGAGTCTAGCAGATGTGTGGAGAACTGATGGAGAGAGGTGGAAACCAAGTAGGAAACTAGTGTAGTCTATTAGAGCAGTGGTGTTCAAAGCGTGGTTCACCAAAACTTTAAGGTTTTATGGAGTTTTTGCAAGAGATACAAAACATTTGCCTCCCATTTTTTTTTAGAAACATTTAATTAGTGTTAAAAAGAATAATTGACCAAAAAAAATTCCAATGTGACATAGAACAAATTTTAACACATCAGCAAAGGTTGAACTTATGTTTCCAATTTAATTTAGTATTCTCCTGAGATGTTTTTTTACACATACATATATCTATTCTTTTTAAGATTCTTTTCCCATATAGGCCATTACAGAGTATTGAGTAGAGTTCTCTCTGCTGCACAGTAGGACCTTACTAGTTATCTATTTTATATATAGCAGTGTGTATATGTCAATCTCAGTCTTCCAATTTATTCCCCCCCACCACTTACCCCCTGGTAACCATAAGTTTGTTTTCTACATCTGTAACCCTATATCTGTTTTGTAGATAAGTTCATTTGTACACTTTTTGTAGATTCCACATATAAGTGATATCATATGATATTTGTCTTTCTCTGTCTGACTTACTTCACTCAGTATGACAATCTCTAGATCCATCCATGTTGCTGCAAATGGCATTATTTCATTCTTTTTTATGGCTGAGTAATATTCCATTGCATATATGTACCACATCTTCTTTACCCATTCCTCTGTTGATGGAAATTTAGGTTGCGTCCATGTCCTGGCTATTGTAAATAGTGCTGCAGTGAACATTGGGGTGCATGACTCTTTTTGAATTATGGTTTTCTCTGGATATATGCCCAGGAGTGGGATTGCTGGGTCATATGGTAGCTCTATTTTTACTTTTTTAAGGAACCTCCATACAGTTCTCCATAGTGGCTATACCAATTTACATTCCCATCAACAATGTAGGGGGTTCCCTTTTCTCCACACCCTTTCCAGAATTTATTGTTTGTAGACTTTTTGATGATGGCCATTCTGACTGGTGTGAGGTGATACCTCACTGTAGTTTTGATTTGCAGTTCTCTAATGATTAGCGATGTTGAGCATATTTACATGTGCTTTTTGGCCATCTGTATGTCTTCTTTGGAGAAATGTCTACTTAGATATTCTGCCCATTTTTTGATTGGGTTTTGTTTTTGTTTTTGATATTGAGCTGCATGAGCTGTTTGTATATTTTGGAAATTAATCCCTTGTCGGTCACATCGTTTGCAAATATTTTCTCCCATTCTGTGGGTTGCCTTTTCATTTTCTTTATGGTTTCCTTCGCTGTGCAAAAGCTTTTAAGTTTAATTAGGTCTCATTTGTTTATTTTTGTTTTTATTTCCATTACTACAGGAGAAGGATCCAAAAAGATATTGCTGCAATTTATGTCAAAGAGTGTTCTGCCTATATTTTCCTCTAGGAGTTTTATAATATCAGGTCTTACATTTAGATCTTTAATCCATTTTGAGCTTATTTTTGTGCATGGTGTTAGAGAATGTTCTAATTTCATTCATTTACATGTAGCTGTCCAGTCTTCCCAGCACCACTTATTGAAGAGACAATCTTTTCTCCATAATATATTCTTGCCTCCTTTGTCGCAGATTAATTGACCACAGGTGCACGCATTTATTTCTGGGCTTTCTATCCTGTTCCACTGATCTATATTTCTGTTTTTGTGCCAGTCCCATACTGCTGAATACTGTAGCTTTGTAGTATAGTATGAAGTCAGGAAGCCTGATTCCTCCAGCTCCATTTTTCTTTCTCAAGATTGCTTTGGCTATTTGGGGTCTTTTGTGTTTCTATACAAATTGAAAAATTTTTTTGTTCTAGTTCTGTGAAAATGCCATTGGTAATTTGATAGGAATTGCATTGAATAGTAAAGGGATTGCCTCAGGTAGTAAAGATGCTACCAGAAAACTAATAGCGCTCATCAATGAATTCAGTAAAGTTGCAGGATACAAAATTTAATACACAGAAGTCTGTTGCATTTCTATACACTAACAACGAAAGATCAGAAACAGAAATTAAGGAAACAACCCCATTTACCATCGCATCAAAAAGAATAAAATACCTAGGAATAAACCTACCTTAGGAGGTGAAAGACCTGTACTCCAAAAACTATAAGATGCTGATGAAAGAAATCAAAGATGACACAAACAGATGGAAAGATATAGCATGCTGTTGGATTGGAAGAATCAATGTTGTCAAAATGACTATACTATACAAGGTAATCTACAGATTCAATGCAATTCCTGAGATCTTTAAAAGGCGAATAGCCTGGGATTATACGGCAAGCTGTTTTTTTTAAAAAGGTGGGGAGCCGGGGGATCGAGGAAGAAGTCTCCAGGCTACAGGACTTTTAAAAAAAATACTATACAACCAAACCAGAACACACATTGAATGTTAAAAATGAATGGCCACCCATGACCCCAAATTTCAAATATTTGTGATCCTCAAACTCATTCTCATACATTGACTTTTTTTTCTTGTACATTTACTTTTTAAGAAAATAGTGGCAAAATACCTATAAGATAAAATTTACCAATTTAACCTTTTTTTTTTTCCCGGTACGCGGGCCTCTCACTGTTGTGGCCTCTCCCGTTGCGGAGCACAGGCTCCGGACGCGCAGGCCCAGCAGCCATGGCTCACGGGCCCAGCCGCTCCGCGGCATGTGGGATCTTCCCGGACCGGGGCACGAACCCGTGTACCCTGCATTGGCAGGCGGACTCTCAACCACTGCGCCACCAGGGAAGCCCACTTTAACCATTTTTAAGTGTACAATTTAGTTGTGTTAAATATATTCTCATTGTTGTGCAAGCAACCTCCAGAACTTTTTCGTTTTGAAACTGAAACTCTATTTCCATTAAACGACACCTCCATCCTCTAGCAGCCACTGTTCTTTCTGTTTCTATGAGTCTGACTACTCTAGATACCTCATAAAAGTGGAATTATACAGAATTTTCCTTCTTGTGACTGGCCTATTTCACTTAACATAATGTCCTCAAGGTTTACTCATGTTATAGCATGTGTTAGAATTTCCTTCCTTCTTAAGGCTGAATAATATTCCATTATATGTATATACATTTGTATGTACACATACATAAACATTTTGTTATCCATTTGTCCGTTGAAGGACATCTGGGTTGCTTTTACCTCTTGTCTATAGTGAAGAGCGCTACTTTGAACATGGAGATACATTGAAGTATTTCTTCAAGACTGCTTCAGTTCTTTGGGATATATCTCCTGAAGTGGGATTGCAGGATCATATGGTAATTTTAATTTTTTAAGGAATACTTTGACTTTTAATAAGTTAAAGCTACACATTGGAAAATAAATGTATCCTTATTAAAAAAAAACAGCTTTATCTATTTTACAAAATGAAGTTCTACCTAGGAATTTATTTAGAAAAGTTGGGGGGTGGGAATTTGCTGATTTGGAAAGAGAGAGAGAGAGAGAGAAAGGGAAAAGGAACCACAGGACAGCAACACCAGTAAATTCCGCCATTACCTAAATTTTACATATCAGTAAAGAAGGTTCCTATCAGAAGTGAAGAAATAACAGTGGCACTCCCAAGCAATTAGTTGGGACCAGAAAAGAACAAAGGCAACAAAACGAAGCCATTACATAAATATCTGGCCAGTAACTACCTGCCCACCTTGAGTAGTCTTGGCAAAGAATGGAGGAGAGTAGCTGACTTGAAGGGTTTTCTGCCAGACTGAATTGTTAGGCTTCTCTATAATTAATAACAGACTTCCACATAATTTTTTCTCAAGAGGCCTACTGACTGTCTTAATCTGGTTGGGAGGAGGAGCGGGTGAGAAGGAAGGATCAAGGATAACATCATAGTCACCAGCTCAGATGCGTTAGCTGATATGGCAGAGGCCTGGAATACAGGGTAAAAAGCAGGTTTGGGGAATTAGAAAAGACTGACAATCTGGAGTAGTTTCAACGTGTAGCTGTAGGGCAACATGAACCCAGAGTGAAAAAGGCCTCAAACCAGAATGATTTGCCCAAAACTTTTTTTGTGTGGATCACCTACTATGTGCCTGGAATAATCCTAGTTGCTGGGAAAGCTTTAGTGAATAGAATAAACATGATCCAAATCCTCTGGCAGTTTCTAGAGGATATGACAGGCAAGTAACAAGCAATTAGGATAATGGAGGTCAATGAAAAGTATACGTTGCTGCAGAACACTGTGGGACACTTAGGACAAGCCCCTACTTGAGCCCTGGGTATTGGGGGAGGCTCCCCAGGGGAAATGGCACCTCACTAGAGCCTGAGGGATGGGAAGGAGTCAGCCAGGGGAAGAGGAGGAGGAAGCAGCATGTACAAAGGCCCTGTGGCTGTAGAGAGGCTGGCATGGTGGGTAAATGACAATAGTTCAGTAGGATGAACGTGAAGTGAGTTGGACAATGAGGTTAGTGAGAGGTTCTCACACTTCAGTGAACACCAAAGCTACCTGGAGGGCTTGTTAAAGCACAGAGATCTAGGCCCACCCCCAGAGTTTATGATGTTTAAGCTCTGGAGAATTTCCATTTCAAACAAGCTCCCATGTGATGTTGATTAAACTGGTCTGGGGACCACCTACTGACAACCATTAATATGGCAGAGTCAGGGATTGGAGCACACACCCCAAAATAGCCATTATAGAAAGAGAGAGCATGGGACTTCCCTGGTGGCACAATGGTTAACAATCTGCCTGCCAATGCAGGGGACACAGGTTCAGTCCCTGGTCCGGGGAGATCCCACATGCTGGGGAGCAACTAAGCCTGTGCACCACAACTACTGAGCCTGCGCTCTAGAGTCCACGAGCCACAAATACTGAGCCCACGTGCCACAACTACTGAAGCCCGTGCGCCTAGAGTCCGTGCTCCACAACAAAAGAAGCCACCACAATAAGAAGCCCGCGCACCACAACGAAGAGTAGCCCCCACTCACCACAACTAGAGAAAGCCTGTGCACAGCAGTGAAGACCCACCGCAGCCAAAAAATAAATTAAATTAAAAAAAAAAAGAGAGAAAGAAAGAAAGAGATGGCAGCAGCCTGGACTAGAGGGGTAGGAGTGGTAAAGGAGAGATACGGAAACTGCAGAACTGACAGTTCTCAATGACCAACTGCAGATGGAGGGCGATGAGGTGTTCTGAGTGTAGAAAAGGATTGTGTTATTCCCTGAGACAGGGGGAAAAGGAGGAGATGATTTGGGGCAGAAAATGGCATTTAGGTCTTGAGGGTGGTGCTTATGGGTCACATAAGTAGGAAGTAATAATCAAATGGATCTTATTTCAAATGTATATATCAAACATATGTTGCTTAGGAGATAGAGGAAATTTTTAAATAGGCTGGAGGCACAGGCTAAGGTCCTGGGAAGGTATAGCATAAGGATTAGCAATAGAGATTGAAGCTGTAGAAATGGCCCAGAGAGAACATGTAGATAAGAAAAGAAGAAGCTGAGAACAAAATCCGGAAAGGAAAACAAAACAAAATAAAACAAAGCAAGCAAAAATAAACAATCAAATGATAATTTGAGGAATGGGCAAAAAAGCCAAAAAGGGAGACCAAAACAGTCAGAGAGGCAACCAAAAGTGCCCAAGAAATGCACAGAGTAGAAGAGAGAGCTTACAGAAGGAGGAAGTGCCTCTACAAATGGAAAGGACAGGGAACAGAGGGTCACCAGCAGCCACCAGCTTTAAAAACAAGAAGTGCTGTGAACTTAAAGCTGGAGGACGCTTTAGTTGAATGATAAGAGGGATAACCGGATGTAGTACCAGGCTGATGAGACCGTATTCTGTGCAGTGGAAATTCTGTTGTGAATTGGAAATTCTACTGCTGATTCTCTAGTTTAAGCACCTTAGTTCTATGTACAGGGACACTTAAAAATGGCATGCCTATGGGAAAGCAAACTCAAATGCGGATAAGTGAAACTGACATTACACATATATTGGAAGAGAGTGCCTGTAACATAGTTCAAAACCCCACAACAAGAGTCCTCATACTGAGGAGACCCAGAGACAACTCAAGGCAGCTCTGGCAGTCCTTTTCTGGAGAAGCTCAGTAGGCTGGCCCAACAGCTATGACTCTACTCACTTCTTCCCTCAGGAGCACTTTGTTTCTGCTCTTTTTCTCTCATCACCTCATCCTCAACATGCCCTCATCCCTGCCCACTCCTTCCTAATAGTCTCATCCCTCTGGGACAAAGCAAATGGGAGTGCTGTTCCCTGATAAAATGTAAGCACTATTTAGGGCTGAGAGAATTAGACCATAGGAGACACATGAAGCCAGAGTGGAGTGTGAGAGTATTGTGGAGACAAGACAGACAGTCAGATGTGATCCAGAGAAATTATAAAATTAATTCCAAAATACGAAAGATAAGGCGACAAACAGAGGTTAACTGAATTATCATTCAATACAGAAACATGCTGAAAGAAGCAATTAAACCTGGGGGAAAACACAGTGTAACCCAGAACCATAAATATTTTACAGCATATAGCCAGCTGCACTTTGAAACATCTGAAATCCACATTACTCTTGCCTCATAACTTAAGTTTACCCTATGGTTTTAGTTCACATATTCAAATATAAGTTTAAATGCTTTATGGATTTTTTAAAATGAACTAAAAAAAGGTGTAAATGTAATTCACAAATTTGGGCTGACAAGATTTGATTTTTAAACTTAGAGAAATCCAGAAAATATCATTTTAACTAATACCTGCTAGCATTCCCCTTACTAAATCATTCATTGGATTTGTTAGCAACTAATGATATTCACTTTGAAGTTATTTGCCTTAGGAGAAAGTCCATAATCTGGTCCTGTTGCTGGATAATTTATTCGATGAAAAGTAAATCATTTAATCCATCACATTCCTAGTTAGTAAAATTACTCAGTTTGGTTAGATGATCTCTAAAGCCCAGGCTAGCCTAAGAATTCTGTAAACATGACACATGACACTGATAACTCTAATACAATGGGTGACCAACAGAATCATAAGGTTGACGAAAGCTCAGATGTTATCAAATTCAACCCACTTTCTTTACTGATCAATAATAAAAGAGGCCCTAAAAGATTTAATAGCTTGACTGCTGTCAAGTACCTTTTTTTTAACGTTTATTTTTTATTTATTTATGTTTTCTTATTAGTCATCCATTTTATACACATCAGTGTATACATGTCAATCCCAGTCTCCCAATTCATCACACCACAATGCCCACCCTCTGACTCTTTCCCCCCTTGGTGTCCATTCATTTTTTTCTCTACTTCTGTGTCTCAATTTCTGCTCTGCAAACTGGTTCATCTGTACCATTTTCTTGGTTCCACATATATGCGTTAATATTCAATATTTGTTTTTCTCTTTCTGAATTACTTCACTCTGTATGACAGTCTCTAGATGCATCCACGTCTCTACAAATGACCCAAGTTCGTTCATTTTTATGGCTGAGTAATATTCCATTGTATATATGTACCTCATCTTCTTTATCCTTTCATCTTTCGATGGGCATTTAGGTTCCTTCCATGACGTGGCTATTGTAAATAGTGCTGCCATGAACATTGGGGTGCATGTGTCTTTTTGAATTATGGTTTTCTCTGGGTATATGTCCAGTAGTGGGATTGCTGGGTCATATGGTAATACTATTTTTAGTTCTTTACGGAACCTCCATACTGTTCTCCATAGTGGCTGTATCAATTTACATTCCCACCAACAGTACAAGAGGGTTCCCTTTTCTCTACACCCTCTCCAAAATTTGTTGTTTCTAGATTTATTGATGATGCCCATTCTAACTGGTGTGAGGTGATACCTCATTGTAGTTTTGATTTGCATTTCTCAAATGATTAGGGATGTTGAGCATCCATTCATGTGTTTGCTGGCAATCTGTATATCTCCTTTGGAGAAATGTCTATTTAGGTCTTCTGCCCATTTTTGGATTGGGTTGTTTGTTTTTTTAATGTTGAGCTGCATGAGCTGTTTATATATTTTGGAGATTAATCCTTTCTCAGTTGCTTCATCTGCAAATATTTTCTCCCATTCTGAGGGTTGTCTTTTGGTCTTGTTTATGGTTTCTTTTGCTGTGAAAAAGCTTTTAAGTTTGATTAGGTCTCATTTGTTTATTTTTGTTTTTATTTCCATTACTCTAGGAGGTGGATCAAAAAATATCTTGCTGTGATTTATGTCAAAGAGCATTCTTCCTACGTTTTCCTCTAAGAGTTTTATAGTGCCCGATCTTACATTTAGGTCTCTAATCCATTTTTTTTTTTTTTTTTTTTTTTTTGCGGTACGTGGGCCTCTCACTGTTGTGGCCTCTCCCGTTGTGGAGCACAGGCTCCAGACGCGCAGGCCCAGCGGCCATGGCTCACGGGCCCAGCCGCTCCACAGCATGTGGGATCCTCCCAGACCAGGGCATGAACCCGTGTCCCCTGCATCGGCAGGCGGACTCTCAACCACTGCTCCACCAGGGAAGCCCTCTAATCCATTTTGAGTTTATTTTTGTGTATGGTGTCAGGGAGTGTTCTAATTTCATTCTTTGACATGTAGCTGTCCAGTTTACCCAGCACCACTTATTGAAGAGACTGTCTTTTCTCCATTGTATACCCTTGCCTCCTTTGTAGATTACTTGACCATAGGTGCATGGGTTTATCTCTGGGCTTTCAAGCATGTTCCATTGATCTATATTTCAGTTTTTGTGCCAGTACCATACTGTTTTGATTACTGTAGCTCTGTAGTATGGTCTGAAGTCAGGAAGTGTTATTCCTCCAGCTCCGTCTTTTTTCCCTCAAGACTGCTTTGGCTATTCGGGGTCTTTGATGTCTGCATACAAATTTTAAGATTTTTTGTTCTAGTTCTGTAAAAAATGCCATAGGTAATTTGATAGGGATTGCATTGAATCTGTAGATTGCTTTGGGTAGTAGAGTCATTTTCACAATATTGATTCTTCGAATCTAAGAACATGGTATATCTCTCCATCTGTTTGTATCATCTTTAATTTCTTTCATCAGTGTCTCATAGTTTTCTGCATACAGGTCTTCTGTCTCCCTAGGTAGGTTTATTCCAAGGCATTTTATTCTTTTTGTTGCCATGGTAAATGGGAGTGTTTCCTTGATTTCACTTTCAGATTTTTCATCATTAGTGTATAGGAATGCAAGAGATTTTTGTGCATTAATTTTGTATTCTGCAACTTTACCAAATTCATTGATTAGCTCTAGTAGTTTTCTGGTGGCATCTTTAGGATTCTCTATGTATAGTATCACGTCATCTGCAAACAGTGACAGTTTTACTTCTTATCTGATTTGGATTCCTTTTCTTTCTTTTTCTTCTCTGATTGCCGTGGCTAGGACTTCCAAAACTATGTTGAATAATAGTGGTGAGAGTGGACATCCTTTTCTTGTTCCTGATCTTAGAGGAAATGCTTTCAGTTTTTCACCATTGAGAATGATGTTTGCTGTGGGTTTGTCATATATGGCCTTTATTATGTTGAAGTAGGTTCCCTCTATGCCCACTTTCTAAAGAAGTTTTTATCATAAGTGGGTGTTGAATTTTGTCTAAAGCTTTTTCTGCAACTATTGACATGATCATATGGTTTTTATTCTTCAGTTTGTTAATAAGGTGTATCACATTGATTGATTTGCTTATACTGAAGAATCCTTATGTCTCTGGGATAAATCCCACTTGATCATGGTGTATGATCCTTTTAATGTGTTGTTGGATGCTGTTTGCTGGTATTTTGTTTAGGATTTTTGCATCTATATTCATCACTGATATTGGTCTGTAATTTTCTTTTTTTTAGTATCTTTGCCTGGTTTTGGTATCAGGGTAATGGTGGCCTCATAGAATGAGTTTGGGAGTGTTCCTTCCTCTGTAATTTTTTGGAAGAGTTTGAGAAGGATGGATGTTAACTCTTCTCTAAACGTTTGATAGAATTTACCTTTGAAGCCATCTGGTCCTGGGCTTTTGTTTGTTGGAAGATTTTAAATCACAGTTTCAATTTCAGTGCTTGTGATTCATAGTTTCTATTTCTTCCTGGTTCAGTCTTGGAAGGTTATACCTTTCTAAGAATTTGTCCATTTCTTCCAGGTTGTCCATTTTATTGGCATAGAGTTGCTTGTAGTAGTCTCTTAGGATGCTTTGTATTTCTGCCATGTTTGTTGCAACTTCTCCTTTTTCATTTCTAAGTTTACTGATTTGAGTCTTCTCCCTCTTTTTCTTGATGAGTCTGGCTAATGGTTTATCAATTTTGTTTATCTTCTCAAAAAAACAGCTTTTAGTTTTATTGATCTTGGCTATTGTTTCCTTTGTTTGTATTTCATTTATTTCTGCTCTAATCTTTAAGATTTCTTTCCTTCTGCTAACTTTGGGTTTAGTTTGTTCTTCTTTCTCTAGTTCCTTTAGGTGTAATGTTAGATTGTTTATTTGAGATGTTTCTTGTTTCTTGAGGTATGGTTGTATTGCTATAAACATCCCTCTTAGAACTGCTTTTGCTGCATCCCATAGGTTTTGGATCATTGTGTTTTCATTGTCATTTGTCTCTAGGTATTTTTTGATTTCCTCTTTGATTTCTTCTGTGATCTCTTGGTTATTTAGTAACGTATTGTTTACCCTCCATGTGTTTGTGTTTTTTACGTATTTTTCCCTGTAATTGATTTCTAATCTCATAGCGTTGTGGTCAGAAAAGATGCTTGATATGATTTCAGTTTTCTTAAATTTACTGAGGCTTCATTTGTGACCCAAGATGTGATCTATCCTGGAGAATGTTCCATGCGCACTTGAGAAGAAAGTATAATCTGCTGTTTTTGGATGGAATGTCCTATAAATATCAATTAACTCTATCGGGTCTATTGTGTCATTTAAAGCTTGTGTTTCCTTATTAATTTTCTGTTTGGATGATCTGTCCATTGGTGCAAGTGAGGTGTTAAAATCTGTGTCTAGGAATACACAGCCAGTGATGGGGGGAACTGGGATTAAAACCTAGCTCTCTTTGATTCTAAAGCCCATGTCCTAAAAAAGTTTCTCTAACTAATAGTCAGGGTTAGGATGCAAGAGTCATCATTAATTAATTCTCTCATCTAATACTTTATCACAAAGCTACCATGTATCAGACACAGGATAGGTTCTGAGGATACAGAGTAGAGTATTACATGGCCCCTGGCTTCAAAGAGTTTGCAGTCTGGTGGAGGAAGGAGAGCAAGGTTAGAAGGCCTCATACACTACCCTCCATCCATTTGCAGGTATTACATATATATTTAAATACAGAACTACTCATGTCCTCTAAAAATAAAAGGCAGAAGTCTCATGGATATTGAAATGAAGAGAACAAAAGTATCCTCAAGCAGGCTGCTTAGTTGTGGCCAAGGGGGTAGAAACCTAAAGAAACACCCAAAAGACTAAACGTGTCACTCTTGGTTAAAGACATCTGCCAGGTGAAATTATCAAAGATTTATGGGCTGTAAATACCAACAGGGATGGGAATGCCCTTGAACTTACAATCAAGTTGGGAGTACTGCAATAAATAAGACCACCTTAAAGACATTTTACTATGAAGATTTATTAGAGTATGAAAAAACTAGGCCCAAAGGTATCTCTGCTTGCAACAATTAAGCTAGAAAAGTCTAAAGTCAATTTACAACTGTATATGGAAATAAGGCCCATAGAAATCATAAGTGAATTTAACCACCATCATCTCCAAACCACATTTTTACTAAAGCTTCCAACCTCCTTCCTTGACCCAACACATTGCTAAGAATACAAAATTGCATTTCTTGGATAATTTTTACTTAGTCTCAGAGTCATTTTCTTGTGGGAGAAATAGACACTTTCTGTTTCTCATAGGCAGAACCATGATTTCTTTTAGGGGCACAGAGAAGCCCCATATGGAAGAGAATCCTCTCCTTCCCCACTTCATGCTCTATCTCTCAGCTGAGAGTAGATGAATCATGGGAAAATTTTCTCGCAAAATAAAAGGAACAATGGTCATCATTTACTGAGCATCTACCACATCCTAGGTACTGTTGTAAGGGCTTTAATATATGTCTCATTTAATCTTCACAGCAACCCTAGGAGAAAGGCATTCTCATTGACTCTTTCTGGGGACAAAGAAACTGAACTTCCCACAGAGGAATGGTTAAATATGCTATGGTATATTCCTACACTTGAATATTATACAGCCCTTAAAATAATATTTTCAAAGATTTTATGTGCATGAGATTATAGTGAAAGTTATATAAGAATTAATTTCTCAATCTCCAACGTGCCACTGGAAAAAAATGTGCCAAAATGTTAACAATAGCTAGATTGGGTAATAGAATTATGGGTGATTTTTCATACTTTTCTATATGTAGTTTTTAAAAATTAAAAAAAAAATTTTATATTTGTTCCTTTTTATAGGAAAAAGTTATACCTAGGAAATATAACCAAAAAGGTATAACATTTTAAGTACAAGGACATAACTTCTGGCTGGCATGACCTCAGATGGTTTCATGGAAAAGACGTTTGATAGACAATGAAAGATAAATAGGAGTTACATGGGTCCAGCTGCAAACAAAAAGGAAGAGGGGTACATTCCAGGCAGAGAAGGGTAGAGCAAGATTGTTAAAAGTTTTGGGCAAGCTGTGAGAAAAAAAGACCCTAAACAGGCAGAAGCCAGTTTGGAAATGCCATTGCATGCTTGGTTAAGGAGTTTGGAGTTTGACAGACAACGGCAAACTTTTGAAGGTCTTTGGTAGGGCAGCTCCATGATCAAAGAAATGCTTTAAGCCCTTCATCTGCCAAGTATATGCACAACGAACAGAAGATACAAGAGAGTACAGACAGGAAGAATAATTACAAAGTCACTGAACTAATTTAGGCCTGAGATAATAGGGCTCGAATTAGCACGATGGCAGTGGAAATGACAAGGGAGGAACAGATGGAGGAGAAGTTCCCCTCTCCACCTCTCCAGCCTAACTGCCCACTCCTTCTCTTGCTCCATCCATTTCAGCCACTCCGGCTTCCTCTCTGTTCCTGGAAGGAGCTAAAGGCCTTCTTGTCCAGTGTCCTTTCACATCCGGCTCCCTTGACCCTTCCCCTTCTGACATCTTTGTTCTTATTTCATCTTTTGGTTCTCAGCCTAAATATTTCTTCCAGGAGTATTGTCCTGCTCCTTTCAGCCAATCTAGACTAGTCTTCCTGTTTTACTTCCAGATAGCACCCTGCACTTTTTTTTCATTGCTTTTATCATAATCAATAGTTAAAATAAATATTTATTGTAGGTTTATGATGTCAGTTACTATGTTACAGATAATACTGTCTTTTATGAGTATTATCTTATTCTCAGAATAAGTATTAATATTATCCCCTATTTTAGGGAGGGAACTAAAGATCACAGAAGTAGTTAACTGTGGAATCCGGGAGTGACTTCTCTCACCCACCAGATGTACTGGGTCATATGTGGGGGGTAGTTTGGTACAGTGATCATCAGCGTGAGCATGCAATCTAGAGTCAGACTGATTGGGTTATTTTATTGGCTCCGCCACTTACTAGCTGTGAGACCCCTGGAGCAAACTGCTTAATCTCTATGGACCTCAATTTCCCCATCTGTAAAATGGGGGGGCTATTATTGCCTCTCTCACAGAGTTGTTATGAGGATTAAATGAATTAAAGACTTAGAACAAGATCAGCACTTAGTGAGTAAAATACATCTGAAAACTATTATTAGCTGTGTAATAATTTGTTTAAAATCTGCCTCCCCATCTATTCTGCAGGGACAGAATCTGTCCCTAAGAGGTAGAGGTTGTGTTTACCATTGTACTGCCGAGTGCCTAGTACCTGGTCACACTGGATGCTTGGTAAATATTTGAATGAATGAAACAAATGGAAAGCTGAGTTCAGAGATCTAACCACCTAACGCTACCACCATGCACTTTAAAATTTATGATGTTTCATTATTATTTTGTTTAATTCTAACCGCAAACTCAAGGAAGGCAGGAAAGGAACCACTATCCTCAATGTTGAGTCTCAGAAAATTGTTTGCTCAAGTTCATATAGCTAATAAAAGTAGAGCCAAAAGAAGAACCTAGCTCTCTGATTGCCTGAGGCCATGGGATGCCTTGAAGACAACCCAGGTGAGGCTCACTGTACCCGGGGTGGAACCAATCACCATGAATGATGATGCTCTCCTAGTTGCCCAGGTCTGAGCCCTGGCCTTGCTGTGACTCCTGAAAGCCTCTCTAAATGCTGCCTCAGCTTTGCTTTGTATCCTTTTCTGAGGCACTTGCTGGCCCCTCCTTGTCCAAGCACCTCTTACTGACCCCACTCTTCACCCCAAAACTGGGTAAAGTATCCCAGACCAAGCCTGACGCCAACCTAGACTGCATTAACTGGACCATAACAAGGTAGGATGTTGATTCTTTCTTGGTTAGATATGAGAAGAAAGAAATTAACTGAGTTAACTGGGTTACAAGCCTGGTTAACCAGAAGAATGGTGACCCCATTAACACAAATAGTCAATATAGAAGGAGTTTGTTTGAGGTAATGTAGAATCAATTCAACATCAGACTTAAGTTTGGGATGCCAGGAAGGACTCTAAGTGAACAATGGATATCTAGCAACTGAAAGTGGAATTAGCGTTCAGGAGAGATGTCAGTACAGAACCATAGGAACTGTCTATATAACAAAGGAATGGTTGAAGCCAAAGAACCCAAATCTTGCACAATATTTAGTGCAGGGCTTTTCAAACTGTGTTCCATGGTATGTTGGTATTCCTTATAGGGGCATCAGAGAGAGTTCAGCTGCCTGGGCTTGGAGCTTAGGCCCTGCTTCAAACAGCATAGGGTCACAATTATTTGACTGATATTGAATTTCAGTGTCAGAGTTTGTTTAATGAAATATAATTTTGCAGCTAAAAGAAATGATTGAACCACTGATTTAGTAGATATTCTCTCTCTCTGTCCTACTTCCTCTGCCCCTTACAGTGTCTCCGTCCCCACACAGATAGATACATGGCAGGGAAAAATCATTAAGTTGAATTTAGTTCTGATAGTGAACAAGCACTTGGCACCAGGGAATCTAACTGAATATTATTCAGGTGACTCATGTGTGATTTAGAAAATATTTTGATGTTTTAGTCTGATTCCAGTTCAATGAATTAGTTACAGGTTCAAACCAGCCCACTAGGGTTTAATAAAAAAAACCTTTGTTTAATTTCTCAGTTTAGTAGAAAATAAAAATAATAATGTTTTGGTTTGATTTAAGCAAATTTATGTAATTCATTCCAAGTTTTCCCTCATGGTTTGCCTCTGCACTGACTATAGGGGAAAAATGCCCTGTAAATATCTACAAATCGATACTTGTGGACTGTATTCAAGGCCTCCACTTAAAATGACATGTCAGAGCCATCCATGATGTCATGGGGTAAACTCCAGCTAGCCCTTTCCCTGAGTGCTGGGCAAGACTTAAGTCTAGTTTCATAGGGAGAACACCTGCCCAGCTCTCCTGAGAGAAGGTCCCAGATCATAGGATACCCAAAGGACAGTTGCACCACAGGGACGAGAAATTACATCAGACACAGCTGCCCACTTCAGAGCCTCAGGTTTCATGTGGATTAGCACCTACTTGTTATTTCTGTCTGGGCCCAATTCCCAGATCTGTTAGTTCACTCAATGTCCCTCATCCATAGGAGACTTGAATCATGCCAGGAAAAATTTTAACTGCCACAAGCATTCAAGTAAGGGCAGATCCCCATGTTCCCTTAATCAAGCCTCAGAGGATTAAAATCAAAACAAAACCTGCTTCCAGTGTATCCATTTCTTTTTACCCCTTGATTGGTTGATACCCAGCCCATGAACAGCTCAGTTTTTTAAAAATGTTTCTCATTATTGCCTTGGTTTTTTGAAAACACACAAGTTTATTTTTGCAGCTGCAAAATGTCTTCTAACTAAAGAAACTAAAGAAAATGGCTGAATTCCACTGCAGAAAATGTGTAATGTTGCCTAGTCAATTTCCCCATTTTAAACATACTCATTGAGATGATACATCGTTTATTCAGTATGATCCATTTGACCTCTATGTTACAATTTTCACAATACCTTGAATTGTGGGGAGGAGAGGGCCTCTCAGAAGAACTCATTTCCATTTTCTAACCTATACCAATAGCTCTATCAGGAACATAGAGAACATGTTGCCACAGAGGAGGCTATGCACTATTATGAGGCCTAGAACAGTGTGAAATAGGGGAGAGGCGGGGCCAGGAGTCAGACAGCCTTGGGTTCAAAACCCAGCTCTTCACCTACTTGATAGGCAAGCCACTTAATTTTTCTGAACCTGCCTCCTTCTCTGCAAAATGGACTATCATGTGGATTAAAAGAGGTATTGTGCCTACCCACCTAACACATAGAATATGCTCAGTACACCTTTGTTTACTTTCCCATCCTGCTCAGATAAATCAGTGGTCATCTGTTCCTGTCCCTCCAAGTGCATTAGCTGCAAAAGGTAAAACTTTGACGGGATGTACCCTACGAAGTGAGACTTGAATTTATCCTAGGATACCACTGTGAAAAATGGAAAATAGTAGGAAATGTTTTTGTAAACTTTTATTACTTGCAATGTTCACACAGGCAATATAAAAGATCTTGCAAAAAAACAAAGGGGACCTGGAATCAGAGAGACTTGAATTTGAACACCAGTTCAGCCACTGATTAAATGTGAGACCTCAGCAAATTATGTAACATTTCTGAGCATTTGTTCTTCATCTATAAAATTAAAATTATAATACTCTTCCACATACAGTTGTATGGAAGGATTAAATAAAATATGTAAAGTGACTGGCACATGGTAAGCATTCAAAAAGTGATCATTATTACTGTAACTATGTTACCTTACACTGGCCAATGGTGCAATCCAAGATTACAAAGGCAATTTATAAATGCTTATGTCTCCTTTGTAAAATAATTAAGTACTATTAATTCAACCTTGTTGATTGCCTCATTAAGGTTTAAGGGCTTGAGTCAGCTAGATTACTGACAAACTTTGAGATTTATTTTATTCTCTCTTTATTAAAAGCCTAAGCTTCTGAAGTGACCAGAAAGGAAAGTTGAAATTCTTTATGTTCATTCATTATTGCCCTGATTTTTTGGTTATCTGGTAATGTTTTTCTCTTAAATGTACAACTATGAAGAAAATACCAAGATCAATTTATACCATGTCATTTCATTAACTTTGCCTTTGAAACTAGTTTGAAGTCTGATTGCATGACTTTGAATATCCATTTAGGGAGTTACAATAGAATATCCTAGGAGGACATTTTTATGCTCAGTCCAGATCTTTATCTGCAGACTGATGCTGAAATCCGAAACCCCTAGTCTTTTTTTTTTTTTTTTTTCCACTTATTTTTGGCTGCATTGGGTCTTAACTGCTGCACGTGGGCTTTCTCTAGTTGCCGTGAGCAGGGGCTACTCTTCATTCAGGTGCGTGGGCTTCTCATTGCAGTGGCTTCTCTTGTTGCGGAGCATGGGCTCTAGGCACACAGGCTTCAGTAGTTGCAGCATGTGGGCTCAGCAGTTGTGGCTCGCAGGCTCTAGAGCACAGGCTCAGTACTTTTGGCGCACGGGCTTAGTTGCTCCGCGGCATGTGGGATCTTCCTGGACCAGGGCTCGAACCTGTGTCCCCTGCATTGGCAGACGGATTCTTAACCACTGTGCCACCAGGGAAGTCTCATCCCTAGTCTCTTTTAAGGAACTTTCACATTTGTTCTCCTAAGTGCATCAGAAAAATATCTCATTTTGACTTATCACTTTTATAATAACATTCTTCAGGAAAATTTTCCCCAAAATGTTCAGAGAGCTCCTCAACTTTGTCCCTGAAAACCTTTTGTTAACTTTCTCTCATCAGGGTGACCACTTGATTTACAGTCACAGGTGGAAAAGAACAGACCTGTAGCTGCTGATTATGCTGTTCTATCTCCACCTGTATTTTATGAGCTGTTTCAACCTTGATTATGCTAATCGGATAACATTGTTCTTTGAATAAGTTGTTGCTTCTCAAAGACTAAGAACATTAAGGAGATAGTACTCAGTGCAATCAAATATTCTGCTCTTGTATTTCAGTAACTGATTTTCCAAAGGAAAGCCAAGAATATAAATTTTGATAGAGGAACAAAAGCAAAACTTGAAATCCAGAAAATGCTAAAGAGGCCAGCTGTAATTGTATGGGAGCAGCCAGTGTGAATCTTCTGGCCAATGTCTGTGAGCGCAAACTAACCATTTAGCTAGTTTTAATCAAATAAACAGCTTAGCCCTGAATTAGCTATATAAGATCCTGCTCCATATTTTAACACTTTCAAAATACATTCATACCCATACTTCTTTTTTTTTTTTTTTTTTTTTTTGCTGTACGCGGGCCTCTCACTGTTGTGGCCTCTCCCGTTGTGGAGCACAGGCTCCGGACGCGCAGGCTCAGCGGCCATGGCTCACGGGCCCAGCCGCTCCGCGGCATGTGAGATCTTCCCAGACCAGGGCACAAACCCGCGTCCACTGCATCGGCAGGCGGACTCTCAACCACTGTGCCACCAGGGAAGCCCATATACCCATACTTTTAACGTAAGTGATTTTAGGGACAGGTTATTATGTGACACATACAGTAACCCTCCCCTCACCCTGCCCCCATCCTTCTAATACCCTCCTCCTTAAACACTCCTTTCTTGGATTCTGCACCAATATTTAATGCTGAAAGGAGGATTAAAAACAAGGAGTCAAGAGCACTGGGCTTTCCTCTGTGAATACCATACTCTATTCCCACTTGATCTTGTAAATAAATATTTCTTGCAATGGAAACCTGCAAAAAGAAAAATAATGATTCTGCTTTCCACCAGTTAAAGTGCATTTAATTTATTATTCAACTTCCTGTAACACAGAACACAAATCGGAGAATAAACTTGGTCAAATACGAGTACGTTAGTCATCATTTCTGAGATTAGAGAATGAGGTTTGATGATTGTAATCTAGCAATATTCTCAGTGAATTATAGTCTAAAACTATAGAAAAAATTGATGAGTTTTTGTAAGTGCCCAGTTCAGTATGATTCCAATGAATTGAAGAACCATTATTGGGAGATGCAACTGCAGAAAGACCCTCGAGGAACAAATACAATCAACTGTACTGTGGGAGGCCATTTTCTGATTGTATGTAATGAATATTTTCATTCAGAACACTCCTTTTTACTAATATTTTTTAAACCTCTCCTAATTATCTATATCATAACCCCAAACTCCTTATTCCATGTCCCAGTTAGCTTTCTAAACTTCTATTCTTTGACTTCCTTCCTGCATTTTCAGTACAAGCTATATTGAATTACTCACTGTCCTCTATAGTATGCCTTAAATTTTCCTACATTTGTACATATAGTCATACCACCTTCTCTCCCTGGATTTGTTTCTTTATCATGAATAGTAGGTTCTGTGGTATAGAGCAAGCAAGGCTGAACTGAAAGCAATTCTGTAGGAAAAATTAACAGTGGTAGAAGGAATAATCTCTCCTGGGGGTAAAGGGAAAATTCTTTATCAAAAGTCTGAGGGGCTGGGTCAAGTTCAAAGTCAAGACCCAATCTGACTTGGTTGGGGTGAGGATGGGAGGTTTGGGAAGAATAAGAGACACTGGAATCACATTAGGACTCTCTGTCATGAATCAGAGAGGTCCAGAAAAACACAAATAGGGTCCTGCTCTGAGGAATACAGCCACTAATATTCTAAGTCATCTTTGTTATGAAACATTTATTATCTCCTATGTGAAAAAGTGTCAACAAAAAATTAATTAGTCCGATCTAAGAAAGAGATGGAAAATTTTTATTCAAGCCAAATTTGAGGATTATAACCCAGGAAGAGCATCTCAGAAAGCTCTGAGAACTGTTCTGCCCATTAGAAGTCAAGGCACAGTTAAATAAGTTTTTTGAAACAGAGGGCTGTACATTAAATGGTGTATTATTGACAGTTTACATAATCCATATTTAAGCATCACTGTGGCCCCTTACAAGATCAAGAAGGAATCTTATCTTTTAAGGAGTTGTCTTGTTTATGCTAGGAGAATGTTGTTCTTTATGACTGAACAGGTATTTCTACCGATGGGGGGAGGTTTAGTTGATGCATAACACAGATACACTATGCACAGTGTGGGGAGAGGGGAGGCCAAAGGGCAGAGAAAATTTTTTTATGTTTAAATTTTTATTGTCTTGCCATAAAATATGAATTTTTACTTCACAAAAACTTTGTTCCAGCTACTGATAGATACAAAGATCAACGAGACAAACTCTTTGACCTCAAAGAAGTACACAAAGAACACAAATAATTCAAGAAGTGAGTGAAAGGCCACGGAAGAGCAGTGGTTAGGTTCTAACTTGAACCTCCTCAAGAAGTTTGGACCCGTGTAGAGTAAGCAAAATGCTCTACATACTTCTGTACCCTTCAAGGGCAGTTCTGCATCACAAACCAGTACACAGTAACCAGCATGTACGGGTAATGGTTCTGAGAAATCTAAAACGATGAGACAATATTTAATATACTCCCAATGTTACCAGGCATTACCAACAGATTCACATTTATAGTTATACCCAAATATAGTTCTGAATATCCATGCTAAGGGAAGATCCCACCCCATCCCAGTGTCCACCATATTGCTTCTCTCCTGCCCTTACTTCCATATATGAATGACCACAAAGTCTACTTCCCTGAAGTTGTTTTAAGACACTCTCTGCTACCATTAAACCATTTGGGTTCACGTGAGGACCATGGCAAGCCTGGTGGTGTCAAGGAATAACCGGAGTAGGCTTTAGTTCCCTCCTTCCCCGACAATTTCCACCAACACTCTTCTAGAATCCACTGCCAACTATACTTACAATCTAAGTTAAAATGTCTGTTTGAACACAAAATCAATTCAAAATAAGTATCTTAGCACCCACTTCCAACAAGATTGCCACCCCTGTAGAGGTCCCCTGTAAAGTCACCATTAATGCCAATATCAGGGACTACTGAGATCTTTTGATTACAGTCACAGAGAAAATGATGCCTTCCAAACTCTTTGCCATGCTTTTTCACCTGAACCCCAACCAGGCTCAGGGTGGGTCTGGAATATCACAAATTGTTTCTTGAAAACAGTTGTGCCAGCCTCTGGTCCTTATAGCTATACTGTGGGCTTCAGATACCAGTTTACAGTAAATCCAAGGAAGTGACAGGGTAACAGACATTATGACATTTCCTCCATCCTTCTCCTTTCCTTCTCTTTCTTATCTTTACCTTCTCAGCTACAAAAAAAGAAGCTATTACATGTATTAGTAGATACAAACTGATGTGGAGGATAGGAGCCTGAGCTTAAGATCTGCCAAGCAATACATTCCATAACATTAGTGAGCTCCGCTCTTAAGGTCAAAAATGCTGGAATAATTTTTAGGACTATTTCCTTGAAAGCCTAAACAGCTTTAGTGTCTTAAGAAGCAAATTGCAAGTATCTGGAACACCTTCTTCTTTGGTAGGGCTCAATGTGTGAGGCATTATTTCCAAGCAAAGAAACAAACCAAAAAACTCAATAAAACTACACAGCATCTCTAAGACAGAGGAAGTGTTTCCACTGTCTCTTGATGGAAGCTTAACTCTCAAAAGGATTCAGATAACTGAACTTCAAGAAAGGCTGAGACCCTTTCTATTCTTCTTAACATAGTCTTTGGAGGTGAAAATTACTTCCTACTCACTACCCACTCTCTTGGCCGTCTTCCAAACACCCGAGTTTCATTCCTTTCTGTGACTGATAAACCTCTCAGTGCCTTCTGAGACTTCCAGTAAAGATGTCATTCACAGGGGTGCTTCCTGCCTAACCGGGGCCAAAAAGGGTGTGACAAGTTATTAGTGTTGTCAGTCATAGTTACACTGGGGAAACAGGCCAGGGCACCCATGCTTCTTAGAGGAGCGTGAATGCATTCACCCCATAATGCACAACAAACCAACAAAACCACTCAGCTTCTGCCTGTCCAGCTGGCATTCCTTGATCCCCTTTTGCTGCCATGTTTAGGCACAAATAGTACAAGGTGTGCTAATGAAGAATTCCAAGAGCAGAGACCCGGTTGAGGCAAAAAAATAAAGGCATCTGTTTGGGGTTTGTTAGGACTGCAGCCCAGGAGACACAGTTCCAAGAAGTGCTTGAACTGTGTTCCGCTGGACTACAAAATGGGGGAAGATTATAAAGGCAAAAGAACACAAGGTTACACAAATTATAAATTGCTCATCATGAAGTAAGATTGGAGCTGGCTAGAAGTCAGGTTACTTGTTAAGCAGGGACTGGATGAGGTTTGAAATGGTTACATAGTTATGAAGCTGGGAGGTGAGGGCTTTGAAGCTACAAGGTTACAGCTAGCAGCAGCTAGCAGATATTGTTTTGAAAACAGCTGGTGGTGTCCTCGAGTTTGACGCAGTTCAGAAAAGTCAAGTTCTCAGTGACGTAGGAACGCGTCTGAAACCTCATCCATGACGGCCACCTGGTTCCATTTTGGATGCCTGAACCATAGTTATTCCATTTTTATTTTTAAATGATCTTAAGTATGTCATCAGTGGACACTGGATGGATGGATGGATGGATGGATGGACAGATGGATAATGGCCCCTAACTAGAGCCAGGATATTCAAAGAATGAGAAAGGGAAACTCACATTCAGATGTGCTATTTGTTGCAATTCAAATTAAAAGGTTTTGTGATAGAAGGTGGGACTAGAGCCACTGACTAAAATTCAACTTATGTATTTCAGCTTCTCTTGCCACTCCTTTGGCTGACTAATTTGGGTTTTACTAAGAGTTAATAGCTTTAATATCATTCTCAATCCATACAAGCATACCCATCATACTGGAGCTAGTTGTTAATTCTCCTAGGGAGAAAACAGTGATTCTAGCCACAGCTTCATGTCACGCATCGTTTCCAGCTTTGCCTAGAAAATGTTTTCCTTTAAAATAAAAATATGGCCTACTTACTTTTCATTCACTGCAACAGGTTGACAGTGCAACAGGTTTGGGAACAGTTTAATTGAAATCATGAATTATTCTTCATCATCTGGGAGGCAAGACCCTGTTATTCTGATGCTGTTGTTTCCTTTGGAAACAAAATAGCATGATGCCTCAGGACATGTACACATCTCAAAACAGAGGCTCAAAACACAGGGCCCTGTCTGACAGTTGGGTGTGTCCCTCTGCCTTTATCCCCATAACAACAACATTGCAGCACAGAGTGCCTAGATCAAGGGGAAAAGGCAGCACACAGAGTATGCTCTTAAACCCCTCGGATCAAACTAAGATCCAGAATTTGGTCCAGTGGTGCAAAACCCAATGCTAGACTCCTTGAAAGCCAAATTGAATAGCTACCATCTTTCTGATACAGGATCTTAGGTAGAAACGTTTAAGATGGCAGGATGGGGATAACTTAGATTAAATTTATAGAGCATCTGTGACTCTGTAGGCCTCTATTTGCATGGGTGAACTCTAATGAAGAGACCTTTGAGGTGGGAGGTCTTGGTCTAGCCATGCCTGGGGTGAAACAGGAGAGACGGAAGCAGTGGAGGGCACAGTGGTGCATGTCTGAGCCCAGTGGAGAGGCACAGCTTCCCCTCTCCTGAGCCATGTGGAGTCTACTGAGCCTCCTGGACCGTGGAGATCAAAGGGATTGATCTGTTTTGGTGTCTGATTTTTCAGCTTTGGGACATAGCAGGAGACAGCACCTTAGACAAGGTAGTGCTCTTCTTCAGGTGAAAACCTGGAGGAAGGCCAATGGTACCCGTGGACAAAGACTTGATTGACCAAATGCTCAACAGTCCGGGAGATGAGCCAAAATACCTGCTTGGGGAGGATACTTCACCAGCGTGCTTGAACTGAGGAGAGCTAAGAGTCAGCACAATTTGGAGACAAATCACTGATTTTTTTCTCCTCCCTACCTATAGGCTGGTGAGGCCTGGGGACATACAGGTTACTAAGACAAGTCTCCAACAGAGAGGGGGGGATTCCAGTTTTCAATTGTTATGATATCCCTTACACAAGTAAATATACAAAAAAAATACACACATATAAAAACATACCTTCTTCAAAATGAGTTCAGTTTTCACACCAGGCAGAGGGAAAAGACATCTTCAGATGTAGCAGCAGTGAAATAGCTCTGAGAGGCTCCATTTCATAGATTTCTATAAATTAATAGAAATATCATTTGGCATCCTGCAATAGTATCCACACCAGGTTCTCATCCCTCACAGCACAGCTCTGCCTGGTCTCCTTCAAAATTCCTTTCTCACTCAGGCTATGCAGTCAGGTCAGAGAGCTGGAAAAGTTTACATTCAGATATACATTCTGTGTTTCTTTCACACACAAATCATTCACCCCTGAGTCCATA
Organism: Globicephala melas; assembly: GCF_963455315.2. Taxonomy (NCBI): domain Eukaryota; kingdom Metazoa; phylum Chordata; class Mammalia; order Artiodactyla; family Delphinidae; genus Globicephala; species Globicephala melas. Next base: position 87,866,131 of record NC_083317.1, on the reverse strand, counting down.
AGGCCACATTTAAACATTTATATTTTGGCATAAAATTATTTTTTTAGCTTATTATCATTATAAAAATCACTGTGTGGTAAATGTTCTATTATTATAATCCAATACTCCAGTTATTGCTCATTACCTACTAATTCATAGTCATTAGTATCACAAACAATTGTCATTGCTAGGGTTTCATAATTTTGTTGACATCACTGTTTTTGAGATGCAGAAAGGATATTCCATCTGTACACCTCATGTAATCTGTGGTTGTTTTTTTTTTTTTGCGGTACGCGGGCCTCTCACTATTGTGGCCTCTCTCGTTGCGGAGCACAGGCTCCGGACGCGCAGGCTCAGCGGCCATGGCTCACGGGCCCAGCCGCTCCGCGGCATGTGGGATCCTCCCGGACCGGGGCACGAACCCGTGTCCCCTGCATCGGCAGGCAGACTCTCAACCACTGTGCCACCAGGGAAGCCCTGTGGTTTGTTTTTTTTACTCAACTATAGTAATATTGGAATTCAGGTTTAAAATTAGATATAATAAATACTTCATTGTTTGAGTATTTGATGTGAACAGAATCTGTGACTCAGATATGACAATAAATCTACCTCATTTCTTCCCAATTTTCCAACCCCAAGCCAAAGAGTCACAGCAAATTACTTCTCATACAAAATGTCCCTTCAATTTAGATGAATTATGTTTTTCAAAGGTATCATTTAAAAATGCAGATGGGGGACCTATTAATTAACTGCCTTGTGAGATCACTGTCTGTTGGGGACCTAAAAATATACATGATCAGAATGAAAAAGTGCACTCCCTCAGCCTCTTAGTACCTTGAAACTTCCAGTGTTGTATTCAATTTCAGGTGGAACAAATATGCAAAACTTGCCTAGTAATCTGAGGGAGCCATCTGGGGCCTCTTTCCAAGAACCATCTTTCTCTACCATTGGGGTCTCTTCTGAGCATTGCTTTTTCTTTTCCTGAGGTCAGGATTTTCTTATGACACAGGGTGGGCAGAAGTACCTTATGACACAGGGGTGCTTTGGAGAGAGGTATCTCATGACACAGCAGAACGGTCATTGGCAGAGGATAGGGGAGCAGATCCTTCATCAATATCTAATAACCTTTAAAGTTTACTTAATGACATTGATCTTTAGTCTCCTCATCTCTATGATGAAATTATAGAACGAGAAAATTTCTGAGGTTCCACACCATCTGATTCTAATATTCTATAGGCCAGTGAATGTAAATAATCTAACATAAGTAAAATGAAGATCACACAGGGGGAATCTATGAAGAAACCACTAACAAATTCATAGCCGGAAACTGGGGACACTATTCAGTCACAATGATGATAGAAGAAACCCAAAACGCATGATGAATTCTGCATATGGTGTTTATTTTCCATTTCTGATATACCACTATTCCCCCTTTCTAACATCTTATGGGACATGCTACTTGGAGGTTCTATAAGATGGACTTCAAACTTATGATGTCCCACAGTGATTTCAGTATTTCTGTAAATTCTGCTCCTCCTACTGTCTCTGTTTCTTTGAGGGTTCCCAGCATCCTCTTAGCGGCACAGCTTTGAAATGTATTAGACTCCTCTCTATCCCTGGAAACTCATCCAAACACGGCACGACCCTGCCTATTTTACTTCCACAATTCATTGCAGATGTGCCCTTTTCAACATCAGCACCTTATTGCAGACCTCACTGTGGATTTCCACAATACCTAACTTAAATCTTCATCTCTTCCCTTTCTCTTGCAGCCCAGCCTATAAATGGCCACCACAGTTATTTTCTAAAGGGCAGGTCACAGCCTATTATTCTTAAATACATTCAATTGTACCCCTTAGCCTCTACATAAAATTCAAACTCCTTAGACTACTTTTGATTCCCATGACCTGACTTGAACAAAACTTTTTTTGTTTGTTTCTCATTGTCCTTCCTTTATATTTTTCCAGTTCTTATTCCCCTCTAGATTGCCTTCACCATAATCTCTACATGTCTAAATCTACTCCTGTGTCAAGGCACCAATCAAATCCCACCTCTCCTCTAAAGCTTTTCCACATCCTCCTGCTGGAAGCAATCTTTTCTGCCTCCAAATACCTACAGTGCTTAATCTACACCCCTCCAATGGCACTTCTCACTTTCTATGTTAAAATATTTTTTTCAAGAACACTTTTGACAAGAATGTAAACTCCTTAAGCAACTAAAGTAGTGCCTCGTGTATATTATGGCCCAAATTCATATGTAGACTTTTTAATCAATATATTTTAAAATTGAAGCATAGTTGATTTACAGTGTTGTGTTAATTTCTGCTATACAGCAAAGTGATTCAGTTATGCATATATAAACATTCTTTTTTTATATTCTTTGCCATTGCGGTTTATCACAGAATATTGAATATAGTTCTCTGTGCTGTACAGTAGGGCTTGTTGTTTATCCATTCTATACATAAAAGCTCACATCTGCTAATCCCAACCTCCCGCTCCATCCCTCCCCCAACCCCCTCCCCCTTGGCAACCACCAGTCTGTTCTCTATGTCCATGATTCTGTTTCATAGATAGGTTCATTTGTGTCATAGTTTAGATTCCACATATAAGTGATATCATATGATATTTGTTTTTCTCTTTCTGACTTATTTAAGTTGAGTATCTTATTAGAGGAGATAGAGACAAAAAAATTACATTTTATCCTGGAAGTATATCGGAAAGAACATATGAATTAGAGGGAAAATTTAGATGGGCTATTCTGGTATAGACTAACAAATTGCTGTAGAACCCCTCCTATACAAGCTTTCTAAAATGACATTGGTCAGTCATTTATTTTTAGCCCTTTCCAAGATTCAAGTTGTTGTTGTTGTTTTAATGTCTGTGAATCCAAGTAGCATCTTAAAATATTCTTTGCTGTTTATGACAAAAGCAAGATCATGTTAGAATACTTCTAGCTGACTTGTATGGATCCTTTATTATGTACTATATAATATATTAAAAGCTTATCATTAATTATCTCATTTAATTCTCACAGAAATCTGATGAGATCATATGATTTTCACTGTTTTTCAGATGGGAACATTGAGGCACTGATATGTTGAGTAAATTGTACAGGGTTAAACAGTTAATGAATGGAAATCCCAGAAAGTAAGCCAAAGTAACTTGACACTAGAATCTATCCATTAAGTCAGTATACTACACTGCCCCTGGTAGAGAAGAAAGAATATTGCACTTGGAGTTAGACAACTGTTTAATTCTGCCTCTACTATTTCACTGGTTGTGTGATTTTGAAAAATAATCACCTATCCTGTCTGAGACTCACTTCAATCTATAAAATGGTTAAAATAATACTGGCCTGGCAGAGTTCTTAACAGAAATAAATAAAATAATATCTCTGTAACCCAACTCCAGGCTCCTTACCCTCAGAAGTACCATACCCCTTTGGGAAAAAGAGGCTCTTCTCAGCTTAATCCTAAATTCTTCGCTGCATGTTCCTTCCTAACTCCCACTCTCCGTGAGTCATCACTAACATCTAAGGCCTCCTGGAACATTAAAAAAATGGGACCCACTATAGCACATTCACAGCTATGTCCACTACTTAGTTCTATAGAGTATCAGAAGAACCTTTGAAATAAAAGGTTTTCTGTGTTTTCTGGTCAGATTCTTTGTGTATCCTGCAGAACATTCTCCTATTATTTCTGTATGGAATGAGGGATGGAATCAGTGATCAGTATGAGGATGTATTAACCTCATGGCTAAGACTGAGAGACGAAAAGATTTCCTCTTTCAGTTATGTATTTCAGTGTCTAGTACAATGCCTAACACATAACAGATGTTCAATAAATATTAGTTGTCTTTCCTTGCCCTAGAAGGAAAAGAGTGATGTGTAATATTGAAATATTAAAAAGGAAAAACAATTCTCACACTCTTGTTGACTTTTTATTTTGCAACTTATTACAATCCAATGAAATGGGCACAAGACATAACCTCTATTGGTAAGTCTCAGTGGCTTGAAAGTATTTTTTCTTTCCTTGTTAATATATATTTGAAAATTCATTTGGATTAATATTTTAATATTACTTAAAAACAAAAAATAATTCTCAGCTCACAAAGCCAAAGTGTTCATTTATCAAGAAAAACCCAACATATCAATTTGTCCTTCATGGATTGTTCTTTGGTTGTTGTAACTAAAAACTTATCACCAAATACAGGGTCACCTAGATTTTCTCCTATGTTTTCTTCTGGAAGTTTTCTAGCTTTGTGTTTTACATTTAGTCTATCATTCATTTTGAGTTAATTTTTGTGAAAGTTGTAAAATCTGTGTCTAGGTTTGTATGTTTGTTTGCATACGGATGTTCAGTTTGTCCAGCACTATTTGTTGAAAAGACTACCTTTTCTCTGTTGAATTGTCTTTGCTCGTTTGTCAAAGATCAGTTGACAGTATTTGTTTGTCTATTTATGGGCTCTCAATGTATATAGTATCTAGATATCTATATATATATATCTATTATTTTACCAGTACCACACTGTCTTGATTACTTTAACTTCATAGTGAGTCTTGAAATCAAGTAGTATGAGTCTTGTTCTTCAGTATTGTGTTAGTGATTCTAGGCTTTTTGCCTTCTCATATAAACTTTAGAATCAGTTTTTCAATATCTACAAAATAGCTTGCTGGGATTTTGACTGGTAATGTGTTAAAACTATAGATCAAGTTGGGAAGAAATGATGTCTTAATATCAAGTCTTCCAATCCTTGAGCATGGAACATCTATTTATTTAGATTTTCTTTAATTTATTTCATCAGAGTTTTATAGTTTTCCATATATAGCTCCTGTATAAATTTTGTTAGATTTATACCTAAGAATTTCTCTTTTTTTGGTTGAATATTGACTAGTACTAGTTTTCTATATTTTCAAATTCCATTTGTTGATTGCTTGTATGCAGGAAAGCAATTGACTTTTGTGTATTAACTTCTTATCCTGCAACTTTGCTATAATCACTTATTAGTTCCAGGAGATTTTTGGACAATTCTTTGGGATTTTCTGCATAGACAGTCATATCGTCTAAACAAAAAGTTTTATTTTTTCTTTCCCAAACTCTAGACCTTTCATTCTTTTTCAGGTCTTGTTGCAGTAACTAGGACTTTCAGCACAATGTTGAGTAGGAGTGGTGAGAGAAAGTTCTTCCCTTGTTCCTGATCTTAGAGGAAAAGCAGTCAATTTATCCCTGTTAAGTATGATGTTAACAGTATATTTTCTGTACATGTTCCTTAACAAGTTGAGGAAATTCTCTTCTATTCCTAGTTTACTTAGAGTTTTTATCATGAGTGGAAAGATCTCATTTTTAAAGACTCAAAACTTTCCTCTTCACTTTTATTTTTCATCTCTGTACGTTTCCAGATTGTGCTTACTTATCCATTTTTATTTTCATACCCTTGGTTTCTAAAATGGTACAATTAAGCCATCTGGAGATTTTTTTATAAGACTAACTAAATAGCTGGGATTTTGTCCCCAGGTAAAATAAACGACCAAAATCATGTGTAATAACATACAGTAGTTTATTCTAAGTATCTCTAAGATTTGTTTGGGGAAAAACAATCAAGATGGAGCTTCCGGGTTTTACAAACATGATTTTCATCAAGTCAATGCTATAGAAATACATACATGTAACTTTGATATTGAGATTGTGAGAGTCAAATGATGAAAATAGTCTCCAAGTAAAAAAGCAAAGATTTCTCCTTTTTAAAAAGAGTTTACTTATCCATGAGAAATAGCAGTCTAATAGTTTGAATGTAGAATTAAAATAGAGTTGGGACTTCCCTGGTGGTCAGTGGTTAAGATTCTGCGCTTCCACTGAAGGAGGTGCGGATTCGATCCCTGGTCAGGGTACTAGGATCCCACATGACGCACGGCGCGGCCACAAAAAAATAAAATAAAATCAGAGTTCTAGCCAGGTTCATTCATTAAGTAGCTGTATAATCTTGGACAAATCATCTGACATCTCTCGAGTTCTATGGTCTCATTTGTCAAGTGTAATGACAATAACACGTACCACCAACCACCACTGTGTGCTCCTACCCCATAGTGTTAATTCAGGGCTAAAGAATATGGTGGATGTGAAACTGCTTATAATTTTCAAGCACAACAGAAATGGAAAGCATTATTATTATTAGAAGTGTAAATTAGGAAGAAGGAGTTCTGACATTGTCTTATCAGATTTTTACACTTAAATTCCATCATTAATACAGTTACATTTTCCTGGGATTTCAAGTTTTTAGGTGAACTTCACTGCTAGGGTAAAAATTATACAGGGTGACCAAGACACTAAAGGCTAAAGTTTTCAAACATATCACCAATTTCAAGTCTGGCCTGATTACAGTAGCAAGAAAACACAGTTGGCGTGTCAGTTTGTCTTTGATCTACTTTTTCTCCAGTCAAATGAGGTGACTGTCCATTTAGAACAGCTCAGAGTGGTAGGTTTGAGTCAGAAGGTCAGAAATTCACCTGTGCTAAATGGTGTGGAAATAACCAGCGTTAGCTTTCCCCACTCACGCAAGATATTTGACATAACAAGTTATTTGCAGAATCGGTTATCCCTTCACATAGCTGACACTGAGCTCCAACCATGTGCCAGGTACCATGTAGGAAATACAGAGATAAAAAGACAAGGACCCTGTGCACATATGTATCATGGAATACAACTTAGCAATAAAAGGGTAAACACTACTGCAGGCAACAATCTGGATGAACCTCAAGGAAATTATGCTCAGTGAAAAAAAGCCAATCTCAAAAGGATATCTACTACATGATTTCATGAAATAACATTCATGAAAAAGCATAATTATAGAGTTGGAGAACATATTAGTGGTTGTTAGGGGTTGGGGATGGGAGTCGAAGGAATGGAGTGACTATAAAGAGGTCAGATGAGAGAGTTTTGTGATGATGGTACAGTCTTGTACCAACTCTTGTCTTGACTGGAGTGGTGGTTATACAAGGCTAAACATGTGATCAAGTTGTATAGGCTATATAAACACACACACACACAAGTGCATGTGTAAATGATGGAAGCTGAATGAGCTCTAGGGATTGTACCAATGTCAGTTTCTTGGTTTTTATATTGAACTACAGTTATGTAAATGCTAACATTAGGAGAGACTGGGGGAAGGGTGCACAGGACATCCCTGGACATTTCTTTGCATCTTCCTGTGAATCTATAATTATTTCAAAATATGAAGTTCAAAAAAGACAAGATCCCTATAGAATATACAACACCAAGAGTGAATCATAATGTAAACCATGGACTTTGGGTAATTATGATGTGTCAGTGTAGGTTCATCAGTTGTAAGAAATGTACCACTTTAGTGGGGGATGTTGATAATGAGGGAGGCTATGTGTATGTAGGGGTAGGGGACACATGGGAAGTCTCTGGGCGTTCCTCTCAATTTTACTGTGACCCTAAAACTGCTCTTAAAAAGTCTTAATTTTTATAAAATCAAAAGGAGAATAATATTTTGTGATGTAAAAATTATAAGAAATTTAAATGTTAGCAACCATAATAAAGTTTTATTGGAACACAGACATATACACACATACAAAGAGACAAGGTCCCTCCCCTCCAGGAGTTAAAAGTCAGGTCTCCTCAGTCTCCCTAGCTTGTAGAAATCAAAAATGTCCAGGAAAAGAAAAGCCTCAAATTTCAGTCCCTCCAGCCTGATCCTCTCAGGGTCTTACCCTGTTATTTCTGAGAGCCTTCAGGGATTCCTCACATGTGCTCCCTCCTCCCTCCTCAATCTCCATTGCTTACTAAGTCACCACGGCCTAGTTCTCAGATCTGAACGCCATCATCCCTGAAGAGCTCAGACTTTGTCCATAGAGCTACCAAAGGGATAGGCAACTGTCTTCTCCATCCCTCTTCACACCCCAAATCTCTCCATATCCAAGCGATTGCCTTCTCACAGACCACTTCCCCCAGTACAAACCAGCGTGTGACACATACCCCCAACGTCCACCAATACCGCCACCTCACCAACCACACCTGGTTGTCAGTAGGTTCCGATAGGAGTGATAATGCCCAAAGTGAAAATAAAGTGCTTAACCAGAGTACCTAATTAGGGAAGGCCTCCAAGAAGGTAGTGCTTGACTGAGACTTTAAGGTAAAGGAGAAACTCTTCGGGGAGAAAGGAGGCAAGAAGAGAATTCCAGGCAAAGGGAACCTATGTGAAAAGACACTGAGAAAGCACACTGTGGCCAAGAAAGAGAAATGGTGCATTTGTGGAACACTGACGTTGGTAGGGAGCCAAGGCAGAGGTGAGGACTGGAACCCAGCCATGATGATTTCCGAGGCCCAGGTTCCCCATGTCGCCACATGACTAAGGAGCATGCTCAGACACAGCTACACGAGTACCGCCGTGCTGTGTCGCACCTCGGGCTTACACCCATCCTGAGATGTCACACCTAGGGCTGAGATCCATCCTAGAACTCAGCCAGCCTGACTTCACAGGCTGTCCTCAGCATGGGAGCAGCCGTGAGGTGACTGAGGCTGAGAAGGGGCTGTTTTTGCCCCACTGCACTCACAGGCTGCCCTTAAGCTAAATGCATGTGTATGTGGGCATCGCCAGCTTTTCCTCTTGGCTTTGTGTCAGTTTCTGCTGTAGACCCACCCTTCCTCCTGCACCCTCTCCAAAGCTGCAAGGCAGAGCAGCAGGCAAATGTGGTATTACAGAGGCACTGGACTTGGAACCAGATGGTCTCGGTATGAACCAAGGTTCTGCATCCCTTACAAGCTATGTGCATTTAGCAAGTTCATTTTACGAGCTTTGGTTTACCCACCTGTAAAATGGGGATAAGAATCTACCACGTAGAACTCTTGTTAAATTAAGCGAAGTACTATAAGTGAAAATGCCTTTCACAGGCCTTTGCCCCTAAGAGGTATGTTCTCATTTTTTTTAATTTTGCTTTTCTTTTCCTAGTGGTAGTTCCCCTCCCTTGTTCAAGATCTAAGATTCTCATGTGTTCTCTCACTACTGATCATATTTGAAATTCTCCTAAAGCAAACCTCTAAGACAACAATTCTAGTGCCAGTCGTTTCTTTGGGAGGAGAGAGGAACACCTGGTGGGGGGCGAGGAAGCTAATTAAGACTGGGCAGGAAGGGCAGCCTCTTCAGATCACTGATGTAGAATCACACCAGGACAACCCTAGAAGCCAGTGTAGAAGAACACTTCAGAGAAAGCAGGAACTTTTATCCAGTCACTGGTTAGGGGCGCTCCTGGTGCAGTAAAATGTCACTTCTTTATAGAACTTCTGTCCTGCTGAGCAGTCCTGAGAAAGCCCATAGGCAAAACACACAGTTGCTCATGGCAGGCAGTTGGAAGTTGTGTACTGAGATGGTAAGGGAGGGGATAAGGGTGAAGCACCCAGAACGAAAGGGTCTGAGAAACACACATGTCAGGTAATCAGTAGGTCTTAGTGTGTATATTTACCTTCCATAAGAAGAAAATTCATTAGACATTTAACAACTCTAATAGCAGAATTTCTGGCACACTTGGGTTGGGGGGTAACAGGTGTTTTATGGGGTCCTCCTGGAACCACATAATGAGGACACATATTTTTCCAGTAGGAGTAAGGAAAGCCTCCATCTGTGGCATCCATCTGCACGTATTAACCTACATCCAAAGTTATCATCACTTTCAATAGAGTTTCTGATATGAACACAAGAAAATGTGGTTTATATCACAAAAGGTGACAATGTCCAGAGAAATGGGTCTGGAAACATTTGTTTTCTGAGGGCATCTGTCTCCCTGCCTATAGATGATAGGCCTGGAGAGACAGTTTCTAGATCACAGGGAAATCAAACAGCTGTAGGGCAGAGCCTGAGGCACATTACCACCTGTGCTGGGCTGTAGACTCTATTAAGGCTCTGGAAACAGACAAGGATCTGGCAATAGCTCAATATCTGTGACACAGGTTGTAATGAATAATCAGGCACATTAATTTGTTTCCTCCAAATTATAAAGCTTGGTTTAACTCCTGGCTTCATTTTGGCCCAGGCTTAGCGTAATTTAGCTACACAGGCCAGAAAAGAGTAGGCTGAATCTCTGAGGGGCAGATGGCATCTGTTCCTCTAATTTAAAGGAGGATGAAAAGGAAACAGTTAGGGGATGGTAGGGTGTAGCCCAGGGAAAACAGGACGTTAGCTTTAAAGAAGTCAGGATCTGCTATTGTGAGTGCTGCTGAAGCAGCTCCTACAGGCCAGCAGATCTGAGCATTAGTCAGAGGACTACAGAAGAGAGGGTGGGGGAAGCACTCTCTGGCGTCACTCTCCCAAACCACAGCTCTGGATAGTAAGCTAACAGTGTGTCGGGCTGTTAATGAACTTGGTCTGCACTCTCTGGCATCAATCTCCCAAACCACAACTCTGGATAGTAAGCTAACAGTGTGTCGGGCTGTTAATGAACTTGGTCTGGCCATGGTGACAGAGTTCATTAGAGAACATTTATCCTCCACTCAAGAAGGAGAAAAATGACTTCGATAAAAACTATGCCAGCTCCACAGATACATGATTTTTATTAAAAAGGCATTTTCAGTAGTAAAATTCATTACATATTCACATAATTAATCTGGATCCACCTCTCCCTATGCTATATTATTTTTGGATAAATGCTAGTAAGCTTTAAGGAAAACAAATATGATCCTACAACTATACTGTAATTGAAAATCGATGTAATAAAGAAGACAACCATATAGTTTGTTTATGTTTTGATTCTACCGGGTCAGTTTATAATCTATCCAGATCAAAGTCAAGGCCAAGCCTGCCTTCTGATGAATTGTTCTGCACTGCATGTATACTGATGCCCGTGGAAGAATGAGCTAAAAGGAGAAGATTCTTCTCAGGCAACTAAAGTTTGTTACTTGTATGCTTTCTCTATCTTTCCCTTTTTATATTCTAGAAATACAGTGGAGGCAAAATTTGGAGACCAAAATAAATGAGAAAAAAAAGAGTGCATCAGGATCTGGCAATGTCTTGTAGAATCAAAACAACCTGAGTTAAAATCCTAGTGCCACCACTTTTAAGGGCAGAAAAGTTATTTAATTTTAAACCCTCTGAACCCAAGTTTCATCATCTATGAGACATGAATGAGAAAGCCTACATCAGAGTGTTTTGAGGATTAATTGAGAATATATGTTATTCACCTACAACGTGTTTAGTGCTTAAAGACAGTTAAGGAGCCTTCACTTCATGCTGTTCTGGATAACCAAATCAGTTTTATTTATTTATTCAATAAAGCATTACTGGACATCTAGCATGGGCCAGATGTAAGTTTTAGGTTCTGGGGATATAGAAATGAACAGTATGGACATGATCCTGACTGCCTTAAAGAAGGGAAGATAGTCATTGAAAAAATATTTGCTAACAATTCATGAAGAATAAGCGTATTGTTTTAAGCCAAATGATTAAAGATATAGTGATTTATAATTATTTTTACACAGAGTATCAGTAATGCTTCAATATAATAATATATTAAAATAATTAATTTCATGTATACAGTATATATTGTTTTTTCTTTTTCCTTTTTGACTTCAAGTGTACCAACTGAATTAATCATATTTCTCAGTTCATGACACATTCTCATTATAAGTACATACGAGGCTTATATTTATTCATTTAATCCCTATCAATACTCCCATTCCTCTCTTCATCATAGGCACTCACTCTAAAGTATTTAATGTGTCCATTCATCCCACTTCTACACGTTCATTTAGAAATATATGTAATTCTTAAAATATACGTAGTAGTGTTGTTCATATGTGATATACAAAAAAGTATTATGTTATAAATAAGTTGTTTCTTTGTTCACTTAATACTCTTCTCTCTTCTAGAGAGAAGTATTCCTGTCTTCACATAAACCTAACTTATTACCAAGTGCTGCTTAGTATTCCAGAGTATGCACAGATCACATTTTATTTACAGTATCTGTTCCCCTAGCGGTGGGCACCTGAGTTGCTTTCCTTCCTTGCTGCTATAAGCAATTTGACAAATAAATATCATCACACATATATCCTTACGAATCTGCTAAAGAGTTTTTTGGTGTGTACACATAACCAAGCATCAGATTTTACACACTTAATGTCACAGATGGATTGCTGTATCATTTTCCAATCCCCCATATCCTTGCCAAGGTATGGCATTATTTGATGTACTAATATTTATGTCATCTGATGGTTATAGAGTAGTATTTCATTGCTTTTTAAATTTGCATTTCTCTAAATAATTGTGATATTGCTCATATCTTAATATTATTATTAGGTTAATTATATCCCTCAGTTCATGGCACATATTCCATCTTTTAAATACCACTGCCCATACTTCTATGAGGTTTCCTCCCATTTCTTACTGATTTGTAATTACCTATATGGTTTAGATGTTACTACTCTTTGTCTGTTTTACACTTTGCAAATCACTGCTCTTGGTTTGTCATCTTCTGATAATTTTGCATGTGGACTATATTCATTGACCATAATCCATGTTTCAATGTAATTAAATCTTTCAGCTTTGCCCTTTATGTTTTAAGCTCTGGCCTTGTTCAAGACATTCTTCCCCACCTAAAAATAAACAGAGAATATCTGTGTATTCTCAAACATTGCCTTCTATTACTTTTATATTTTTACTATCTGCTTTTGGAAATTATTTCAAATAGATGTGTTTTTACATATGATATGAGGTAAGGATTCAACTTTTTTTTCATTATAATGAGCCAATTCTCCTAACATCATCTGTAAAATCTGAGATAATCTATGAGATTAGTTAGACAATTTTCCCTTTTATTTCTATTTCCTAAAAACATTTCCATAAGTTAGAAACTACATCTTTCTTGTAAGCTTGGTTCTCATCTGTGGAATATGCTGAATGTGGAGGCTAAAGGTTATGGATCTAGCCACGTCTCCTTCTGCTTAGGCCAAATTTAGAATTTTATACATTTCCAGAAATGTACCCATTTCCCTTCATTTGATCTTATTGGCATGCAGTGATTCACTAAATTCTTTTTATTTATTATAAATTTATATTTGCTGTGATAATTTTCCTTCTTTCATTTTGAACTTCAAGTATTTTCATCTTTTTATAAAATTAGTTTTGCCATAGGTTGATATTTCTTGTTTGTCTTTTCAATGGTCTTATTTATGCACACTTATAAAATATTTTAAACTGAAGGGCAGAAAAGCATCTCACATCAACATAGGCAGGATTCTGCTGAAATAGTATTTATAGGAAAATTTATAGTTTTGAATATATTTATCACAAAATAAGAAGGACTAAAAATTTGAACTGAACATTTAACTCAAAGGAACAATAGAGCAAGCCCAAAGAAATAAGAAGAAAAAAACCAATAAAATTAATAACAAAAATCAATAGATATAGAAAGACAACAAAAAATAGTGAAAATGAACAATTTATACTTTTTAAAATGCTTTTACATATACGACATTTCTTGGGGCATGACTTTAAACTATAGACCAGCAATTGGACTTTTAAAAAAGAAAAGCTCAGATTTTTGCTATTTGCTTTCACTGTTTTGTTTTTTTAAATGTTGAGCATTTTGTTGAGGAAAACCGTAGAGGCAAAGATACTTCAATCAGCAAAAGGCAAAGTGAAGCTTTATTACTGTTCTTGTTTAAAGATGGTATAGAATACTTGTTTAAAGGGTAGGCTCTATGTTCAACCTGAATAGTTTCAATGTTTGGCTCTGCCACTTCTTTGCTGTGTAATCTCAGGCTCTCTAAGCCTCAGTTTCCTCATTTGCAACATAAGGAGCATAATGGTTTCTACCTCAGAGAGCAGTTATAAGAATTAAATAAGATAAAGTAGTATATAATGTGCTTAGCATAATGTTCAGTAAAATGTTAACTCTCTCTCTGTGAGTCTTAGTAAACTGTATTATATTTAAATACCCCCTTCCATGAAAAAGAGAATCTTGGACAAACTAAGAATGTACGCTTGAGTATTAATTTTAATTCTCTCATAAATGTTATAGCACTGTGTAAATAAGAATATATCCAAATCCAGTCTTCAAGTGGTGTAAGGCAGCTTCAAACCATAGGTGAGAAATTCAATGACAAACTGCTGATGCGGAATGATCTCAGAGTTTTATCCACAATAAGTAGACAGTGGAATGAGAAATAACACAAAACGGCTCTAGTCAACATGGAGTGTTGAGAAATTGAAAGGGAAAGCGTTTTAAAGTAATTGGAAAAGAATTACACACCTACAAGGGCAAGTAGAGATCCTCCCTTGGTTGATTTTCCTTTGAGCTTCTGCAGTGTTTTCTAAAGATTATTCTCAAGAAAAGATAGAACAAGACAGATAAAAAATTTGGGAAAAAAGACAGCCCACAGAATAGGTCACAGCGCTGTTCTTTACTGGCCCAAGGAGTGGGGTTTCCAGAGAGGCAAGGAGGGTTCAGGCCCTGGGATCGAGGCAGCATCAGCTAAGAATGCCCTGCTAGGCCCTCAGTCCCAGAAAGCACACTTCAGAGGCAGGTGCCTCAGTCCTCTGAGACTTTCCCCACAGCCCCATGCTGGAAAGTTATTTTTGTAAAGCACAGGATCCCAGACTTCTTGAATTTTACAACCTGCCATCAGAATTCACTTTCTTTACAGGGAAAACAGGTCTGCATCCCGGCAGCTGTCAGTCCCTTTAACAGGAGATGGAACAGTAATGAAACCAAGTGGGACTGGCACATTCTCCATAAAGGAGGCCGCAAAAGGCATATTGTTACCTTTTTGAAAATGGCAACAATCGTCTCATATCCAGACATGTAAATATACTACAAACATGATAAAAGTAGGCTTACATGTAAACATGATCTAGAAAAGTGCCAACTAAGACCTCAATTATATTACATTAATATAAATGGGAATCTCTGTATAATTTCTTCTGAGACATCTCCATGGTCTACTAAACGTGTATGAAACTATTTCTGACAAATAAACTCCAGCAGAAATGGAAGTTAAGAGTTTCAGAATTGGTTCTCCAGGAACAGGCAAGTTCATTTCTCTAGTAGGTTAATAAGCATTAATGCTAATAAATGGTGAACTGAAATGATATTTCAATAAAGTGGAAATGATCACCTGAGAATTCATCTGAATAATGGCATTATAGCATATGTCAAGAATGTGTTAATCAGTCTAACAGAAAAGGGGACAGTGTGTTCTCACAACCATCTTGAGGAATGCTGTACTCAACTCAGCCAATACTCTAAGTCTCATGTGTGAAGCTTAAATAGCATATACGAAAATGATTAAAACGTGCCATCCTTGAAGTAACAGAGACAAGAAGCAGGCACAGCTGAAGAAAAACTAAGGTACTCAGTGAAACCCAAATGCAAACTGGGCCTCTCATAGTTTGCACTGGCTGAGCATCTACTGTGTGCTGGCCCTCTGCTTGCCTGCCAGATGCTCTCAGTCTCTCAGTCCCTCAGCTGTCACTCCATCCCTGCAAAATGCAAAAAATAAGACTCACAGGGTGGAAGCAACTTGCCCAAGGCCACACAGCCAAGAAGTGGTGAGGCACCTACTGATTCCAGAGCCTACATACCTTCCCTCCTGTTATGCTGCCCCCCAAAAAGGCCCCACACCACATATGACAGGCCTCTGAATTCATTTTTCCAGGCTCCCAGGGTTCACGTCTAATTGCTCTGCATCCTTTGTAAGATGACATAAGTGTTGTTTTAGTTGCTAGTCCTCAGTCACTTCAGCTTGGGTTCAAGGTCTCTTGCTCTCAGCCTATGGCTTTACCTTTGGAGGTTGACTTACCTGGGAACAAACCCCACCTCTGCCCCTATGTGACACTGGTCAAGCTATATCATCTCTCTAAGCCTTGTGTTTTCACCATAAAATGGAGATAGCTATACCTACTTCACAGGAGTCCACTTTAAAATGAGGTAACTTAGCACATAGCAAGCTTTCCAGCAATGCATGAAGGCTGCCATTGTGATAGTGGCCTGTCATCAGCTATGCTTTTGCTCATAATTAACATTTTGTTTTATACTTTCCCAAGTTTCTGACCTTGGCCTGGCCTCTTTTTACCATTACTTTTGTCTTGGAACTGGTACTTTAGAACCCAATCGTACATGGAAATAGTCCAGTAAAGCAAAACAAGGAAAGCAAGAGAAGAAAAATAAGAGGATGGGAGGAGAAACAGTCATCACTGGCTTCAAAACTTAAGATCTTGTCAAAAAGATGTCATTTTTCCAGCCCATTTCTCAAACTTCCAAAGTGTGCACTTGAAGAAACAGGTTTTCCTCATAATATCACCAGTAAGCTGCTAGTCTTTTTATCCCTGAGGAGTTTAGTCAAAGCCATCTGTTCATAAGTAATAAGTAGACCTTTATTATTGAATCAGGACGAAGTCATCCCTTCTTTATAACCTTCTACCCTTTTCTCTGGCAACGGTTTAAAAGCTGAGTTTCTTCCCTGATTAACTGATGTATGGTTGGTTACCTCCCAATCTAAATGGAATGTGTGCCAGACAATGAAAGGAAAGCCCAGAGGGCCATGCCTCCTGCTTTTGTTGCTTCACCCCAAGCCTCCTATAGCTAGTACCATAGTGTGCACATAGTATATTACTCAGTAAATGATGCTCAAAATAATGATAAACTTAAAGGCCTGTTCAGACAACTACACCAAAGGCTTATGGTATGCCCAGAATGTTATCGTTCTGAATTAGGATGCCCTCACTAAGTCTGGCATGCACAGTGCTGAGTGAACAGGAATCATGCCTGGAAGACAGCTCCCACCCCATCAGACCACTGTGAATAACAAGTTACTTCTTCAGGCAGACGCATGAGCTTGGGCCTCAACAGAAATCCAATACTGCAGTGAAGGGCACTCAGAAGTCACATATTTCCTTCTGGTCCCTCTTCCTGCTAACGGAGCTTTGCAAAGCAATGAGCTAAAGGTGTTTTTAACATTTCAAAGAGCGAAGTCAGTTAATCCGTGAAGCATTAACGCTGTAATTCTGTGCATGTTTCCAGAATGGAGGCCAGATCCAATGTGACAACTGCCAGGTGAAAATCACAGAAGCATAATATTATGCAATTTGATTTCAAGGCAGAGTGTTCTAAATCCTCAGGTTGCCAGCCAGGCAAAGCATCTGTGAAGAATAAACCCACTCTTAGACATGGAGGTCCCTCAGATTTAAATATTTGGATGAATATTATGAACTCTGAAAGTTAAAGCCCTCAACATGTTCCTAAAAACTATCATTCTTAAAAGTTTAAATTTCTCCAAATAGCAATGTTAGTTGTTTGATGTAAATTTCACAGAATCTTGAAACTTTAGATCTAGGATATTCATGAGACATTATATGATGAAACTCCCTTTGTTTATAGTAAAGAAATTGAAACTTAGAGGAACATAATTTGTCTAAGCTCACCCAGTTAGCTAATATCAGAGCCAATATGTGGTCCCAAGTTGGTCAGTCCCTAGGTTCCATAGCTCAGCTGATCTGCACACTCAGATCCACATGGGCTTTGTGAGCGAGCTACTCAACTTCTGTTGGAATGAGTAATTCCTATTTCATAGGGAAGTTATGTTAATTAACTGAGACAGTGGATGCAGCACATGGCCCATCATAGCACTATATAAATGGTAGCTGCTGCTATCATCATTATCATTACCGTTATTATCCAACGTACAATTTAAGTCTCACACAATTTCCTGTCATGAGTAAGTCTGGTTGTATTTTTAGGAGACCCCTTCTGAGCAGTGGATGGAGCCTGGAATTGATGTTTCCATCAATTAGCTAGGGTTCCAGCAGGTCTGGCACTAGTCTCTTACCAAGCTACAGCCTTCCTTCTAGCCTACATGGGAGCCTTATGGCCATGAGAATGAGCATAGCTTTTGAATCAGAGTTCTGAGTCTTGATCCAGTTCTATCACTTATTTTACTGAGCCTCAGTTTTCTCCTTTCTTACGTGAAGAAAATAGTACCTGTACTACAGAGTTTGTAGAGAAGACTAAACAAAATAATATAGTGATGTCACCAATATGGCAAAGTAGATCATCCCCACCTTCACTCCCTATCACAAGAAGAACAACTGACAACTACTCAAGAACAAGACACCACTGAGAGAAACCTCAACACAGGGGAGGGTGTAGCACCCCCCTGCACCGCAGAGACCAAGAGAGACTATATTAGAAGGGTAAGAGAAGCAGCTACACATTGACTGAATTGTTCCTCCCCCAGGCCAGCACAGCACCACATGGAGAGATCCCCCCTGAGCCTCTGCTTCCTCCAGTGGGAAAAGAGAACCCAGGGGGACAACCAGCATTGGGGTCATTTTGTGGGAGCCCCTACTCTGATTTTACACCATAGGGATTGCAAAGAATCTTCAGGCTCAATCTCTGGGAATCTGACTGTGACGGAGAAGTGGGGAGGGACTTGCAACAAACAACACAGGGATCTTGGCAGACTGAGTTCACACCTGCAGTGCCCAAGTAGTGATCCCAATCAGTGACTCTGCTCATCTGCAGAACCAAATCCGGGGCACACTCTGACCCAGGAACTTGGCAGGATGCTGATCTGCCTTATTCAGATCCTCAAATGAGGAGTTTTGCCAGCCCTAGAGCCTGGTTTGCTCATGTCCAGGCAAAGAAGCTGAGACACAGCCCCATCCACTGTGGAGAATGTCTTCTGGCCCCTTATGACCAGAAGGGCTGGTGGCAAGTCCTAGAAGCTGTGTGGCCCAGTGGTGCTCCAGCCAGCAGGTGGTCAGGCAGAGCTGACTGCCTCCAGAGCAAAGCCAGTACCAAGCGTGGAGGGTTCACATGCTATGCACAGGATTAATTCATAGCCAAGGCTTAATGTAGCTCCTGGAAACTTTCCCAACCAAAGAGCCTATTGGAAACGGAGAGCAGCCGAGCAGCCCCTCCCCTTCGTGCCCTGGCAGAGGAGCTGAGATATAGTCCCACTGCTGTGAAGAATGTCTTCAGGCCCCATCTGACCAGAAGGGCTGGTGGCAACTCCCAGAAGCTGTGCAGCCAAGTGGTTTTCAAGACAAGAGAAAGGCAGGAAAGCTTATAGTTTGCAAAGAAAAGCCAGTGGCCCTGTTCAACCAGGGAACCTGGGGTGTGGGTCAGCTTGAGTTAAGACAACAAAGAGCTTTACAGGCTTTAGAGTTGTTTCCCTACTGTGCCCAGACAGGGAATTTGTAGCCCCACTCATTGCTGAGTACAGCCTTCAGCCTGTTTGACCAGGGACCCTAACCAGAACACACAGGAAACTGTGTAGCACATTCAACAGCCCTACATACAGTGGCACTTGAACAGAGAGCACAGTCCATGGCTTCCCCATCTACAGAGCAAAATCAGTGGCCTCACCTGACCGGGAATTCAGTGCACATTCAGGTCTAATTTGGTTCCCCAAACAATGAGCTGTACAGGACCTGGGTCCTGTCCTGCTGCCCTGCCAGGGCAGGGAAGCTAATTCATACCCCAACTGCTACCGAATATGGTACCCAGTCCCAGCCATCTATTAGAGCCTGACCAGAGAATCCAGACAGCTGCAGAGCCCATTGTCCATCCTGACTTGGGTAGGGAACCAAGCCAGCAATCCTATCCAACTCCTCTCAGCCAGAGGCACACTCCCCTCATCCCTGTCCTCAGAGTTCAAACAGTTGCCTCCCCTCAAAATAGACCATAATAGCAGGTCCCACCTGCCCAAGGACATTACCAACAGACACACACAGTAACCCAAACTGAACTGACTGGTGAAGAACTGTCTCTGCCAAAGCAAATGTGCAAAGTCTGGAAGAGGAGCCCGATTTATCAAATGCACAGATACTAATGTAAGGAATTAAGGATCACAAAAAATCAGGTAAATATGACACCACCAAAGAAACTAATAAAGCTCTACTAACTGACCCTAAAGAAATGATCTATGAACTGTTAGACAAAAAATTTAGAATAATCCTCTTAAGGAAGTTTAGTAAATTACAATAAAACACAGACAACTAAATGAAATCAGGAAAACAATGCATGAACAAAATGAAAGTTTGACAAGAAAAGAGCAACCATCAAAAACAAACAAAACAAAAACAAAAAAAACAGAAATCCTGGAGTTGAAAAATACAATAACTGAACTGAAGAATTTAATAGAGGGTTTCAAAAGTAGATATGAAAATGTAAAAGAAAGAATCAGTGACCTGGAGGATAGGAATTAGAAATTACTCAAAGGAGCAAAAAGAAAAAAGAGTGAAAAAGAGTAAAGGAAGACTATGGGAATTACGGGTCACAATGCAAAGAAACAAGATTCACATTATGGGAATTCCAGAAGGAAAAGAGAAAGAGAAAGGAACAGGAAGTATATTTAAAACAATAATGGCTGAAAACTTCCCAAACCTGGAGAGAGAAATGGACATCCAGATACACAAGACCCAAAAGATCACAAATAGGCTGAACCCAAATAAGACTACATTGAGACACATTATAATTAAATTGTCAAAAGTCAAGGACAAAATAAGAATTTTAGGAGCAGCCAGAGAAAAGAGAGAAGTTACATAAAAGGGAACCCCCATACAACTATCAGAGAATTCTCAACAGAAATTTTTCAGTCCACGAAAGAATTAAATGGCATAATCAAAATATTGAAAGAAAATAACTGTCAACCAAGAATTCCATACCCAGTGAAGCTGTCCTTCAGAAAGGATGCAGGAATAAAAACTTTCCCAAGCAAACAAAGGCTGAGGGAGCTCATTACCACCAGACCTACATTACAAGGAATGCTAAATGGAGTTCTTTGAAAGAAAGTAAAAGAACACTAATTAATATTATAAAAACATAAAAAGGTAACATAAATCTCACTGGCAAGGGTAAGTATATAGTCATAGTTAGATTCTGCAATATAGTAATAGTGGTGTATAATTCACTTACAAATCTAGTTTAAAAGTTAAAAAAAAAGAACATAGCAGAAGTAATCATAACTGTAATAATATGTTATTAGTTACATAATATTTTTTTAAAACATGTAAATTATAACAGCAATTAGCTAAAATGTGAGGGGGAGGAGAAGGAAAAGTTTACAAATTCTACTGAAGTTAAGTCGTTATCAGTTTAAAATAGTGTTTTATAAGTTTAAGATATTTTATGTAAGCCTCATGGTAACCACAAGGGAAAATCCTGTAGTAATTACAAGAAGAACACAGTAAAGAAGTCGAAGCATACTGATACCAAAAGACATCAAAACACACGCAAAAAAGACAGCAGGATAAGGAACAAAGAGCAATGAATCTATACAACAACCAGAACAATTAACAAAATGGCAATAGTAAATCCTTACCTATCAATAATTACTTTAAATGGATAATGGATTAAATTCTCCAATTACAAAACATAGAATGACTGGATGTGTATTAAAACCAGATCCAACAATACACTGCCCACAGGAGAGTCATTTTAGCCTTAAAGATATTCATAGACTGAGAGTGAAGGGATGGAAAAAGACCTTTCAAGCAAATGGTAATCAAAAAAAAAAAAAAAAGCAGGGGTAGCTATACTTATATCAGACAAAATATACTCTAAACTAAAACTGATTTAAAAAAAAGACAAAGAAGGTCATTATATAATGATAAAGGGTCAATATATCAAGAATATATAACAATTATAAATATTTATGCACCCAACAGCAGAGCATCTAAATATATTAAGGCAAAAACAGAGCTAAAAGGAGAAAAAAACAATAATACAATAATGGTTGAGAACTTTAACACACCATTCTCAACAATAGATAGATCATCTAACAGAGAATCAAAAAGGAAACAGCAGATCTGAACCACACTATAGACCAATGGACCTAACAGACACACAGAGAACACTTTATCCAACAACAGCAGAAACATTCTTCTCAAGCACACATGAAACATTTTCTAAGATAGATTATATGTTAGGCCACAGAATAAGTCTTAGCAAATTCAAGAAGACTGAAATCATACCAAATATCTTCTCTGACCACAATGGCACGAAACTAGAAATCCACAACAAGAAGAAAACTAGAAATTTCACAAACATGTGGAAATTAACAACACTCTCCTAAACAACCAGTGGATCAAAGAAGAAATTAAAAGAGAAATAAAAAGTTTTTTGAGACAAATGAAAATGGAAATACAGCATGCCAAAACATATGGGATGTAGCAAAAGCAATCTTAAGAGGGAAATTCACAGCAATAAGTGCCTATATTAAGAAGCAAGAAAAATCCGAAATAAACAACCTAACTCTATGCCTTAAGGAACTGGAAAAATAAGAACAAACTGAGCCCAAAATTAGCAATAGAAAGTAACTAATAAAGATTAGAGCAGAAATAAATGAAATAGAGAACAGAAAAACAATACAAAAGACAGTCTCTTCAATAAATAGTGCTGGGATAATTGGATATTCACATATGAAAGAATGAAACTGTATCTATATCTTATAGCACTCACAAAAAGTAACTCAAAATGCATTCAAGACTTAAGTGTAAGACCTGAAACCATGAAACTTCTAGAAGAAAACATAGGAATAAATTTCCTTGACATAGGTCTTGGTAGTGATTTTTTGGATATGACACCTAAAGGACAAGCAACAAAATTGAAAATAAGCAAGTGGGACTACATCAAACTAAAAAGCTTCTGCACAACAAAAGAAACCAAATACAAAATGAAAAAAATCCCGGAATGGGAAAAAATATTTGAAAACCAAATACCTGATAAGGAGTTAATATTCAAAATATATAATAAACTGACACAATTCAAGAGCAAATAATAATAACAACCCAATTAAAAATGGGTATGGGATCTGAAGAGACATGTCTTCAAAGAAGATATACAAAAGGCCAACAGGTACATGAAAAGATGCTCAATAGCACTAGTCATTAGGAAATACAAATTAAAAGCACAATGAGATATCACCTCACACCTGTTAGAATGTCTATCATCAAAAAGGCAAGAATTAACAAACTCTGCTGTGGATATGGAGAAAAGGGAATGCTTGTGCACTGTTAGTGGGATTGTAAATTGGTGCAGTCACTATGGAATACAGTATGGAGGATCTTCAAAAAATTAAAAATAGAATTACCATATGATTCAGCAATTCCACTTCTGGGAATATATCCAAAGGAAACAAAAACACTAACTTGAAGAGATACCTGCACCCCATGTTCATAGCAGCATTATTTACAATAGCCAAGACATGGAAACAACCTATGTATTAATTGATGGATGAATGGATAAAGAAATTATTCAGCCACAAAAGACAAGGAAATCCTACCATTTACAACAACGTGGATGGACCCTGAAGCCATTATACTAAGTGAAATAAGTCAGACAGAGAAAGACAAATACTGTATGATCTCATTTATATGTGAGATCTACGAAACAAAAACAAAAAACAATCCAAACTCATAGAGAAAGGGATCAGACTTGTGGTTACCAGTGGCAGAGGGTTGGGGGAGGGAGAATTGCAGGAAGGTGGTCAAAAGATACAAACCGCCAGTTATAACGTAAATAAGTACTAGGGATGTAGTGTATAACATGATGACTATAGCTAACACTGATGTATGATAGATAGGAAAGTTGTTGCAAGTAAATTCTAAGTGTTATCACAAAGGGAATTTTTTTTCTTTTTTCTTTCTTCTTTTCTTTTTTATTGTATCTATATGAGAAGATGGATATTTGCTGAACCTACTGTGATGTATGTCAATTATTCACAGTATATATATACATCAAACCAACATGCTGTATGCCTTAAACATACATAGTGATGTATGTCAATTATTTCTCAATAAAACTGAGGCCAAAAAAAGAAAATAATAATGTGTGCAAAATGCTTAGTAAAGCAGCTGACAATGGTGGGCACTCAATTAAATCACCATTATTTTTATTATTATGGACATTCCCTATCACTGTAATAAGACTTCTGTCTTGGGTTCTGAACTTTTACCACCAGGGCCCTTTCCCAAGAAGGACAGCGTAGAACCAGGGAACAGCTACCCACTTGACTCTGAGTGTAATGAAAGCTTGTAAATTCTAGCAGCCAAGTCTCTCACAGCTGACAAAACTCTCTCTTCTTGGCCAACACAGTAGTAATAGTTTCTTAGTCCATTCAAGCTACTATAACAAAATATCATAGACTGGGTGGCTTATAAACAACAAAAAGTTATTTCCCTCAGTTGGAGAGGCTAGCAGTCTGAGATCAGGGTGCCAGCATGGTCAAGGGAGGGCCCTCTTCCGGGCTGCAGACTTGTTGTGTCCTCACGGGCTGCTTGTAAATTCTAGCAGCCAAGTCTCTCACAGCTGACAAAACTCTCTCTTCTTGGCCAACACAGTAGTAATAGTTTCTTAGTCCATTCAAGCTACTATAACAAAATATCATAGACTGGGTGGCTTATAAACAACAAAAAGTTATTTCCCTCAGTTGGAGAGGCTAGCAGTCTGAGATCAGGGTGCCAGCATGGTCAAGGGAGGGCCCTCTTCCGGGCTGCAGACTTGTTGTGTCCTCACAGAAGAGTCTAGGGAAATCTCCACAGCCTCTTTGATAAGGGCATTAATCCCAATCTTTTTTTTTATTTTTAATGTAAACTTTAATTGTTATGTCACATTATTTAAAAATTACTCAAAATGAATTACAGAAATAAATGTGAAATCTGAAACTATAAAACTTCTAAAAGAAATCATAGGGAAAAGTTAGAGACCTTGAGTTTGGCAAAGTTTTTTAAACTATACTATAAAAAACAAAATAAATAGACCATTAAATTTGGTTCATTCAAATAAAAACAAATTGTTCTTCAAATATTGTTGTTCTCAAAAGAAAGGCAAGGGTTAGATTGAGACAAAACATTTGCAGAAGCTATACTGGACAAAGGATTTGTATCCAGAGTATAAAAAGAACTTTACAAGTTTATAAGAATGTAAATAACCAGATCTAAAAGTAACAAGCTATTTAAACAGATATTTCAAAAAACGAAGACGTACAGATGACAAATAAGCACAGATAAAGATGCTCAACCTCTTTAGTCTTCAGGTAAATGTAAATTAAAAACACCATAAGATACCAACACACTCTCACTAAAATGACTAAAATTAAAAAGACTGACCATATTAAATGTTTGTGAGGATGTGGAACAAGTAGAACTTTGATACACTACTTGTGGGAATGTAAAATACAGCTATTCAGGGAATAATCTTAACAGTTTCTTAAAAAGTTTCATGTATATCTGCTATTCCATTGTTAAGTATTTACTCAAGAGAAATGAAAGCACATCCCTGACCAAAGAATTGCACATGAATGCTCATAGACACTTTTTGTAATATACAAAAACTGGAAACAAACTAAATGTCCAACAACAGATAAAAACCAAATTTATGTATATCCATGAAATGGAATACTATTCAACAAGAAAAATGTATGCATAACGAACACAAACAATAACTTGATGGACCGCAAAATGATTGTGAGTGAAAATAGCCACACTAAAAAGATTACATTCAGTAAGATTTCACTTACATAACATTTGAGAATTTTATAGAGCTAATCTATAGTGACAGAAAGGATGTCACTGGTGTCAGGCTTAGGCAACGGATGGACTAATCCCAAGCTTAAGGGTAGAGCCCTCATGACCTAACCACCTCCCAAATGCCCCACTTTCTGATATCATCACCTTAGGGATTAGATTTCAACATATGAACTTGGGGGGTGGGGACACATAGACCATACCACAGTTATTATCTACTCTGTAGCAGGTTAAGTGTTAAGTATCTTTCTTACATAATCACTAATTCTCTAATAGAAGCCATGAGCTGGTTCGATGAATCCCATTTTACAGATGAGCAAACGGAGGCTCAGAGAGGTTAAAATGATTGCTCAGGGCCACAGAGGTAGTAACTGGCAGGGCCAAGACTCCAAAACCTGCTCACTTGTCATTAGGCCCTGTTGCCTCCTATATATAGTGCCTGACCCAGCATCTTGCACTCCCTATACTGAGGCCTCCATGAGATCCATTATAATAACCTGATTCCTCAGACAGATCCTTCCATCTCCCTCTAACAGCATTACATTGTCCCCCCGAGGTATCATGAACTTACAGAGCTCTATATCAGGGGTTAGCCATCTTTTTCTATAAAGAACCAGACACTAAATATTTTAAGCTTTGTGGGCTATACAGCCTCTGTTGCAACCACTCTACTCTGCTTCTATAGTGTACAAGCAGACACTGCTTGTGGCTATCCTTCTATAAGACTGGAGAGATTCCATGAAAGAATCTGGATGTCATGAAGGAGGCAATGTTTCAGGCAGAGGAAGCAGCTGCTGAGATTACTAGGAAGCTGGAGAAACAGGAGAAGAAACGCTTGAAGAAGGAAAAGAAACAGCTGGCTGCAACTGCCCTGGCTTCTTCAGAAAACAACAGTAGTACTCTGGAGGAATGTGAGGAGACAGATGAAAAGACCCAAAAAGAAGCAGCAGCAGAAGCCCCAGGAGGCTCTTCAGGAGAATGGAAAACCCATCTGTCTCCTTCTCCAAACCCAAGAAAAAGAAAGCTTTTTCCAAGGAGGATCTGGTTAGTAAGTGATATTGAACAGACAGCTGGCAGTGGAAGTCTTCCCAAGAGGAAGAATCCTTCCCCAAAGAGGAACCAGTTAGTGACCCTGAAGAGTCAGGAAACAAGAGTGTCTCCAAGAAAAAGAGGAAATCCTCTTCCAAGGAGGAGCCACTCAGCAGAGGACCTGAAGAGGCTGCTGCCAGCAAGAGCAGCAGCTCCAAGAAAAAAAAAAAAGGCTCCAAAAGCTGTCCCAGGAAAATCAGAATGGACATGTCCCTAGTGGGGCATAATTTGCTGAGATATTTCCCAACCCATCCCCTATAGCCCAACAAAAATAAAAACAAATCCACAAGAAAAAAAAAAAAGTAACTTGGTCTTCCAGCATATCAGGTAGGTATTACTGTGTATAACACCACCTCAAAATATAGTGGTTTAAAAACAGTAATTATTTGCTCCTAGTTCTTTGGGTCAGTGATTTGGGCTGGGCTCCGCTGAGATGGTTCACCTCTGCCCCGTGCAGTGTTGGCTGGGCTCACTTATATATATATCTAGGAGGGCTAGGACAGCAGGGCCTCTCTCCATGTGGTCCATGTGGTCTCTCATCTTCAAGGAGGCTAGCCCAGACTTCTTCACTTAGTAACGAGAGGGTTCTCAGTGAGCAGCCACAAAGGCAAGCCTCAATGAGTAAGCAGTCTTCAAACCTTTTTTTATGTCACATTGCTGATGTTCCAAGTCTAGGGTCAATATGGGATAGAACTCAACAAGGCTATGCACACAAGAGGCATGATTCCTTGAGAGTCATTACTGTAATACGTTAGCTTACACGTATAAATGAGTGTTCTGTGTGAATCTAAGACATTGTAAATTCAGATCCCATGCTCTTAATCACCCCACCACACTTGCCTTCAAGAAAATTCCCCCTAATATTTTCTAGATGATGTCAGTTTCTTTATTAATTCTTAAGCTGCCACCTCCTGAAACATGAAGACATTGCTGATCTCATCTCCAAATGACTTCTTTCTGACTTAGAGCTACCATGAACCTCACTGTAAGTTTCACAAAGTACAAATTAAAGACTGATTATTTTTCACTCCTTAAGTCATTCATATTATTAGAAAATGAATTTAACATAATTGCTCTCTAGGGACCTAGCTCATACCAAAAGTGGCATCAGTGAATTGAAAGACAACAGTATTACCTCACTTGGTATAACACTTTAACTGTCAACACAGAACTTTCAGAGAGAAAGTACATTTGGGCTTTCCCTATGGGCATCTGGGAATGCTAGCAGTATGGGAGGAGGGTCAAGTTTGGAAAGCCACTCCGAAGACAGGGTATGGAGAACTTTGTATGTCACACTGAGGAGTTGGGGAACTTTAATGGGAGTAAAGAATGGATGACATAATCAGATTGGTATTTTAGGAAGATCTCTCAGACAACAGAGGGAAGGATGGATTCAAGTGAGCAGAGACAAGCAAGGAGACCGACTGAGAGGCTTTTACAGTAGTCTGGATGAACGCCTGTAAAAACCCAAGTCCAAGTGACAGAGGGGATTGCTCTGATGTCAGACAATCCAGCCATATACTCCTGTTTGCTGAAGGATGTGTTTTTTTTCCCTTTCATCAAGAATGGCTGAATAATAGAATCATGGCAGTGAGGTGGAGAGGTAGAATACAAAGATCGGTCTGTTTGCTGTTAACTATCAGGGATCCTCTGTACCCAGAGGATTAAGAAAGGACTCCCCATACCCTGAAATTTATGTCCTCCACTGCCCTTAATATAAATCTCCACAGTTAAAAGAAAAAAAAGAAAGAAAGAAATTGCATCGTCATGTAAACAATAGTGGTATCCTTCTTGGAGAAAATAATGGAAGAAAATTAATGTAGCATTAGATTAAGCTCTATTAGTATAATTATACAATGGCTGTCCTAAAGAGATATGTCACGCAGACGATCTTTATTGTCACAAAGGACCATCTACACAAAAGAACAAAGGAAATAATTTTAATAAAACATTTTGCCCTGAGCAAGAAATGTGCTTCATGTATCATACATGAGAAAGGATAGTTTGATATAAAATGGAACTGTGACCTTGCCTATAAGAGTCCTCATTACTTAATGCCACTGAAAGTAAATTAATGGACTCCCAAAAGGTGTAAAATTCATTCTGCTTTGTGGCAATTGTCTGCTGACAGAGGAGTTTAAGAGGGATATTTTCATGTGATTATTTAAACAAAGAGCTTCAAGGAATTCTCAGCAACCTTTCAAGTTTCACCTAAGGGCATTATAAAAGGACTCATCTGAGAGGGAAGACCCACCTTTGAAAGAGTTTATTAACAAGAGAAGATGGATTCATATGCCACCTGCAAATTCAGCAATTTGTGCTTTCAAATATAGCTAGAGCTATTTTATTTTAGATTTCTCTAATCAAATTCAACATTTGTTTAAAAAAAAAAAAGCTGAGCTGTGAGCTGGCAACCCAGGAAGTGAATTGATTCCTTTAAAGTTTTGATCTGTACTTCATCAAGTCTGAACACCTTGTGTGACATTAAAGATCTTTATTATATATGTCTCCTTATCTTGTTTCCTGTCAGTCAAAAGCACATACTCATATAGCTGCCTATCTTATCTTTACAAGCCACTTTACAGTTTATAAATTATAAATGTAAAGCTGCCTTTACATCTCATTAGATGTTCTCAATGACCTTGAGGTTAGGCAGAACAAATACTGGTATTATCATTTGACTATGAGCAATTTTAGCTTCAAAGTATCTAAATGACTTGCTTAGTATCAGGAACTTAATCTGATTGCTAGCAATAGAGCAGCAAACCAGACAGGCAAAGTTCTTGCCCTCAGGGAGTTTGGCTTCTAGAGTGAGAGTACATATAAATAAATACATTAAAATGTAATATAATGTCAGAAGAATAATAAATAGCAAGACTGTGACCACATGAGTCATCTGTCTCAGATCTGAGCTGTCCTGGCACAATTTCTAGTATGACTCCAGCTAATCCCACTGCCCAGGGGGCAGCTGTGTAGACCTCTACATTTTAGCCCTACTTGTCTATTCAACGTCAGTGTTCATGTGTCCTCAGGGAGCTGTAGACCAGGGAAGTAGATGTCACTGTTCCAGAAGGATTACTTAAAATGTGGCTTGTGGACACTAGAGAATGGTAATTACGAGGCACCGGCATGGTTCACTGAGAACAAGTCAGACAAGCCAGATCCACAGTACTTGCATTTGCAACAAGGTCATGGAAGGGGTAAGTGGAGATGAAACTAGAGACATACTGTGTCTGCATTGTAAGACCCCCACCAAAGTCTTACAGGAATTTTTCTTAGGAATCAGGTTGACCATAAACATGTAAATGAAAATTTCATGGAGACCTTTAGTGAAATAAACATGTAAATGAAACATTTTTGCAGAGAAATGTGGCCTGCATGGCAACATAGTTAGGTGGATTTAAAATTAGCTAAGTAAACCTACCTAAAAGTCATGGTCCTTTGCTCAACTCACAGGAGGGCTGCACAAGAGAAGGCTTCACTCCTTGATCATAGTCAGTATTCTCAGCAATTATTTAAATGAGAATGTCAACATAAATCACATGAAAAAAGGCTGTCAGGGAAAGCTTATGTATCAATACATGTTGAAATAGTGTATTCTTTCATAATGTAATAATAATCAGAATCTTATTTCACTGCTAAGTGGAGACTGTCACTCAGTTCCAAAACATGTTCCAAAACACCAGGAGGAAGGTACTGTGAGGAATGCTGAGGCAAGGCATAACCCCTGCCCTCCTGTGAGCACCCACTGCTATCCCCACTACCACCCTGTCATGGGCTGAATTGTGTCCTCCCCAAAATTTATATGCTGAAGTTCTAACCCCCCAGTACCTCAGAATGTGACTGTATTTGAAAACAGGATCTTTAAAGAGATAATTACACTAAAATAAGGTCATTTGGGTGGGCCCTAATCCAATCTGACTGGCATCCCTGTAATATGAGGAAATTAGGGCACAGACACACACAGAGGGAAGATGTGAAGACACTTAGAAGATGACTATCTACAAGACAAGGAGAGAGACCTTAAAAGAAAAAGCCCTGCCAACACCTTGATTTCAGGCTTCTAGCTTCCAGAATTGTAAGAAAGTAAATTTCTCATAATTGTTTAAGCCACCCCATCTGTGGTACTTCGTTATGGCAGCTCTGGAAAACTAGATACAAACCTCTGTCAGAACCTCTACCATTCCAGGCCTCTGCCCCCAAAGCCTCACTCCTGAATATCAACTTTCCTGCCCAAACTTCCGTTCCTCTCCCTTCCCCAGTGTTTCTGCTCCCCCAGGCTGACAGAGCAGTAGCCTCCTGGGAAATAATTACTGTGAGGATTATCAAGAAAGAAGGGTCCTCTTTTGCCCCTGGGAGCTTTTAAGGAAGCAAAGAATATATCTGCTTTCGTATAAAATCAGTATTACACAATATTACAATATTAGTCATGCTGGGGTCAGCTGACTTATAAACAACCATAACATAACCCATTTAGAAAACAAAGGTCTTCCTTTGAATTTGCAAACGCAGTTGTCTATTCGTTCACTCAGTGTGTATTTACTAAGCCCTTGCTCTGCACCAAGCCCTCTGCTAGTCCTTTTCACATTTATCGTGTCACAGAAGGAAGTGTGAAGGCATGTCAAGAGGAAATGGGAAGTTGTTGTTCAGAGGGTCAAAGGCACAGAAGAGTCCACAGCGTCTTCAAAGAAGAGAAAGAGGTTTGCCACAGCTGGAGTAAAATGTGTATTGGATACAGGAGCAGGAGATGAAGTCTAGAGATAGACAGGGGTGGTGTATAAGAGTTTTTTCTGCCACACTAAGGGGTTTTGGAGCCCATTCTGCGCATAATGGAGAATCAATAGACGTTTTTAAAGGAACACAAGATGTGATTATCTTTAAAATTATAACCCTGGAAGAAGTGAGGTGAGATGGGGGTAGGGAAGGAGAAGTGTCAGGGGGCTAAGTTCACAAGTTCTTTAGAGACCTGAAATAATGAATCTCATTACTATGAGGTCCTAAAGTTACGAATCTGTGCATTGATCTAATAGAATTGTTCAAGTGTGTGCACATGAACCACAACTCCTACATACATATGTGTGGACATTTTGTACACTTATGACCTGACCCAAACTTAATTCAATTCATCAGCACTAAAAATAAAGCTATTATTGCTTTTAGTAACTTACTGCAATTGTCCATGCCTTCTATTCTTCAATAGCAAGTGATTATAACATTAAACAGTTTATATATTATGTGATTTTTTCAATGCTTAAGACTTTATAAAATGGCACATTTCCGTTACCAAATCACAGGGGCAGAAGGTTCATTTTTCCTTAGTAATGAAGCTCTCCTCTCAAGAGGCCCAATTCATAAAAAGACATTTACATAGCTTAGTGGGTTTTTTCTCTTTCTCCTGATTTTCATGTGAGGAAAGGAGGAATAGGGGAGGAATCTAAATCAAACAGAAAATTAAAGCCAAGGCAAAAATAAAATGAAAATCCTTAATGACTGGTGTAGTGAATTGGGTGGGTGGTGTCGTAGGAAAAAAGGAAATCACACAGGCTTGTAGGAAAAACCTCTTTCAAACAAAAAAGGAAAATGGATGGGCACGTGACCCACAGGGGACTTCAGACTGCTTCTTATTTTATAAAGCAGCTGCCACCTTTTGTTGCGCTCCTAAAATAGCTGCATGTTGTTAACAGAAGACAACAGATAAGGGAAGTGTATCATAGCAGCTTTCCTCAATGAAAATAATTAACCTTCAACAAAGAAAAAAGAGAGGAGAGGAGGGAAGGAGGGGGAAGAGCGTGGAGGTTGTGAAGGTAATAACAAAGAACATTAAAAGAGGAATCCTAGTTCAAGCCAGGGATGTCATGGGTGACTGCAGTGACCATGCGGGGTGGAGTTTAGTCATGGGGACAGTATTGTAATTCAACAAATGTAGCTGAGCCCTCACTGTGTGCAAAATTCTACACAATTCAGAGATGAATGAGAGGCAATTCCTGCCTTCCAGGGTCTCATCATTGAGGATGAGTGATTATGCAAGAATATTAACACCTATAATACAAGACAGGATATGAGATACATTATGAGACATAAAATCATAGGTCTCTGGGAGTCAGCGGTAAAAAAAGAAACACTTGGATGATTTGGAAAAGCATCATGGAAGGGGTCATGCATGAGTCCTTTCCTACTTAGAGGATGAGTAGGATTTTAATACAGAAGACGAAGGGGATGAGCAGTAGAGGGAGGCAATATCCCAAGCAGAGGGTAAAGGATGAAGAGGCAGCAAACCACAGAGATAAGGGCAAGAAAGCAGTACAACCAAGAAAAGTTTTATTTGTAGGTGGCCAGAGTAGATTTTTGCTGATTTTTTAGATTAGAAAAAAAAAATTGTTAATTTGAGGAAGAATGAAGCTAGCTTTCCCACTGGAAAGTTAAGTATGAAATGGGCATCCACCCTCCTCCATCCCCACACACGGAGCCAGAAGCATCACTATTGCCAATACACACTAATCTGGCAAAGAAAAAGAAAATAAATCTCCAAGAGATTCTCAAAGCAGCCTTTAAACTCCTTCTCCCTCCCCTTGGAATTCTCAAGGGCAGAGTAATTCTCTGTTGGTGGGGAAAAGAGCTGTGCTGTGCACGGTAGGATGTCTAACAGCACCCCTGGGCTCTACACACTGCATATCAACACTAGTGGTGACAGGCAAAGAACTTCCAGAAGGGAGCGGGGACTAAAGAAGTGAGTGACATTAAATAAAATAAAGGAAAATTTTTAAACTAGAAGATTCCTTAGAGGTATAATGATAACAACAACAACTAACATTTTTAGTGGTACATGCCAGTGTTCTAAAGTCTTTATTGTATTGATGTTAGGTGGATTTAAAATTAGCTGAATAAACCTACCAAGATTGTGGCCCATTGTTCAACTCATGGGAGGGATATACAAAAAGGTCTCAAACCTTATAAAGTAAATAAAATTATTATCCCCATTTTACAGGTGATGAAATTGAGAACCAATGCCATATAGTTCTTAAGTTTTAAATCCAAGATTTGAACCAGATCATCTGACTTCTAGCCAAAAAGTTTAATCTCTCTACTGTATTGCTTCCACTGTAAAGTAGCTAATTTGCTGATCCTGTTAAGTAGGAAGCTGAGGCTTGGGGAGGTGATGTGATTTGCCAAAGGTCACCCACTTGGTGGTAACTGCTCTGTGGCTAAAATCTAGGTCTTCTGACTCATTCTTCCTGAAAGAGTGCTCAAGGTGCTCAAGGTATGTGCACAAAGGAGATTGCTTCCTTGTCCTGGGAGACCTGCGTGTAGGAGAGGTTGGAGAGAGTATAACAGGTAACAATGGAATAGAAAGCATTTTCAGATTCAATCTGATGCCCATATTAAAAGAATTGACTCCTGG
Source organism: Globicephala melas (assembly GCF_963455315.2). Taxonomy (NCBI): domain Eukaryota; kingdom Metazoa; phylum Chordata; class Mammalia; order Artiodactyla; family Delphinidae; genus Globicephala; species Globicephala melas. The sequence goes on along the minus strand of NC_083317.1, from coordinate 87,832,132 downwards.
AAGTGCACACACACACACACACACACACACACACACATGCAAACAAACAGCCTACAAGGAAACAGAGCACATGGCTGATGTTTGTTTGAACCTGTAGAGATCTAAAGAGATCTAGCAGAGTCAAAATGCCCGTATTGTTTCTCAAAAACATTTAAGCCTACTGAAAGAAAACTCTGTGATTAAAGTTTCCAATTCAGAGTAACCCCACTAAAATTCCATAAAATATAAGAAGCACTTTCAGTTGCTTTGAGGGTTGACATAGATGTTATGACTCTCCCTTAATTGTGCAACCTTGTGGCATTTAGAAAGAGAAAGAGGGTCTGATTATACCACCACTGCCCAACCTCTAGAGAGGTGAGCTGCCCACACCTGACAGGTGCTCCCATCTGCTAGGCAGAGAAAATGAATGGTCCAGACTCATTATCTCAGCCCTCAGTGTCTCAGAGCAGCAAGCTCTGAGCTTAGGGAGAAAATATAGAATACAGACTGAAAGTGAAATTGATGACCCACAGCACAGTTTTCTGGTCAATCAAAAAATGCAGGGCTTAACGAGGAGCAGAAAAAGGCTACACTGCATGAGAAACTGTATGTTTTAGTCCACTTCACCCTGTTCTGTGTCTGTCCTTGTTTCCCTGAAAACCAAGAGCCTAGGAACAGTTATGTGTACCTTTGTGAAACAGTAGCTTCTGTGCTTATAAATGAGCATTTATCATATCTGCGTGCTCTGGTTTACTCAACATGTGAGATAATAATGTAATCACTGACAACACAGAGGCAGGAGCTGGCAACATGACTTCAACTCACTGGGTAGCTATGGAGACAGAGACACTGCATTTCATGAGCCACATGTTCAAAGGAGCACACACTTTTGGCCAAGAGATCTCATGAAGTCTGTTCTACTAACAAAAAACAGAATCATTCTTTTATCATCTCTCAGTGTGCATGTTACTGGGTCACTGGGGACCAGAGTCAGCCTGCTCCCAATACCCTTTTTCTCTGAAGGACTGTCGCACAGTGCTAGGTGATGTGGAATTGTGTCACTCAGGAAATATCCCAAACATAAAGTTTTATTGCTTTCATGTATCAGTAGTTAAAATTTACTAAGAATTATCTACACACCAGGACTATACTGAGCACTTTACATGTAAAGCCTTACCTTATTAACTCTTTTCCACATCCCTATAAAGAAGTGTTATTGCTATCCCCATTTTACAGGTGAGGAAATGGGTTTAAGTGTCTCCTCCAGGGATATATAGCCAATAAGAGGCAACTGGGATTAGAACACAGCTGTGTCAGACTTTAGAATCAGTGTTCTTAACCACTCTATGCTGCACATAACAAATAGCTATTGAGCACCTATACAGCCACTGTGCCGGCCTCTGAGGCTACTGTGAATACTGATATTGTCTTTGTCCTTAAAGAGGTTGTAGTTGGGTTAGAGAAACAGATAAGTAAAATAATGACTGCAGTGTAACTGCTAGCCTCGATGAACACAGAGGTTACTTATCCAAGTGTAGAGAAGAGGCACCTGACATGCACATGTGCTAACACTGGTGGCATGATTTCATATACCCATAATAACATACCATAGTGAACATTTGATTTCTACATGCTGAGGAAGCTGATAGTGTATTCTAAACTACTGTTTTCCATATCTTCACTTATGTTTGGAGAATTCTTTAAATTCTTAGCAATATTCACATTGATGAGTGTCCCAAAACCCTGCCCTTTCAGTTTCTGAAACTCCTCTCCTTCAAGGATGTCCACCTTCCTATCTCAGCCACTCACTCCCAGGGTCACACTCCCAGGCAAGTCCTTACCAAAATCTGCAACCCATAATCTAAATTTGAAGCATCCCACTGTCTGACCACCACCTCCTGTCTCTTTAGCTCATTTCCTCTGGTACCTTGCCAAAAGCCATTGGTGGCACCGAGATCTACAATCCATTGGTCATACTGACCTTTCATTGTTTCTTGCCTCCTTCCTGTCCTTATTTCCCCTTCTCTCTTAACCAACTTAAAGTCCACAACCCATTATTTTTCATCATTCCCTTGCATGCATCCTCAATCCCCCTGCCCTCTCATACTTCATCAGACTTAGCAAAATCTCAAGCCTGGTTAAAGTCAGCTCTCCACTTATTCTGCACTTCTACACATGCCATTGAAAATAGTTGGATACAAACACACAACAATGGAAAATTGTCTCACTTTGTATTCACGACCAAAAACCTCAAGTGGGTCTAAGGGCAAGCATATTAGGTTTCCCTAGCCTATTGCCAAGTATAATATTCTTCTATTTCATATTTTATTATTTCTCATATCTCCAGCCACTACTCCTGCATCTTCACTCTCAGCTCATGATCTTAATTCCTACTTCAATAAAAAACAGAAGCAACAATAAAAGAACTCCTTCAAGCTCCCACCATCACACTGACTCAGCATCTGTGTTCCTAAGTCTGGATTTCCCTCCTCTTATTACAGATGAACTGTCTGATCTCCTATGGGCAGCCAAACCCTTCAGCTGTGCACTAGATTCCATGCCCACCCAAAGTAGTGCTCAAACACCGCATCATTAAATTTTTCTTCTCCACAGAATCTTTACCTAATCAGCCTAAAGGCAAGCTACTGTTCTGCCATCCTTCAAGAATCCTTCCTTGAGTCCACCTCCCTACAGGAACTGCCTTACTTTTCTGCCTTTCTTTACCATAAAGTTCCTTTTAACATCTGCCTGTATTCATCCTCTCCAGTTCTTCTCTTTCCTTTCTTTTTTAAATTCACTTCCATTAGACTTTTGCCCACATAACTCCACCAACTGTTTTCATCAAGTTTACAAAACCTCTATTTGTTAGATCAAAACATCAGTGCTCAGGCCTCACTTTATTTCCATTTGAGAAGCATTTGACACAGTTGATCTCATCCCTCCCTCCTCCTTTCTTCACCTGGTTCAGAACATCATGCTCTTCTGGTGTTCTTTTTCTCAGTATCCTTTGTTTATTCCTCATCTCTCCTACCTCTACTTTTCTCTTTCAACACTCACTCCCTGGGTGACTTAACCTAATGCCATGGTTTTAAATATCTCTTAGAAACTCACAACTCCTTATATTTCTACCCCAGGCTCCAGACCCATAGATCCAGCTGCCTACTTCACACCTCCACTTGGGTATCTAGCATATATCTTAAACTTAACATTTTGAGTTGAATGCCTGATTTTCCTCCAAACCGATATCACCCACACTCATTCCTTCTCAATTAGTGGTAAATTCTCAGTTTCTCAAGTCAAAAGCTTAGGAGAGCTCCTTGACTCCTTTCTCATTTCCTACACCTAATCCATCACGAAGTCTGATTGACCTTACCTTCAAAACAGAGCCAAAGGGCTTCCCTGGTGGCGCAGTGGTTGAGAGTCCGCCTGCCGATGCAGGCAGGGGACATGGGTTCGTGCCCCGGTCCGGGAGGACCCCACATGCCGCGGAGCGGCTGCGCCCGTGAGCCATGGCCGCTGAGCCTGCGCATCCGGAGCCTGTGCTCCGCAACGGGAGAGGCCACAACAGTGAGAGGCCCGCATACCGCTAAAAAAAAAAAAAAAAAAAAAAAAAAAACAGAGCCAAAATCTGACACCACTATTTCCACCACACTAATCCAAACTTCCTTTATCTCTCACCTCAATTATTGCAGGTCTTCCTGCTTCTACCTTCTCCCGCTATAGTCTATTCCCAACAGAGCATTCGTAATGACCCTGTTAAAGGGCAAGGCAGCTCATGACACTACTCTTCTCAAAACACACCTCTCTCAGAATAGACGCCGAAGTCTTCACGATGGCATTCCAGACCCTTCACAATCTGGCCATCACAACCTGACCTCATCTACTGCTCTCTCCTTGCTCAGTCCAGTTCAACCACAAGGACCTCCCTACTATTCCTAGAGCAGGGTGGGCATGCTCCTGCCTCAGGTCCTCTTTTACCTACTGCTCTCCTTGCCTAGAAAGCTCTTCTCCCAGAATGCCACATGGCTCACTCCCAAATTCCCAGCGAGGCTTTCTGACCACCATAATTATACCTGCAACTCCTGCACTTCCTATCCTCCTTTCCTACCTAACGTTTCCCTAGAACATTCATTATCTTCAACTATAATACATAACTTATGTATTTCCTTTAATAATTGTTAACAAAAGAAGGGAAGCTCCAGGAGAGCAGAGATGTGTATTGTTTTGAGTCCTCGGCACCACAGGTCTGGCATATAATAGATATTCAGCAAATATATTTTAAATATGTTGAATGAAGGATAATATAATTTTAAAATATGATTTTGATTTAATTTTAATTCACTCACCAGCATGTCCTATTATAAAAGCTATTTGTATTTAAAAACCTAGTGAGCCTTTTAATAAGCGTTGGTGAAAAGCCTGGTGTATTTAAATTACTGAGTACTAAACACCAGCCAAAACTCCTAGAACCTTTTAAGGTTTAAAATAATGGAGTTATTCCTCTAAGTTTAATTGAGCTAGGTACCAGCTACCATGTCTCTGAGGGCAATCTAAGGAGACCAAGGTGAAGTCAAGTTTAGAAGGATGAATGGCCAGTTTCCCATCGGGATTGATTTCTGTAGATGTCAGGACTTCTGACACACCTGCTTGGGGTAGAGTCAGGACAAAACTTGAGCAAGGGCAAGCATGGGTAAGTAAAGACTGCAAGTTAGCACTGGTGCACTTTTTCCTTAGGTGTTTAAAAAAAAGTGTCTGCTTTGATAAATATAGGAAATCTTAGATCAATGTTTACACATTTTCTTGAAAAAGCATATCTAAAAGTGGGACTATCTGCTCTGCTCTAGACCATTTCTGGGGACAAGAGAACAGTCTCAGTTTTAGGCATGCCACAAATAGTAGAGGCCAGAGTATAAACTAGAGAGTCCACAGCATCATTACGAAACAAGGACTAATACTGAAACTTTTAGGTCAAGTGGCTAGAGGAGTTTCTGGCCTCCTGTCAGGCAGGTAGCAGCATGCTGGTTCTCAGGAGCCTCTCCATGTGGAATAACCATAATAATCACAATATCAACCATTTATTAACACATATTATGTGTCAGGTCCATTAAGTACTTTATTATCTCATAAATGTTCAAAACACTTATATATTATTCCCATTCTAAAGATGAGAATACTGAGGCTCGGAGAGGATAAGCTGCTGCCTAAACTCACCAGCTAATATGAGATGAGATCAGTATCCAAACTCAAGTCTCTGATTGTAGGTCAATGTGAATGCTCCTATACTATGCTGAAAAGTGGGTTTAGAGAAAGCACTCAGGTCTGTGGGGGGGAGAAGTTTAGGGGACGCAGGCTGGCATCGTGGCAGGGCTCAGGTCCCAGTAAGGAACTGGAGGTCACCCAGAGCACAAGTCCACCCTGAGAGCCTGAACACAATCAGTGATTCCAGTGACAAGACTAGTTGGGTGAGCACCAATGACCAGGGCTGCAGGCCAATTTTTGGCAGACAGAGAGGGGGCCAGACCATGGAGACACAGTTATACACAAAGATGGATAATGCAGGCGGGGACCTACAGGAGGGCTCCTTCATTGCTCTCCTCTCTCTCTAATACCCAAATTCTGCCTTCATATCTTCCTCACCATCTGTTTTTCTCCTCCAGTCTCCACCACTGTCTCCAAGCTCACCTCATTGCCTCTGCAAAGACAGGGTCCTGGGATATTGGGTTTGACTGTACCACCTCCCTCCTCCTTAGGAGACCTCTCAGCCTCCCGTGATTTCATCAAATATTCTACCCTAAGCTCCAAGTTTTCCATTAGCACCCAGGTAACAATAACCCGCAAAGAGGCAGAACATAACCCACTTGGGGGTACAGTAACCTCTCACAGCAGATGCCCTTAAGGCAGTCCCTGAGGCCTGATATACAAATCTGAGGTAGCAGAGTCAATATGCTGATACTCTAAGCCATTTCCTCACGTTTTGCCTGACACCCACTTATTCCTGACCGTTCCATGCCAGGGAAAGATAATACCTCCCATTTGTTTAGCATTTTACAGGTTACAAAACACTTTCAGCTGCATTACCTCACTAAATCCTCCCAAGAGTATTAGAGGCATTACTGCCCATGTCAGATGAAGAGATGGAGATTCAGAAAAGGCAAGTGGCGTTCCCTGGTCAACCTCAGGCAGCAGTAAGAGCCCAGAGCCAACTGCCCCCTTCACTGCAGCCAAGAGAATGGCTCAACCTGTCAGAGAGGAGAAGGCTTCTTAAGCCAAATTTTCATTTCCTCATGACATAACCGTTGCTCCCATTAGTATAAGGAAAACCAAATGAAACAAGAACAGTTACCAGAACTCTGGGAGTGAGAAATCAAACTCTCCCAGGCTGACATTAATTCACAATCCTTGGCTCAGGGATTTCTCTCTGTCCTCCATTTGTGTGTAGTAGGTTTTTTTTGATTTTTGTTTGTTTGTTTTTGCGGTACACAGGCCTCTCACTGTTGTGGCCTCTCCCGTTGCGGAGCACAGGCTCCGGACGCGCAGGCTCAGTGGCCATGGCTCACGGGCCCAGCCGCTCCGCGGCATGTGGGATCTTCCCAGACCGGGGCACGAACCCGTGTCCCCTGCATCGGCAGTCGGACTCAACCACTGCGCCACCAGGGAAGCCCTGTTTTCTTTAACATCTTTATTGGAGTATAATTGCTCTACAATGTTTGTAGTAGTTTTATAAATGACGTTGCTTTTCTTGTGTAAAACACTAGAAGCCATAAGAAGACGATTTCTATGAAGGACAACTTTAAACTCTGAACAACAAAAGAAATCACAAGAGTGAGGACAATGAGAAGGACGAGACACAAGAAGGCCGGTGGAGGCGTTCACACACAGAAAGCCTGGACCTGCAGCGGAGCTGGGTCAGGACTTGGCCCTCTCTCTTCTCGGGAAGCAATCTGTGTTGGCCCAAATGAAGCACCACCGTCCCCGCTTCCCCCAAGCCCCCGGCTCCACTTGCTTTGTCTTCCTACCGACAGCGCCGAGCTGCATTTCCCAGCTTTCTCCCGACACTCCTGGTCTGTAGTCTATACCCCATGTAGAGAAAACCTGAATTTATCAGAAATTAGCCAAAAAGGCATAGAAAGAGGGAGAAGGTAGGAAAAAAAAAAAAAAGAGGAAAACCTGGCCATATTACTTAAGAAAACCAAAACAGAACTTCTTTTTGTTTGTCTCACAGCCTGATGGGAGAAAACGCAAAAGACCTCCCCAAGTGGGATTCTTCTGTCTGTATCAGAAAGAGAAAGGACAGAAAGATATGCAAATTTTGTTGTATTTTATGTGTAGGCACTCAAGTGGGGGAGTGGGGAAGGAGAGGAGACCAACATGTCCTGGAATAACATGGGAACACGTAGCACCCTGTTACCCCAGGCTTCCCTCAGTCACCGGCATGACTGTGACTTTCCCATCACCTTACAGGGCTCAGTTTAAATAGGACCTATACACCTTTCCTGACCCCCTTTCTAAAATAGATCCTTCCATCATTCCCTACACAGCACCCTATTTACACCTTTCTTAACACTTAACAATAAGCTGTAATTGTTTTGTTCACATATCAATGTATCTGTTTGTTGGCTTGCTCCCCAAAAATATGCAAGCTACATTAGCATGTTTACTTTCACTACTAATGTGAGGTATTATTAAGTAAGGGCTCATTTTATATCAATGGAATGAATGAATGAGTATTAAACTCTCTAGCACAGTGCCTGATTTTCAGTAGATATTCCATAAACCCAAGTTTCCCTCTCAGAGCCTACAGTCTATTTGGGTGCATGGACACAGGGAAATATAATTCTACACAAGACAGACTGAGTAGCATGCTAATTTAGATACCAAAAAAAAAGAGCTGGTGGTGAAGATTATATTCAAGGAGGTCTCAGGGACTGGCAGGAGAAGCCACAAGCACATTTCAGGATCTCTGGAAACAGAGGGAAGTCATACCAAAGTTCATGCCCACCTGCTCTGCCCCATTTGACCTTTGAGGTTGACAGTTAAAATAGAGATGACCAGAAATCAAAACAAACGGACCAACAAGTACCTACAAAAATGTTAAGATTTGGGGGCTTCCCTGGTGGCGCAGTGGTTGGGGGTCCGCCTGCCGATGCAGGGGACGCGGGTTCGTGCCCCAGTCCGGGAGGATCCCACATGCCGCGGAGCGGCTGGGCCCGTGAGCCATGGCCGCTAAGCCTGCGTGTCCGGAGCCTGTGCTCTGCAAAGGGAGAGGCCGCGACAGTGAGAGGCCCGCGTACCGCAGGGGGAAAAAAAAAAAAAGTTAAGATTTGAAAACTCCTTAGCATAGTAAATCCTAGGCTGTGCTCTCACCATTCCAGGGCTCCCACCATTTTATTTTGGTTTATATTTCCCTCATTTCTTTCCAAAAAGGAATTAAGGCAAGGTGGCTTAAAATGCCCCCACTCACAAGATGCTCTGTCCTTAGAAATGTCATCTAAAGATATATTTCAGGTCTTTTCCCCCAAGTGGCTGGAGGAGAGCATAGAGTCTGCCCCTGGCACGCATCAGTGGGGAAGGATAGATAGGATCCACTCCAGGCTGCAGGAGACCCCAAGGAGCCCTGAAGCATCCCCTGCACACAAATTAGCAACTGTTGTTTCTGCTTCCCACTCCCTCTTCTTCCGGAGTGAGACTGTGCACCTTCCCTAATCCCAGTAAAGTTGAGGCAAAGCCTGTGGAAAGAGATAAGGTTAGAGGAAGCTGGAGATGGCAGAAGGGCTGTGCCTTTTTTAAATCTGACTCTACCAGTGCCTGCCTAGTGAGGCCCCAGAGATCTCTTTAAGGCCTGTCTGACTAGAAGCACACTTATTCCAGAACAGCCCATGTCTTCCAGCTGTGTTGACAGCTTCTATACATCCCAGCTGGGCTGTCCGGAGGCTGGCTGTCACTCACTTGGGCTGTTCTTTATCCAAACCTTTTTTTACTTTTGGAAGAGTTTTGTTTTGCTTTCTTTTATTTATCATTTGGGGAGTTGAAAAGGCAGGAAAACAGAAACACAACTAAAACACTTTATCTTACAGTTTACTCAAAAAAGAAATATTAGAAACCAGTTCTAATACCAGTAATATTTTATTCCTTTTGGCTCTTGAAGCTACTGAGTTTGTTTCTCTGCTACCTTCCACCAGAGCTCTCTGCTGGCATTTATACATATCCAGTCTAGGCATCCAAAATTCTCCCAGTTTTGCTCACTTCTCATTTAACTTCCTCATCAGTGACTCATTCTCTAATTCTTACCTTTCCATTCTCTCACCAAAAAAAGTGGCTCAAGGAAGAAAGAAATAATAGACTGGGAGTCTAAAAACTTTGTTGACTATCTCTTGGGAAGGGGCCTCAGATGCCTTCAACAGGTGCCCTAAAGAACACTTGAAGTGTCTGAATGACTGTCACTGAAGGATTTTTAGGCTGCCTGTGTGCTCCTGGGGATAGGATTGAGCCAATCAGTAGAAGCTCCTCGAAGCAGATTTGGGCTATTCTAACAGCCAGCTGCCTCATAAGACAACACTTGTCCCAAAGATGGTCAAGAGCTTGCTATAGCAGTGGTTCCTGAGTTTTGATGCCTATTGAAATCTCTAGGAAGTTTTAAAAAATATACAGATGCCTACTGTGATACCCTACTTCAGACACAGAGTAAGATTCTGGGAGTTGGAGGCAAGAACTCAGAACCTTGTGTGAGAGAGAACACAGATTTAAGGCCATCCTCTCTCACTTACTAGAGTTAACCAAAACTCAGAGCTTTGGTGGTTTTATTAGTAAAATGAAGCTAGCTATACCAACTTTACAGAGTTGCTGTAAGAGGCAGTAATGAGTTACATGTGCTCAATGAAATAGCTAACTCAGTTGATGGAATTCACATTCAGATGCTACTGGGAATGAGTCAGAAGCCTGACAACATCTGTAGATTTAACAAAGGTCCCCAAAAAACAACGGTCCTATATTTGTCTAACCCCATCACAGCTAAGGAATGGATTTTCAAGTCAGGTACAGTACTTTACAATTAATAAGGCATATTCATACACGTGGTCTCATTTGGATTTTGGTCCTTACAACAGCCGTGAAAGGTGGGAAAGATAATATTACGCTAACTTTACACAGGCAAGAAAACTGAACATTTAGAAGAGCTAAGTAACTTTTACAAAGTCACACCACTAGTCATCCAGAGATCTAGGGTGAGAAAGAACTTACACCTCCTAACTCCTGTTCATGTGCCTTTATCTCCATTACCCCAAGCTTTGTTAGCAGTCAATGGTTTCAGAGGCTTATTTCTTGTCTTCCTAAGTAAACAAGAAACTAGAAACTATATTTTATGGTTCTTTTTGCCTCCCATCCTGCTGGACAGTGTTTTACATACAGTGGAAGCCCAATTAATATATGTTACTGGAATTAATTCACAGATTGGGTTTGGAAGAGAATAGTACTCTTCCATCAGGCAAACCCACAACTTGGGACTTGGGACTTTATCTCACCTCCCTCTATATCTCCAGAGCTCTTGATTCTAAGGTTGGTTTAAATCTCTTCTTTTCTTAACCATTTACACTGTTCTCATCTCAAGGTCTGCTCATTTTTCTGCTGTAACATTTTCTAGGTGTCCCCCATCTCCAGAGTCGTGTCCCTAGAAGCTCTTACCATTCTTTTCCATCTCCCTGGTCAGGTAAAAGGACATGGAACAGATCTGAGTTTGAATCCCTAATCTTCTCTCATTAAGTTAATTTGGGGCAAATTACTTAGCTGTTTTAAACCTCAATTTTCTCATCTGTGAAATAATATGTACATACCAAGGTGGTTATGAAGATTAAGAAAGATAATGGACCAGTGTGCCTGATAAAAGTCAGTGCCCAATAACTGTTATCAGTTATCTCTTCCTCTTTTCTGGTGACTTCTCCCTGGAAATTTTTCTAAGCTGTAAAAACCACAAACACACAATCCTCAAGTACAACTTTTATTTTATCACTTACCTAATCAGATCTTTCCTTCAGCATCTCCTAAGCAATATTCCCCTCAAGTTTAATCTTTAGAGCAACATTGTCCAATACAAATATAATTAATGCAGGCCACAAATGTAATATATATGTAATTTTGTATTGAAATATTTGTAAGTATATTTTCTAATAGCCACATTAAAGGAAAATAGAAACAGGTGTGATTAATTTTTATTATTTGTTTTATTTAACATAATATATCTAAAATACTATCATTTTAACATGTAATAATATGAAATTATTAATGAAATATTTTATATTATTTTTAGACTAAGTATTCAAATGCAGGTGTGTATTTTACACTCACAGCACATCTGCATTCCAACTAGCCATATTTCAAGTGATTAATAGCCAAATGTGACTATTGGCTATCATATTGGACAGCATAGCCTAAATCTCAGTTTAACCTTTGCCCACCAACTGCTTCTCTTTGCTAATGGCCCTGATTTCACAGTCTTATCAAATGTTGCTCAGACACTTATCAAAAACACTCATCTACTTGACATGATGCTATACATAGAAAATCCTAAAGAAAATCCTGAAGACACTGCCAGAAAACTACTGGAGCTCATCAATGGATTCGGTAAATTTGCTGGATACAAAATTAATACACAAAAATCTGTTTCATTTCTATACATAAACAAAAAATATCAGAAAGAGAAATTAAGGAAACAATCCCATTTACCATCACACTGAAAAGAATAAAATACCTAGGAATAAACCTACCAAAGGAAGCAAAAGACTTGTATTCCAAAAACTATAAGATGCTGATGAAAGAAATTAAAGACAATACAAACAGATAGAAAGATGTATTGTGTTCTTGAATTGGAAGAATCAATATTGTCAAAATGACTATACTACCCAAAGCAACCTACAGATTCAATGAAATCCCTATCAAATTACCAATGGCATTTTTCACAGAACTGGAACAAAAAAATTTTAATTTGTATAGAAACACAAAAGACCCCAAATAGCCAAAGCAATCTTGAGAAAGAAAAATGGAGCTGGAGGAATCACACTCCCTGATTTCAGATTATGCTACAAAGCTACAGAAATCAAAACAGTATGGTACTGGCACAAAAACTGACATATAGATCAATGGAACAGGGTAGAAAGCCCAGAGATAAACCCACGCACATATGGTCACCTTATCTTTGATAAAGGAGGCAAGAATATACAATGGAGGAAAGATAGTCTCTTCAATAAGTGGTGCTGGGAACTGGACAGCTACATGTGAAAGAATGAAATTAAAACATTCTCTAACACAGTATACAAAAATAAACTCAAAATGTGTTAAAGAACTAAATGTAAGAGTGGATATTATAAAACTCCTAGAGGAAAACATAGAACACTCTTTGATATAAATTGCAGCAATATCTTTTGGGATCCTTCTCCTAGAGTAATGGAAAGAAAAACCAAAATAAACAAATGAGACCTAATTAAACTTAAAAGCTTTTGCACAGCAAAGGAAACCATAAACAAAATGAAAAGACAACACACAGAATGGGAAAAAATATTTGCAAACGATGTCACCAACAAGGGATTAATTTTCAAAATATATAAACAGCTCATATAGTTTAATATCAAAACAAACAAACAGACAACCCAATCAAAACATGGGCAGACGACCTAAATAGACATTTCTCCAAACAAGACATACAGATGACCAACAGGCACATGAAAAGATCCTCAATATCACTAATAGAGAAATGGAAATCAAAACTACAATGAGACATCACCTCACACGGATCAGAATGGCCTTCATTGCAAAGTCTATAAATGGGACTTCCCTTGTGGTCCAGTGACTAAGACTCCATGCTCCCAATGCAGGGGGCCCAGGTTCGATCCCTGGTCAGGGAACTAGATCCCACATGCCACAACTAAGAGATTACATGCCGCAACTAAGCTCACATGCAGCAACTAAGAGTTCACATGCCACAACTAACAGTTCGCATGCCGCAGCTAAAGATCCCACATGCCACAACTAAAAGAACCCATGTGTCACAACAAAGATCGAAGATCCCACGTGCCACAGCTAAGACCCAGTGCAGCCAAATAAATAAATTTTTTAAGTCTATAAATAATAAATGTTGGAGAGCGTGTGGAGAAAAGGGAACCCTCCTACACTTTTGGTGGGAATGTAAATTGGTGCAGCCACTATGGAAAACAATATGGAGGTTCCTTAAAAAACTAAAAACAGAGCTACTGTATGATCCTGCAATCACACTCCTGGGCATATATCTGGAGAAAACTCTAATTCAAAAAGATACATGCACCCCAATGTTCATAGCAGCACTATTTACAATAGCCAAGACATGGAAGCAACCTAAATGTCCACCAACAGACAAATGGATAAAGAAGAGGTGGGATATATATACGTTGGAATATTAACTCAGCCATAGAAAAGAATGAAATAATGCCATTTGCAGCAACATGGATAGATCTAGAGATTATCATATTAAGGGAAGTAAATCAGACAGAGAAAGACAAGTATTGTATTGTGTCACTTATATGTGGAATCTAAAAAATGAGACAAATGAACTTATTTACAGAATAGAGATAGACTCACAGATGTGGAGAGCAAACTTGTGGTTGCCAGGGGGGATAGCCGGGTGGGGGGACAGACAAATTAGGAGTTCGAGATTAACATATACACACTGCTATGTATAGGATAGGTGAGCAACAGAGACCTGCTGGTAGCACAGGGAACAGTAGTCAAAGTCTTGTAGTAACCTATAATGGAAAAGAATCTGAAAAAGAATATATATATATATATATATATATACATACACATATATACACACACACACACCCATATATATTCATAACTGAATCACTTTGCTGTACACTTGAAACTAGCACAACACTGTAGATTAGCTATACTTTAATTTAAAAAACACTCATCTGCCACATTCTCCCTTTCTTACCTAAACAAATATATAAATCCTTCGCCCATCTGGAAGGCTCTTCGTCTTTCCACCCATACTTTTTCAGAACCTCGAATGCTGGACAGCTCCTCCAGGGATGCTGCCTCTGCCTAATTCCACCTGTGCATGAGGTCACAGACTGAGAAGAAAGGTCTGTTGATTACAAGGCAAAGTGATCTTGGCGATGAATAAGGGCTGTGAAGTGAGGCAGGCCTGTGTTTATGTCCATGCCTAGGCTCTGCCACTAACTGCCCTTGATGGATAGGAGCAGGGGTGGTGCTAAGACCAGTAGCTGTCAGTACTTTATATGTTCATGGACCAAGCCACAAATAGCAATAATGATACTCTAGTTTAGCCCAAGAAACTCATACTTGAGAATGCTTCTTTCATAGACTCCATGGAGTGACTATTGTCTTGTGACATTGGGGCATAGGGCTATCACTACAATATTAGCTTGTAAGTGTTAGTACCATCAAAAAGTAGCCAGAGATCAAGGCAGCTGTTGCTCATCCTTGCCAAACCAGCCAGCCACATCAACACTGGTTCCCTTTTTAAATTAAGAAATTAATATTTATACTTTAGTCACCTTGTTTTTGCTAAACATCATCAAATTGCCTCATGGGGCTAATGGCATGCAGGTGGGAAGATTTTTGGCAGGAAGTTATTAATTCCCAATCTGAGTAGTCTTTCATTTCCTCAATGTGAAGTTTATCAATAACTTCCCCATAACCTGGCAAGTGCTGCCTCTTCTAAACAGTATCAATTTGAAGAAATAAGCAATGATAGGTAGAAACCAAGAGAAGAAAACTTAGTTAAGCATTTAATAGTCCAGTCAATATTTTCTAAGTAATCTATCCTTTCCCTTTTTAGATTAGATATAAGTGCCACCCAAGTTGCAAATTCTGGTTAAAGTGGAAACTCACCCAGGCTTCTTGGAAAAGTACTGACTATCACAACCCCATGTTGTTTTGAAATTATTATTATATATTATTTAGAAACACCATTTTTAAAACCCATTACTTTTAACTGATTAATGATTAATCCATTCTTAATCATTTAATTATATGAGAGAGAAAGAGATGTACAGTTTTTAGTTTGCTCATCTTTAATTGAAAGAACTTTCTCAAAACACAAATTATCAGAGAGAAAAAGCCAGTTACCAGGGAGATTCCCTGATGAATCAGAGAGTAATATGTAGAAACACTATATCTGCTTAGTTCAGGAAACCTTATATTTAAAAGAGGAACAAATCATATCCCAATCAACTGTGGATCATGAATTTCTACTAGGAAGAAGTACAGAGAGCTTTTATTTATTTTCTTAACCATGGAAGCATATTAGCAAGTCCTTCTTATATGGAGTCTGTGAACAGATTTGGATGCATGGGGAATATCTCTTGAGCATGTTTGATTTAGGAAAACAAATACCATCCAAGGACAAAGTGGCCCAGAGGAGGTGGCTAAGGATAATGCCAAAGAGCTCTGAATCTCCATCCAGGAATCTGCACAAGGATACTCTTAGAAATGGGAACTAAGGAAAACTCTACATCTTTGCCTGCAGCTGTGACATCTTCCAGAATAAAGGCAGTGACACTAAAAAAGGGTTGACTCCTGATTTTCCTCTGCATTGATGAGAGTTAACTCCATGGTTAATTTGGAAAGTCAGATCAGATTTTTTGGTTTATGGTCTGATAAAAGGAAGATTAATGTTCATATCCAAAAGTTTCTTCATTGATTCTCATTATATTTCTGTAATAAGCCTCGGTGTGTTTGTGAGTCTGGAATTTCTACACAGCTGCGCAGTGGGAATCAAGTAGCTATTACTAAAGAAAGACTTTTGCAAAGATAACACGAAGGGCAAGGCAGTATCCAGTGGCATGCTTAAGTCTCCTGCTGTTTGTGGAAATTAGAATAATGCTTAGGAATCATATGAGTAAAACAATTAGAGGAGGAGGTACAAATAGTACTGCATAACAGGAAAGAAGTTTCAAAAACTGTGGAAGGAACCAGAGGTTTGTAAAATAAAGTCTCACTGCAGAACCTCAATTTTTATTATTTACTTTGATGACTGCTGTTTTTGTTCCTGAACAACCAACACAGAATATTAGGAAAATATTATGATTTTGAACATTTCAGTACTCACATTAAATTATTTTTGTGTTATCTAAAAAATACCCTTAAAGGGAAAAATCCAAAAATCCTTGGAAATAGAAGATTTCTATAAACTGCTTATTTTTTAATAGACTTTCTTCCTAAAGGGGAAACTATAAATGAATATAATTGGAAGGAAAAATACCTTTGCCTGACAAAAATGCAATCTTCTTACTGAGACTTTCATGTCTATTATTACTAAGGTAACTCAATCAATTAAAGTTTGGGTAATATTCCTGAACTTATTAATAAAATATGAGAGGAGGCAAGGGTTTAAGTTAAGGGTGAGAAAAATTGGGAATCAAGAAGTAAGTGGGTTACAACAACTCTCTCCTTTGCTTTTTACATTACATATAAGAATTCTCAGAGCTTAGCAGTTTTGAAATGATAAAGAAACTAATGAGATTCTGAGTACTCAGGTGAAAGACATTTTATAGGACAATAATTTGAGGTTTAGTGTATGACATAAATTTTGCTACTTTATTTCTAGAATAAATAAAACGGATGGCAGCAGTTGTGCCCTGAGTTTTAAAAATTCTAGGACATAATCATATTTTTCTGACAACTTTATGAAATTTGTCATCAAATCTTATTGATCTATGTCACCTCTGGCTTCAAATTAAATGAGAACACAGTAAATAACATTACTTTAATGGGAAAAATAAATATGATGATGAATTTATAGTGGGAAGAACACATAGAAATAGAACTTGTGCAGCACAAAAACAATGTAAATGTGCTAACTGTAGGCTGAAAATTCCCTTACAATGCTTTTTCATTTATAACTTGTTGTATTATGCCTCAAGAATACATATCCCAGGCTTCCCTGGTGGCGCTGTGGTTGAGAGTCCACCTGCCGATGCAGGGGACAGGTTAGTGCCCCTGTCCGGGAAGATCCCACATGCCGCGGAGCAGCTGGGCCCATGAGCCATGGCCGCTGGGCCTGCGCGTCTGAAGCCTGTGCTCCGCAATGGGAGAAGCCACAACAGTGAGAGGCCCGTGTACCGCAAAAAAAAAAAAAAAAAAAAAAGAGTACATATCTCAGAGGCCTGTAATGGTATTATCCTAATTCCAGGGACAATAAGAGGAGGCAAAATAAGTTACCTAAAGATGGAATTTGGAAATGTTTCATTTTGCTTTTTTACTATTGAACTTGTAGATGAAATTTCATGTCTTTGTAAGATTTATCTCTTTATATTTGCATACTCTTTGATTCTTGTGGAAAGGACAAAAGAAAGTTGTTGAATGTGAGAAAATAGAGTAACATAAGTAAATACGGTGAACTCCCTTCATATTCTTATCAAAAAATGTGAATACTAATGTATATCAGCTTTGCTATCAGTGTGTGTTCTTATTTGAATAGCAAATATTTCTATAAGTCCCCCACATGTTAAAGAAAATACTTTATAAGAATTAAAAACGTAAGAAACAGAGAAAAGGAACCTTAAACTCATCATCAGTTTTGGCTTAAGTCAAACAAAAGTATTCAGAGCATTACTGTGTATTATAAGGCTTTAAATGAAGTAACATTAAGAAAATTCTAAGAATATAAAGAAAATACTTTGTGGCATATTATAGTGTACATGTATATTGTTATAGTGAATTTGTGAAATTTTCTCCTCCAAAATGGTAGTAAAAAATAAGTATAGATTGACCTGATAATGGTGAGCATCTTGGTAATCACAGATTTTTAAGAATATCATTTTTTTCTCATTTTATTGTGCTTTGAGTAGTGTCCAAGAAGATATGTTTTACCAGTAATAACATCTTGGCATTTATATAATACTTTAGAAGTTATAGAATGCAGTCAACCAAGTGATCTTATTTGATACCAAAACACCCTGGGAAATACTTATTTCCGCCCTCCTTTGTCTGAAGAAAGAAACGTAGACGTCTTTCCAAGGTCACTACCTACTGAGTAGTGGGACTGCAACTTGAACTTGAGTCTTCTTGCTCCATTCATGTGCTCCTACCACTACTCTACAATATCTCCATTGAAAAGATGAAATATTACTATGGAGACCAAAAGGAAGAGAGGATGCATCAGAGGCTCCAGCAGTGGTTGAACCATTAGCTGAAGTGTAGCTGGACCTCATAAAGCAAACACGTATATTGAAAGCAGTTGAAAATATCTATTTATTCAAGTGTTTTCATTCTTTACTGCTTTCTTATAGGCTGTTACACTGTCATTTTTAAAGTATTAAACTTAGCTACCTGGGTGTCCATGAATAAATTTTGACAGACAATAGGGAAAGTCCCTATTGTAAGAGTGGTAAGTACATGCTACTTAAAATGTAGTGTGATTGGCATTTTGTGCACATTTAGATTATACAAATTTGAAATACTGTGACATAGAAAATATTAATGAAGTTACTTTACACACGAAATTGTATATAATAAAAATCTATATTTTAAAAATCCAGAACCACACAATTTCAAATTTAGCAAGCCAAGCGAATTATAAGCTTATTATGCTGTCACCAAATGGCATCAATAATTGATATACTTTGCCAGAATCATGTGAACCATATTTTTTAATAGACTTTTTAGTTTTAGTTTTAGTTTTAATTTAGTTTTAGTTTTAGTTTTAATTTAGTTTTAGTTTAGTTTTAGTTTAGTTTTAATACATAGGTAGATAATTCTGGTGACTATTTGGCTGTTATTTTAACATTCACTGTTATGATTATGTGCTTCTTTTTAATATACTATAACAATGTTTCTAATCATTAATCAAATCATGGTGTTAGTGCAAAAAACAAACCCCCAAGATAAATCACTTTGGAAGAAAGGTCAGATATGCTAAAACACTTTAAAGAAGGACAAACAAGTGCTAAGAAACAATAAACTGCTGATTAGGAGAGAGAGCTCTAATAAATAATAGATAATTCTACATCTAGATATATAAAAGCAGCTCTGAAGGAGGAGGAGGAGTGGGAGAGGATAAGGAAGAAGAGAAGGAAAATGCAGAGGACAAAGAAAAACAATATGGGAGGAAGACGAAAAGAAAAAGAAGGGAGAAGGAGGAGGAAGAAAGGAAGTAAGGGAGAAATGCCATAATGGTTGTAGATTTCTGTGCTCTGATAATGGGCTCTCCTTCTTTAAACTTATTAATTTGGGAAAATTAGCCTTGTATTATTCAAATCGTGTATTATGCAAAGTCTATAAGAACATGCCACTCATAAAATATGATTTCCCTTTATAAAATAATTCTCTCAGATTCAGCACTATGGATAGTTCACCCACAGAAAGATTTAATCCTCATGTGATAGACTCGAGGACAGAATGAAACTTAAAGGTCATCTGCGCCAACCAACTTTTGGGCAGTATGTGCAACCTCCTCTGAAACATACTCCAAAAGTGACCAAAGTGATCCGGAATCTAGAGGTCTATTGAAAGCCTTTGAATTTGCAAAGTACTTTCATTTGCATAAGCTCTTTTAATCTTCACAATTATTCTGCTCAGACATAATTACATTAATTTTACAATGAGAAAACTAAGGCCCAAAGAGTTCATATTGGTTGCTTGTGGATACAAAACTAGCTAGAAAAAGACCATGTTTTCTGACACCCAATTCAATACTTAGCTTCTATCAACTAAATAATTCCACTTCACTGTCTAAGACATTTACAAAATTTCTTTAAAATTCCATTTTATGCCTAAACCTTAAGTAGTAGACAAATATTTTGGAAAGTATATGGATAAGCTCACTTCCAGCTTACCATCCTCTAACCAGGATAGTTAATTAAATCACCTGACATTGAGAAGTTTTCGGCCATACAGAGCTAGCCCAATGCCCTCCTTTCTCAAAAAGGAAACATAGTTCCAGAGAGGTGAAGAAATTTTTTTCTGTGTCATCACATGACTGTTTCCTTACAGAATGTAAGAATTCTAAATAATCTTCCATACCTAATGTGACAGATTGAGGAAGAGATCTAAGAAGATACTTCCATAAGAAGATACTTCCAGCTAATGGCACTCCAGATACAAAAATGAGATCTCATTTCTTTTTCCAACTCATTCTCAACCACAACATCCTCTTGATGAGTAGTGTTTAAAAGAAGAAACCCAAGAAATTGTTCAGGTTTTTAAAATACTCAAAGTCTTAAAGCCATAGAGGGTTTGCCTGGTTGAGTGAGAAACTGAGCCCCACTGAGCCGTATTATTAGGGCCAAAGGTTCTCCCTACAGGATTTTTCTGTGACAGCCAATCTAAGCTCACTTAATTAATGCTGTTTACGTTCTAGGTGGATTTTTTCAAAGCAAAAATAGATTTAGTCTGATGATTTTCTTTTAAATTCTAATAGCATTCACTTCTATATAAGTACCAGTGCTGAAAAGTGTTAATCAAAGGATATGAACCTAATCTGAGCCCATCACTGGCAAATCTCTGTTCATGGAAGCAGCTGGAGTTAGGGTGCACAAAGCACACATTCCTTCCTTGCTGAAAGTATCTAATTCCAGTGCCTGATATAAAGTGGGTGCTTAGTAATTTTTTTATTCTTGCTTACACAGTTTTATTCACAACTTTATCTATATATATATCTATATATCTATCTATATATAGAGAGAGATATATATATATAGAGAGAGAGAGAGAGAGAGACATAGTTATAGATATAGATTGGTAGGAATGGCTGGTAGGAATGGTCAGGAATTTGTAGACTAAAGGAAAAGAGGTAGTCAAAGAAGAAAGAAATGAAGATTATTTAGTTACTTAAACATATAGCCTTATCCCATTGAAGTTTTATGATTGCCAGGAGGAATGTGAAAAGGATGATTCAAATTAACAGAAAAGAAAGAAGGAAAAAATGAGGAAAACAAAAAGGGATAGAGGATCAGAAAATAAATAAAGGGAGAAAGACAATGTGATCTAGCCAATAAATTAACCATTTATTAAGGGACTCTTATTTGCTAGGTACTGAATACCCTACCTTCTTATCTCTACAGATACAGGTGTTCTCGTTTTGCACAAGAGGACAGTGGAGTTGGGCATGGGGCCACAGAACTATAAAGTTTGGGGAGGTGGGATTTGCCTATGTACTTTCCACCATTCCATTATTACCAAAGCTTTTAGGAAAGCAAAGAACTGGTTGGAAAAAAGAAGTAAAAGAGGAAGGACAGGGACATACTTCATTTTCTATTTATGCCCCTTTTGCTTCCAGATGGTCATTTCAGTAGGGACCCAAAATGGTCACGTAGGGACCCAAAAGTCCCCATCAGACGCCCTGAAAAAAACAGTAGCTGTTCAAGTCCATTATTCATGTTGAAATTTACAAAGAATACAAGGATTTTAATCACAGGGGGAGAAAACTGTCATTCTTTAACTAATGGTACTCAGTTAACATTGGGCCAAAATTGTGGGAAAGAATAAGCGAGTCATAAAAGCTTTGAGAATCACGTGAATGTATAAACATTCTCCATAGGTCTTGTTCACATAAACAAGTATCTACTTACATGAGTGCATATATCTTGGAACTTCCATGTGGACCATTGCTGGCTATAGACCCAAGCTCTTACTATTTAAATACTGAATAATTCAAAAGAAATTAATCTATGAGTAATTCCAAGCATTTATTATAAGATGTTAAAGTGAGGAATAGAGTGGTTTGAATGATGGAATAAATCAACACAATTTCCATAGTTTTAAGACCAAAGAATATGCAGAAGGTATGTCTAAGGTGTATTCCTAAGCAATAAAGGAAATGCTTTCCTTTATAGACCAATGGAGATCATGCTCTGGAGAAGAGAGTCCTCTCAATTTATAATGCTGGAATTTGAAAAACATAGCTTTAGTCGTTGATGAAGTGCTTTTATATTTAGATAATTTTATGTAAAATCTCCATCCTTCATGGAAAACAATTCAGTTTCAAGCGCCGTGCTAAAAAGTGACATGCCCCATCTTTAATTTGCTATGTCAATTACACTCTCAAACAAATATTCTCTCATGGTTCAAAACAGTGGCAGCCCCCAGGGAAAGAAGCTACCTAATAAGAGAGAGTCTCTTCCCTGTTTTATGCCATTTATAAAATATTTTTGACATCACCCCCTGCACACATTCCAAACTGAGAAGCATACTCTGTTTCAGTGCTATCTAGACCACAGCTGTCCAATATGATGGTCATTAGCCTCCTAAGGCTAAAGTAATTGAATTAATTTTATTTCACTTAAGATTCTGTAGCCTAGTCTCACTAGCCATGGTTCAACTGCTAAATCTGAGCCAAATGTGGCTAGTGTCTAGTGTATCGGTCTGTGCAGGGTTATAGAGCACTTCCAACCTTGTAGAGAAATTCTCTTGGATAGTGCTGCTCTAAACAAATATCCTCCCTTTACAAAGGCGAAAACTTTTTTTTAAAGATACCTTGTCGGCAGGGAGAACAAGAAAGCTATCAGTTTTCCTCCTCTCCAACAATTTAAGAACGTGAGACTCAAATGTTTAACTGGCTTTCTCAAGGTCACAACGCCAGTTCATGAGAGAACCAAGACTCAAGCCCACCTCTCTTGCGTGATGTTCAGTCCCAGCCCATTCACAACACCTTTTCATTGAAGGCCAGGAATAAATGGTACTTTTGAGTGGCCACAAAATTTTCCAACCACCATCAGCTCCTGACTTCTATGAAACAAGACTTTCACAAGTCTCCAGCTTCTTCCATTTCTATTCTCACCTCTCTGGGCACCTACCAGCACCACCCTTCCCCCCTCTTCAAACTCAAATCCAAGTTGGCACAAACTCTCCTTTGACTTCCTCTCCAGTGTTCTCTAAGCTAAAAAGCTGGGCCCTTTCCCATAAATCCATAGCCCCAGGTCTCAGGAGAGATCTATGCTTCCAACCCCAGCCCTTAAGCTGAGGTCCTAATCCAATCATACCTGGGGAACCCATACACAGACTACATCCCTATACAGCCCCTCTGGTAGCTACCCAACTCTTGAGTAGAGACCTGCCCTAAGTCCTTGGCCCTTCCCCCAGCAGTATCCATGTAGAGATGGTTCCTTGGACACATTCCTAGGTAGTCACTTCTGAGTCTCAGCCCTGTGACAACCATGCTGTCACTGTGCAGCAGCTTCTTTGAGGTGGGAGAGATTATCCAGCCATTGGCAGAGACCCGTCAATAATCAAGCCAGACTCACCTCTCAAGCCATCCCACAGGCTAGGCCTGGCCTAGCCAAGAGCCCATATCAGGTATGGTGAATTCTGGTTAATACCATTGTCTACTTTCAAGTAATATAAATTAGTAGATTTTATTTTTATGAAACTTACGACTCCAGAAATGTTCAAATTAGAGTTTAATCACACAAAAAAGAAGTTCTGAAAGTAAGCTCCAGATGCACACACCCCAGAAGGGTTATAATGTTTATATTGGGGGAAAACCCAAAAAAGAATGCTCTTTATAATTGTTTATAATAATTTTTTTGCTAACAAAACTTTTTTATTCTTATTATTTTATTCCTATGCTCTCTGAACTACTATTTAGACTTAAGGAAATATTGATAGAATGCCAAGTACCCTGGAAATAATATTAAGAAGAAAAGAACCCCATCCCCCTCTTCCAAAAAGAGTTTACAAAGAAAAATAGAAACAGAGGGGGAGAAGTACAAACATGAAAAACATACTTTGGCCTTTGTTCTACCAAGCCCCTGCTTCTACTACCCACATGTCAGCCCACAGGAGACACCTTTAAGTGTTTAGTAGGGAGGGTGAAATCTTGGCTTGTCAGATGGCTCAATCAGTTGTCAGAGGTTGAATGTGAACATCTAAGACAAACACTGGTTAACACCCATGTTTCATGTCCCCTCCCTGCCTTTGGTGTCAGCAGCAGCCACAGACAGGAAGCATTTGCCTACTTCTCAAATCACCAGCTTCTTGATCTTCAGCAAAATACTTACAGTATTGGAGATTCAATGCTTTTATCTGTAGCAAGATCATGATAATTCCAAGCTCATAGGATTTTTTGGTAATTAAGTGAAATAATGTATGCAAAGTGCCTGGCACAGAGTGGGACCTCTGCAAACAACAGCTGTTGTTCTTCTTGTGATTGCATGCTGCCCTTCGTATGATAAGATGACATTAGCAACCCTCACCAACCTGTTTTTCTGAGTGCTCAGAAACAGCCACATTTAGAAGGTCTACACTATTTCCAAATGGGTGCAGATGAAAACTGACTAGACTCAAGGTCTGGTCTCATCTCCCTTGTCGTTCTATACTCACAGCCTTCTACTCCCAATCCAGAAGAGCACTACTGTGCCCTAGTGGACTTCCAAAAAGGAGGAAGTTGTTTTCTTCTGGCTTGTGGTCCCTATGCCAGGTCCAAACGTCTTCCTTTGATGAACAAGAACAGATCTCTCTGTAACCCCAAACTCTACCCAGCTCAATAGTTAACTTGCTTTCCTCACCTCCCCAACCCCCAGTCCTCTGCCTGTCCATACTGCAGTCCACACCAATGCTGCTATGTCCCCAGGGAGACTCCAGGCTCCTCTCCACCAAAGAGGCCTCCAAGTTAACAGCCACTGGAGTACCACAGAGCGAGCATACCTGGTTTTTTCTACTTGCAAGTGGAGATACAAAGAGAAAAGCCTGAGGGAGAAGGTGAGTGGCAAGTAGTCCTGGTCTCCAGGGTCCAGTTTCAGAGTCTCTGGTATGAAGTGACAGCTTAAGGCTGAGTTGAGTGTTGTTGGGATGAGTAAATGAGATGATAAATTAGAAGCACTTTGGCACAGTGCCTGGCACATAGTAAGTTCCAAGTAAATGATAGCAGTTACTATCAGTATTACTATTACTGCTAGTACTACTACCTGGAAAATCAAAGGAATTGCTACTATTTCAGTTGCTACTCTGAAATGCTCATGGCAGGGTAGAGACAACAAGGATAAGAACCTCATGGTGCTTCCCAGCTACCTGCGCCAATTCTGCAGTAAATATGATCAGTATCAACACTTGGCTGCACGTTAAAATCATCCAAGAGCTTTATAAAATCCTGGTGCCCAGATTATATGCCCCATACCAATTGTCAGAAACTCTGGGAGGGGAACCCAGACATCAGTCATTTTTAAAGGTGATTCTAATGTGTAGCCAAGTGTAAAATCCATAGTTCTAATGGCTGCCTTAGGAGAGTAACACCCTTACTGGGGCTTCCACAGACTTCTGTTTATACCTCTGTTATCATACTAGTCCCCTTCTAGGTAACTCCTTTTAAGTGTGCTCCAGTGAATGCCTGTACCCCCATGAGACTACTCAAGACCAGGGACCATGATGTACTCATCTTTGTAACTCCACTGGCAACGATGCATAATCATAATAATGATGGTAGCCAACTTTTGTGGAGCACCAACCCTACATGCCTCACATTGGGCTATAGGCTTTACAAATATTCTCTCATTTAATTCTCACAACACCCATGGGGTAAAATGCTATTGTTAGCCTCATTTTACACCTGAGAAAACGGAGGCACTCACAGGTTAAGCAACTCCTTTGAACAGGTAGTCCAACTCCAGAGCCTATACTCTTTTCCCATTAAGTCACAGAAACCTCTGTATCACAGTGTGGACACAAAGTGGGCATTTACCAACAAAAATAACAACAGTAGCAACAGTATCACCCACAACTTACTGAGAGCTCCCTCTGTACCTTGAACTATGTTGATCCCTTTGCCTACTTTATTTCATGTAACTCTCAAACACACACACACACAAACTACAAGACAGATCCTATCATTATTCCCTTTTATGAGGAAGAAATTGAAATAATAATTTCAATTGAAATAATTAAATTGAAATAATTAAATAATTTCAAATGAGGTCATTCAGAATAAGGTAGGGATTTGAACTCAAATATGTCTGATTTCTGGCTCTTGATTACTAAACAATACTGCATTTATTGTTAATTCACCAACAGATGAATGAAAGAACAAGTGAATGAATAAGTGAATGAATGAATGATCTGCTTAAGTCTTTCTCTATCCTTGCCTTCTTTATCAACATTCTCAGCAAACGTTCTTGATTTATGAGAAACTTAACTCTTCTCATAGGTTAAAGGAGGAAAAAATAGCAGTGTACTAGCTCTATCTGAGGGAGGAGGAAGGGGAAATCAATAGGGAGGAAATGAGTCTCTGAAAATTCCCAAAGATTTGGAGCTGAAGCCAATTTGTTAGTTTGCAAATGAAAGCGCTGTCTCCGCTTTTCACTACTCAGTTTCGTGCCTTTAAAATTTAAACAGGAGGCTTAACATCTGCTATGTGTATTGGAAAATCAGGAGGGCTGTGGAACACTAAACAGAAGATGTACTGGATATTTTCAAATGTTTCCAGTTGCTAGACAACACACTTCCTGCTTTCCAGGCACCTTAGTTAAGTCAACTGGGCTTCAGCTGTGAGGATGTCTTGCATTAAACTTCCAGCCATAGGCTGTGATACACAAAGTACTGAAACAGAACCACAGAAGAGGGCATTTGATTTTAAACCGTTTTTCTGAGATGTGTTGCTAGCAGCTGTCACTGTCAGTGCTCAATCAATAGCAAAAGACAGGTTAACCCAATGTGTTTTTTTCAGAAACTCAGTTTTTTATACAGTAAGACCCCCTAACTCAATTAAATATCAGGAAGGGCACTTCTGAAGTAGTAAAAAAAAAAAAAATTACAGAATATTTTCAAATAATAGAATTTTGTTCATTCAGTTAAGTTCATTAACTTCAAATGAAACAACAGAATTATCAAGTAAGAACTGTATTTTAGTAGAAGTTGAGAATTTTTTTTTTTTAATGAACACATTAACACACCAGTCTAAGCAGTTCTGGTACTTGTTTACCAGTCTCCTCAGGATTTTATTTGTACTGCTCCTTTAAGCAATACGTGATTTTATTTCATCTTCACTACAATTCTGGGAGAAAACATTTCCACTATTTTTACAGATAAGGTAAGTAAGATTATATGGATAAGATCCCTGTCTGGAATTCATAGTTGGGTTCCAAAGACTTTTAGAG
The DNA here is from genome assembly GCF_963455315.2 of Globicephala melas. Lineage (NCBI taxonomy): Eukaryota > Metazoa > Chordata > Mammalia > Artiodactyla > Delphinidae > Globicephala > Globicephala melas. Next base: position 87,805,079 of record NC_083317.1, on the reverse strand, counting down.
GAGCTGAAGATAAAAAGCAATTTCTGCCATGTGCTTAAATCCCAGCTTACACCCTGGAAATGCAGGGTTACCTTTTCTGATGCCTAAAGCCTGCCCAAAGCCATGCAACCCAAACCAGCCCAAACCAGTCACCGGGGCCCCTGTCTATGCCTTGCCTGTTCAGTTTCCCAGCCCTGGTAGGTACCCCCAGGGACCTGAAGTAATATAGTTAAACCAAAAATACCACTGGCATGAATTATGTGAACTCGATGACACTTTCAGGCCATAGGAATAAAGCAGGGCCCCAGCTCCACCTCATTCACAGAGCTAGGCTTTCACAGAGCCCCAGATTCCAAATTGCAATCACTTCTGAACTTCTCATTTCTTCCTTTCCCCATCACAGTCCCTTAGCCACTCACATCCAGATTGGGGAAGGAGACAGAGCATAGTCAGGGACTTTGGACAGAACCTTATCAGATGGACACAATTCTCGGGTTCCTCACTGCAAACCTCAATATCCTAAATTTTAGATTTGCATGTCAACTAGAGCAAAGCAACCCCTGTGTTTCTCCCTTGTTTATATAGAGGGTTATAACTGGGCCCAAGGCCAGGAGACAAGGTTGTTTTTCACAGGGTTCCTAACTCAATTAGGGGTGTGTGTGTGTGTGTGTGTGTGTGTGTGTGTGTGTGTGTGTGTGTGTGTGTGTGTGTGTGAGAGAGAGAGAGAGAGAGAGAGAGAGAGAGAGAGAGAGAGAGAGAGAGTATGTGTCTGCACTCACAAGAGCTTGTGATTAAGGCAACAAAGAAAATCCATTTTGCATAGGAAAGCTGTTCAAAACATTCAAATTCTTCCTGGTATTAAATGGGGTAGGGAGCAAAGTTTGAAAGTTTTCAGTCTTTTCTGAGGATCTTGCTTATTTTATTTTAATATTTAGACCTCATTTTAGATGTTATAATTCAGCCTCCTATGTCTCTGGTGAGGCCCTGGCCTTCAGCTTCTTCCTCTGTTACATCCATTGCACACTCATTTATTTACTCAACGCATATTTGATCTTTTTTGAGTTCTTACTATGCACAAGGAGCCGGGGACCCAGTGATTAACTAAATGGACTTGGGTCTTGCCCTCACAGAGACTGCCATCAAGGGGATATTAACTGAGCACTATATACCAAGAATAATGCTAATTATATTACATCATTAGCTTATTAAGTTTTCATTGCATTCAGTACTCACAATAACCACGTGAAGTAGATATAATGATTAATCCCTTCTTACAGAACAGAAAACTGAGTCTCTGAGAAGTGAGGAAATGGCATTTGCCAATTAGTGAGTCAGAATTCAAACCCATGTCTTCCAGAGCACAGACACTTCACCACCAGGCTATAATGCTTCTATGTGAATGGAGAATATTTGTATATATTTTAATTGTGAAGATTAAATACCATAATACAAGCAAAACTCTTAACATCATGCCTGGCATTTAGTCTACAGTAATTATTTTTATTCTCTTATCTTGCACAGAGAGAATGTAAGTAATCCTGAGCTCCCCAAACTTCTATCATAGCCAAGTTCCTTTGTTAAGTCCCAGGCAGTCTTCCTCTTGGCCTGTCCCTGCCTCTCCTCAAAATAGATTCGCTGCTATCCTCTAAAAAGCAAGAGACCAGACTTCACCATTCCTCACAGGAGAAGGAACCCTGGTACATGGGCCCAGGAAGACCTTGTCCTCATTCGGAGAAGCCCAGAGGAGGTTCCCCACTCTAGCAGCCTCTCCAGATTCAGAGTTTGCAAAGCCTGTCCCTGTGGTCCACTAGGTACAGTGTCCCCCAAAGTCATAGATTTGGCTCATAAAACTTTAATATTCATCATCTTTTAAATGCAGACCTCCAGGCCTAACTTGTGAAGATTCTGTTTTGGTAAACTGGCAGTGGCGGTTGGGCAAGATATGAGCATTCCATCAGGCATTCCATGGGCTCCTGCTGCAAGTTGTTGGAAGGCCACAGAATAAGAACCAGCTTCAAGATTAGCTTCACTTAGGCTGCAAGCAATCTCTCAGCCAGTAAAGCTGCTTCCTCCAGGGAGCCCATTTCCACCCCAAAGAGCCAGAGAAAACTGAGTCCTCAGGAAAGGCTGGATGTTCCACTTAAAATTAAGAATAGGCCAAGCATCACTTCTACTATCATCTCTGGCCAGTCAGATGAAATAGAGTTAAAATAATATTTTCTTTAATACTTGCCATTTACTGAGAATTTTCTACATGCCAGGCTTGGGTTTAATGGAGAAAGCACTAGTTTTGAAATAAGATGACCTCCTTTCAAATCATGTTGTTTCCTTGGGCAAATTATTTAAGTTCCCTGAACTTCTGATTCCACATCTGGTAAGTGGGAAGTTGTAAAATTTAATGTTGTTATGGGGATTAACTAAGATCAGCTATGGCCACACACATCAAATGTTGGTTCCCTCAGTTCCATCCTCTCTCCATCAGACAAGATGCCTGCTGATGTCATTGTGACTAGGGAGTATTCAAATAGGCTGTGTTTCCTACCTTGATGTTTTGAGTGTAATGCTTCTGTTGTGCCTCCTAAGTTTTAGGATGTCCCTACCTTAGCGTCCTTATTCAAACCAGACTAATAGTGTATCTGCTAGCTCCGTGTCACTTTTCCCCAATCAGAAATAATAAGATTAACATAATTAGGGGGCTTAACCGCCTAGATGCTGTAATCTATAGATGTTGGGTGAAACTTGGGATTGATTAAAAATTCACCTGTTATTTTGGAAACCTATCCCAAGAGACTCTGAATATTACTCAATGAATAGTGTGTACAGTCCAGTAGAAGAAGGCTGCAGTGATGTGAATGCATATGAGTGTTATGTGGATTCAACAACTATTTATTAAATGTTTCCCCGGTGTCAGCCACTGGCCCAGGTGCTGAAGACACTATGATGAACAAGGCATACAAGGACTTTGCTCTCATGGCACTTCAACCTAGTGAGAAAATACTGCTAATGACAGCTGACATTTATACATGCATCTGATATGTGAGGCACTGAAATACTGTTTTACATGGATCTAATTTTCTTAAGAATCCCATAAGCATTAGCTGCTTTTATTATCTCCATTTTATAGATGGGGAACCTAAAGCACAGAGAGGTTAAGTAACTTTCCCAAGGTCACACACATGATAAATATCAGAGCCAGGATTCAGGTGGACCTCAGAGACTTTTATCTCAACTACTGTGAAAACTTCCTTTTTATATAACCTGGGATTTTAAGTAGTGTTTAGATCATTCAAAAAGATTTTATATTTTATTCTATGAACCTCATAACACATCAATGAACTGGGAATAGCAAGTGATAAAAATCATCATTTTTTTGAAACTAAAACCAAGCAGAAAGGTAAAGAAGCTATAGACTAAAAGGGATTGGACACAAGAACTCTATTTTTGATACTTTTTGTCTGTGGTATTCCTTTTGCCATATATACATATATTCTGTTGGAAAAGGCGGGAAGAGGTTGTTCAAATATGAACTCAGTTAACTGATCTTAGACAATGCTCAGTCTCCTCGTTGTAAAATCAGGGTAAAATCGTAGCTTTGACATGATTATGCTGTTTCAGACAAAGCATATAGTGATTGGCACATAATGATTACTTTGTAAATATTAGAGCCTCTTCGTCTTGTAGTTATAAGTTTATATTCGTATTTTTATTTTTTCACCCTGGACATGGGCAAATATTTAAAGAAACTGCATCTCATCCCTGGGAAATTTCTGAAGTCAAATCACTGTTAATTATAAAATTACAAGACAAAATCAGCTCTATAAAGCTGGTCCACATGAATGTTTAATGGGCATACAAAATAGGAAAAATAACATTGTAGCTGAAAATGAAGAAAAGTTGAACCAGATCTTTAAAGTGATCCCTAAGAACTACTTTTCCTCTAAGAGTAGGCAACTTCAGAAGGGCTTTAGAGATCTGGTCCAACAAATCTAGAAATCAAAATGCAGACAGGAATTGCCTTGCTCAAAGTTCCACGTCCAGTTGGAGGAAACATACTTTGGACTAGACGTCTGCTGTACCACCCTCCCATTCCTCACCCTGCCTCCTACCGCCCCTACTCTCCAGCACCCTCATCCACATGATCTCTGCCACATAGAACGACTTTCCCCAAGGCTCTCAGCAGTGCCCTACAATGCCACCTGAGGAGCCACGCTCTGAGACCACTTTCATGCAAAGCTGTCTTTAGGTGGGCTCCCTTGGTACGATTTAATGGAAAGAGCCCCTTTGACGTGTGTTGGTTCACAAACTGGCATCATACACAGAAGACAAGAAGAGACCAAAGAAAGAGGTAGATCACTCCAGATTGGTAGGTGGCAGTTTTAATTAGCAAGAGAACTTACACACAAGGCTTTTCTTGTGCGGCCTCAAGATACGTAGATCTCCCCCACTGCCACCAGAATCTTAAAAGTTTATGTAAAGGACTTAACTGGATTCAGTTACTTATACCACCCAGATGGTCTCAACAACACATTACCATCTCATGGCTGCGTTCTTGAAAGGGCTCCGGCTCTGGGAACAGTGGGAGGAACATATATTTCAAGGACAGGGGAGGTGGTGAGGAGTCTCTAGTTGTCCAGCTCGTGGTCAACAAGCAGTCATGTCCTCTGATGACCTCCTCTCACAATGTGGTCTGAGAATGACCACCATTATAAAAATGTCAGCCCTGGGGGGCAAACCCACATAGAAGTTCCCAAGTAATAGAGCCCCCAGAAGGTACAAATCTCTAATCACTAACCTTGTGGAAAAGGCATCTGTTTATATTGTCTTATTAGAAACTGCTATTTTTTTTAAGGAAAATAGAAATTCCCCTTACCTATGAAAATCTTATAATTATTCTGTTAAACTCTCAAGGTCTCCACACATTTTTCTATTGTCCATGAGAAATGGAATCCTTCAAAAAATAACTATTAACCAGAAAAGTTGGTATTAATTTTTCAAGAAAAAGATTCCTGATTATGATTAAATTACATGTACGTTCCTTCAGTAACACACACACACACACACACACACAGTTGAAAATACCAGATATGACCTGTCTTCTTCACTGCTTCTAGACCTATCTTATATTTTATTTTCAATATTTATTCAGCAAATATTTCTTCAGACCTGCTAGGATTCGAGTATTTGGTCCGATGCTGGACATAAGTTACAGTCCTTGCCAAGAGGGGTTCACTGAGGAGGTAGAACCTCAAACAGCAGGTACATGATAGGTGCTCCCCTAGACTCTAGACTCGACCCTCATGCTCACAGGGTAGTGGGGGCAGTAAAGGGGGTAGCTATCTCTTTCTGAGACAACCAGGGAAGGCCTCAGAGAGGAAGTGACTTTGAACTAGGTCTTGGAGGACCAGTGGGAATTTTCCACGTGAAGACAGGGGAGGCCACTTGGGACAGAAATAAGAACATGTGTAAGGATGCAGACATGGGAGAAAACACGATATGGTTGTGAAGGAGGACCAGTGGCAGAAATGAGTGAACCAAGTTTGGAAAGGTAGGTTGCAATGATATCGAGAAGGGTCTTTGGGGTCAGATGAAAGTGTTTGCACTTGTTAATCTGCAGGTGGGCAGTATTGCTCCAGTGGACGCTGTTTAGCAGCAATGACCAGATAAGATCTATTTTACTAACATCTAATGTTTGTCAGCATGTGGCAAAGCTTTTGCACTAGAGGCAGGCCCCTCTCTTTTTGAGAGATCGCGGAGAGATTGGCCATGGAAATCACAGCTGAACCAGAGTCTTCTGTCTAGAAATAATGCATCTGCTGCTTTCTGAATCTCTTCATCCCTGATTCTGAAATTCTCTATGCCTGCCGTGGCATTTCTATAACACTGAAGATAAAAAAGTATTTGACCACTTTTTTTATTTTGGATGTTAATTACAAAGAGATTTTGAAGGTTCCAGTCTACTTTTTCTGTTTGAGAATTTTAAAAAGAGAGAGTTTGGGGCTGATGTGAATAACGACTTGTGTTCCCAAGAGCTTTGTGCTTTGGTAAGCAATGTTGGCTGATTATTGCCTCATGTGTTTCTGAAACAGCTGCCCGTCTCCTTTTAGAGCTCTATTCTAGGGGGATCGCAAGAGCCACAGAAGAGAATTTAACTCCTGAATACTCAGTTCGTTTGGGTAGAAAAGAGATGAAAGAGCAGTGGTACACTTCTGTTTGTTCGTTTCAGAAAGTTGGTGGTTTTTTAGGCAAATAGTGAAAGCTTCCTTCTATGGACTCAAAGGGAAGTTTTGTATGAGCTGTTCCTCTGAAGTCCACCTTCTCAGTGTTTTGATGTATGTCTGCCTGTTCCTTTGAGCCAACTTGATTTTCAGTGAGGATTCAGTATTTATTTCAAGGAAGGACAAGTTAGGGCCTGCATCACTGAGCTGTCTGTTTTCTGAGTCCTACTATAAATCTAGTTTATTCGGAAAACCACACCATGCTCCTGTGGTTGGATTTATTGCCACATCCAGTAAGGAACCAGCTTTTATTCATTTGGAGATTATTAAACACTCTACAAACTTGGAATTCTTTAGATGCTGTGTGTATTCAGTGGAGTTTGGTTTCCTACCCACCTCTAATTCTAACCACATGATATAATAAAGAGCTTAGTAAACTTCCCTTTCATGGTTCAGATGACAACTAAACAGAACTTACCAGGACCCTGCATGAACAGGAGCTGATTTTGCAGGAAGCAAGACAGAGGTTGGCAGTGGTCCCGTGGCCCTGATTGGGGTTTGGAAGAGATGCTGGAATTACCTGCCCTTCTCCCATGCTGTATAACCGTTCTCTGTAGTGCTCTCCTCCCTGTGAAGTATCTGTTCTTACTGCCAGTTGTTCCCAACTGAATACACACATCCCTCTTCCCAAAGTTTGCAGTTCAACCAACTCCCAATGGTTCTTCCAAATTAACCATGGACTGCTCATTCCCAAAGGACAGAATAGAGCATTCTGCAGCTTTCGCTCATGTACACCAGCAGTGATCTTGGCATCTCTTCTACATTTGATATTTCTGACATTGCTGAATGATTAGATAATGTGCAACATAACAATAGTATCAAATATTTATGGAGCACTTGTTACATGTAAGGCACATGCTAAACATTCACATGCTATCTCATTTATCTCCTTTACAGCAATCTTACCTGAAATACTATTACTCTCCCCATTTTATTTTATTGGTGAGAAAACTTAGAGAGGTGATTCACTGGTGGTCACAGAACAGGTTAAGAGGCAGAACCAGAATTAGAACTTGCATTTCTTAATACCACTGCACTTGGGAGCATCTCAGAGATGAGAGGTTTCCCCTACACTTGCATATGAGTTACTACAGGTGGTTCAGATCTCTCTGGACCAGGTTGTATTTGACCCCAAGACAGAGATTGAAGAGCTTGCTCCCAGGCACACACCCTTTCCCTGCAGGACTGGCTCACATAAAAAATGGAGTCATACTCACAGATAGTAGTAGAGTTAGTCTTTTACAGGTGGCATTGCTTTTAGAAACATAAAACATTACATTTTTATAAGTTAAATGATTAGCTTGTCAGGCTCATGTTGATGTTTTTGTTTGGGAAAATTTCAGCAACTTAAGAAAAAAGATGAGCTGTTCAAGTTCCAACATGTCTAATCTAACACACACACACACACACACACACATGCTTGTGTAAACATCAAGTTAAACATCCATTTACATCAGTTTCTAGATACAAACGGAAAATTGAAGGGAAGAAAACTAATGTGTTTCTATTGTGCTTTTTATCTTTGCATCTAGTTTGACCCGGACTTTTAGACTGGGCACCTGCTCCCAGGGCATGGCTTCCTGCACTACTGCTCAAGAGCCATTTACCTTCCTCCACCTCGCACTACCCTTCCCACATGCTTCTAACCTCCTCAGATCCTGCCCAGGCCTTCTCCCTCATACCTTGAGTCCTTCACTTGATCACATTTCTCTTAAATTGACCTCGGTTTCCTTCCTAGGCTATGATTTGCTGAAAGTTTACTCCTGGGCCCTCCAGATAATGATGGTGCCCAGTACAACCTCAGTATAGGGACCCTACCCAAGTGCCAGCCTACAGGGTTCACACTTCCGTGGGTTTGCTTCAACTAACTCCCCCAGACAGAACTGGACAACTGAGGTTACAATTCCCTTCCACTCACATTGGGCATGATAACCGGCTTCTATGCCTGGGAGATAAGATAGCTTCAGGGAAGCATCCTCTCAACACATACAGTAATCCCTCATACTTATGTGTCTCTTTAAGGCTTACAAAGTCGGCATTATCAACTTACTCAGCAAGAATTTATCAAGTACCTGCTGTATGTCAGGCACTCTACTACACTAAGGGGTACAAAGATTAATAAGAAAGCCGCAGGACACTCTGGGAACAAAGGAGGTTAATGATGGGAACTTACTCGGGAATGGAAAGGAGAGTCAGAAGTTTTGTTGGTTCTGACATCTTTGGTTACAAAAGAGGCAACTTGATCTTTGGTGACTCCTGAGAATCAAAAGTGAGAGTGTCATTCCCCCAACTCTCCCTCTTCTAGAGACTTTACTTGTTCCACTTCAACACCATCATATTTTCTTTATCACCAATAAATGGACATGTCCCATCCCTTTTTTAAATAAGTTTACCTTATCCCTTTTTCCTTTAGGAGAAGCTTTATTGTTTCTAATCTTCTGCCTTTCTAACAGCAATCTCTATTCTGAGCCCCTCTATGAAAGCCACTCTCCGACTCTTCTCTGGAAGTCCTAGATGAGAACAACCCCCGGACAATTTCGACTCATGTATGTGGGATATAATAGTGTCTTATCACTTTGTGCCTGAGAAGGGATGTTTTCTTATCATTTCCTCTCTTGCTTGTAGGTGTTGTTTTATTGCCTTTTCTTATGTTAAGGTAAAAGAAAAATAACCTTACCGGTACATGAGATTTTGTCTGCCTGCCTAAGTATCTATCTACCTATCTATCTATCTATTTATCTATCTATCATCTACCTATCTATCCATCTACCTAACCTACCAAATTTTCCCCTCAAGGAAGCAAACTTTTCCCTCAGAAGTTAGATAGGCCTATAAGATTAGGAACATTTTTTATCTGTTCCCTGACTCTGGAGTCAGAAGATCAGTGTTAAAGCCAGTTTGGGCACTAATGACTGTGCTATTTAAGGCAAGTCATTTCATCTTTCCCAGCCTCAGTTTCTAGGTATGAGATATGGGATTAGGTGAGTTCTAAATTGGAATACAATGGGAAATTGCTTCAGGCCACATGTCAAGTTGGAACAACACTGGGGCTTAGAACAAGTCCTGGGGATTTTCCCCTGCTCCACACCACCTAAGAAAGCTCACCAGAAAACAGCACAATTCAGTCTGATTTTTTTTTTCTCTGTATCATTTGCATATTTTGCTGACTTAACCAAATATATGGTATCACAGACATCATAGGGACACAAATCTCTTCCTGCCTCATGTTAAACTCATAGTCACGGATTTGGGGTCCTGAATGTTATGTGACCTATCCCTTCATGGAGGCAGCCAGGCCCCCAAATGTTAGTAAGATGGGGTTCAACTCGAGCTACGGACTTCAAGAGGCAGAGGTGGGTCCCCGAGTTGACGAGCTCTCACAGCCTCCAGCCCTACCTGTGACTTTTTCAGAAGCATCACTACACTAGGCTGGGCCTAATCAGTTTTTTCCAGATTAGGGCTGCTTACAGAGCACAGTGTGTTACAGCTTAGCCAGTTTCTTGTATTTTCAACACTTGCTTTATTCTTTCCCTTACAATTGTTTAGTGTCAACACTCTCTCCTTTCAGCATACCAAATCCTGCATGAGGGAGGCTGGCACTGTTCTGAGCAGGGAAAGTCATGGGCTTTCTCTCACTAGAGTCGTTTAACCACAAGGGAGTTGCAGGATCTTTGAACATTCCTGTGGGCTCCATTTCAAGATCCTTCTCTTCTGGCTCTGGTGATACCACAGTTTACCTTGATCCCAGTGAACAGGTTAGGAGAGTCTCACTTTATGACTCCTGGGTGATGCTCTGGGCTTCTGAGCCCCTTCAGAAGTGATTAACGCTGCTCTCTGAGGTCAGCAGGTGGCATCTGGTTTCACTGTACTCCTTCTACGAGTTTGATTTCTTTTTGTTTTTGATTTTTTTGCTTCTAAAACCTGTTTTTCTCCAGTGACTTGGGAACGTGTATGATTTTCAAATGGAACAAGTTCAAAGTTTTTGTTTTCTCCTGTTCAACATCAAAAGCACCATTGTAAACTGGAGACATACAGCAGATTTGTCAGCTTCTACAATCTTTATGTCCAAATTTTTTTCCCCTCGTGTTCTTAAATCATCAGATAGTTAAATTGAGTCCTCTTTTTTTTTTTTTTGGTGTTTCACTCTACGAATTTTAGCACATCTATTAATTCATGTAACCACCATCACAATCAAGACAGAGTTTCCTCAGCCTGTTACACCTTGGTTCTCAAATCCTTCCCCTACCTTGAGCTCCTGACAACCACCGTCCTATAGTGTCAACTTTCCCAGAATGACATATAAATGGAATCACACAGAATGTAATCTTTTGAGTCTGGCTTATTTCCATTAGCACAATGCATTTGAGATTCATTCACATTGTAATATGTATAAAGAGTTTATTCCTTTTTATTGCAGAGTAGTATTCCATTGTATGAATGTACAATAGCTGTTTGTCCATTACCCCCAGAAGGACATTTAGGTAGTTTCCAGTTTACGGTAATTATAAATAATCTACTATAAAAATTTGTATATAGGTTTTTGTGTGAACATAAGTTTTCATTTTTCTGGGATAAATGTCCCAGAACACAACTAATTAGGTCATATAGTAAATGTATGTTTAACTGTATAAGTAATTGCTACTGTGGAAAAGGGTGGCTATACCATTTGTCTTTCCTACCAACAATGTACAGGAGTTCCAGTTTTTCCAGTCTTTCAAGCACTGAGTATTATTGTCAGTATGTTTCAATTTTAGCCATTTTAATAGATGTGTAGTGCTCTCACACTATGGTTTTAATTCTCATTTCCCAATGGCTAATGATGTTGAATACCTTTTCATGTGCTAGTTTTCCATCTTTAGATCTACTTTGATCAAGTAACTGTTTAAGCTTTTTGCCTATTTTAAAAATTAGGTTGTTTATTTTCTTACTGTTGAATTTTGAAAGTTCCTTATAAATTCTGAATGCAAGTCCTTTGTCAGATATGTGATTTGTAAATATTTTCCCCCAGTTCATAGCCTGTATTTTCATTCTCTTAAAAGAGTCTTTGTAAAGCAAAAATACTGAATTTTGACGAAGTGCAATTTATCAATTTTGGTGTCAATAACTCCGTTCTTACTTCTAGGTTACAAAGCTTTTCTTTTGTGTTTTTTCGAAAGTTTATAGTTTAATGCTGTGAGTTTAGAGCTATCATTCATTTAAAGTTAATTTTTGTAGAGAGGGAATAAGGTTTAAATTGAGTTTCTTTTTTCTGCATGAATATGTCTAACTGTTTCAACACATTGGTTGAAAAGACTGTCCTTTCTCCATTGAATTGTCTTTGCATTCTTGTAAAAAATAATCAATTAGCTGTGTGCATCAATTTCTGGACTCTCTATTCAGTTCCATTTATCATGTGTCTATCCTTTCACTAATACCACATTGTCTTATTACTATAGCTTTATAGTAAGTCTTAAAATCAGTAGTAGTAGTAAATTCCTCTAATTTTGTTTTTCACCTTAATAATTGTTTTGGCTATTCTAATTCCTTTGCCTTTTCATATAACATTTAGAATCAGATTGTCTATATAGTTAAGATGTTGTGCCAGGATTCTGACTGGATTTGCATTAAATCTATATATCAATTTGGGAATAATTATTATCTTTACTATATTGAGTATTCCAATTCATGAACACAGTGTGTCATTCTATTTATTTGTGTTTTCTTTGATTTCTTTCATCAATGTTTTGCATTTTTCAGCAAACAGAATAGGTATGTGTTATTTAGAAGAATGTTTTTGGTTTCTAAGTGTTTGGAGATTCTTCTGATATCTTTCTGGTATTGATTTCTAGTTTAATTCTATTTTGGTCAGAGAACATACTTTGCATTATTTCAGTTCCTTTCAACTTGTTAAGATTTGTTTTGACCAAGAATATGGTCTATATTGGTGAATTTCTCATATGCACTTAGGAAAGAACATTTCATGTGCAATCACTGGGTGGAATGTCCTATACATGTCAATTAAATTGAGTTGGTGGATTATATTGTTTGGGTCTTTTATGTCCTTACTGATTTCTTGTCTACTATTTCCATGGATTACTAAGAGAGACATTTTAAAATCTCGAACAATAATTGTGGATTTGTCTATTTCTCCTTTCAGTTATATCAGTTTTTGCTTCATGTATTTTGAACCTTGTAGTTAAGTGCATAACATTTAGAACCATTATTTCCTCTTAGTAAACTGACCCTTTTATCACAATGTAATGCACTACTCTTTATCCCTGGTAATTTACTCTGTTCAGAGGTTTACATTGTCACATATTAATATAGCCACCCCTGTTTTGTTTTGATTAGTGTTTGGATGGCATATTGTTTCCCACTGTTTTACTTTTAACCTACATATATCATTTTGTTTGAAGTGAGTTTCATGTAGACAGCATATAGTTGGTTCATTATTTTTCTAAATCCATCCTGACAATCTCTGTCTTTTAGTTGGTGTATTTACAACTTTTGCATTTAATATAATCATGGCAAAACTAAGGATACCATTTTATTATTTGCTTTCTGTTCATTTCCTCTATTTCTCATTCCTTTGTTTTCCATTCCCTGACTTCTTTCTAGTTATTTAAACATTTTTAGTGTTTAATTCATCTAATGTGTTTTTTATTATATCTCAGTGTATTTTTTTTAGTGGCTGCTCTAGGGATTACAATATACATACTTAACTTCTTGTCGTCTATATAGAACCAGTTTTACCACTTCAAGTGGGATGTAAAAATCTTACCACCATAGATGTCTCTTTATCCTTCCCCTTTATAATTGTTTTATATATTATATCTGCACTCACTAAAAACCTCAATGACAATATTATAATTTTTGCTTTTAAGCATCAAGCATATTTAAAGAACTCAGGAGGAGAAGAATAGTCTACTATATTTACCATTTTTGTTGCATTTTCCTCATTCCTGATGTTCCAAGTTTCCTTCTGGTATCATTTCTCTTCTGTGTCTGAAGAATTTCCTTTTCTGATTCTTTTAGAGTAGGTCTGCTGCGAGCAAATTCTCTTGGTTTTCTTTTTCTTGAAAATGTTTTTATTTCCCCTTCATTCCTGAAGGATATTTTCACTGGTTATAGAATTCAGGGTTTACAGCTTTTTTTCCCCCTCTCAAATATTTCTTTAGATATTCTCTAATATACACTGAATCTGAAGAACATTGAGATTGCTTTTATGGACCAGAGTCTGTTCCATTTTGACTTCTTATCATAAGAAGATATATGCTGAAATAGACATTCAAATACATTATGTATTTGCACTTCTACATTTGCCCTCAAGATTTCAAAGTAGGAAAGCTGCCATAGCAAATATAAAATGTTCACTTATGATAAGACGAGATGTTGAGCCAACATAGTTCAAGATCACAACCTGTGACTGTTTTCATTAATTTGGTCTTTCTCCCACAATTAACTAAAAAGACATATTTTCTCTCTTATTATAGCTCCAGTTCTCATTTCACTTGATTTTCCCATCCTGTTGTGATCACACCTTCATCAATGCCCTAGCTAGAGACCACTAGTTTGCAAGTTAAAACCAAACAATCTTCATTAATAATATCTACAATCTGCCTCCCTCATTTGGGCTGCTAATTAAATAAGAATTAATAAGCTAATGATAGCAAAACTCTTGACTGTTTAGGTATTTATTGAAGCAACATGAAAAAGTCATATACCTTTCTGAAAGACCAGGGACATATCAATTCTAGCTTTATTATATCTTGACTACATATACTGTCCTCAGTACATATTTCTCCCTTCTAAGTTGAGGTTCTTATCTGGCCTCAGACTCCTTCCCTGAATCTCTCCCCTGCCCCATTCACCTTGAGACTTTCAGTTTGGTCTTTAGGACCCAAGTCAAATGTCACCAACTTAAGAAGGCTTTCCTTCCCTTCCTCTTTCCCCATTGTGGTAAGGCGGAATAGTAGCCCCCCCAAAGATGCCCATGCCCTAATCTTGGAGACCTGAAAATATGTTACCTTTCATGGCAAAAGGAACTCTGTAGATGTGATTAGGCTAATGACCTTGAGATGGGGAGATTATCTTGAATTATTTAGGTTGACTTAGTCTGATCACATGAGTCTTTAAAATTGGAGAAACTTTCCTGGCTGTGGTCAGAGGGAGATGTGACTAAAGAAGAAAGGTCAGAGAGATGCAACGTTGCTGGCTTTGAAGATGGAAGAAGGGAGCCATGAGCCAACAAATGTGGGCAACCTTTAAAAGCTGGGAAAGACAAGGAAATGGTTCTCTTCCAGAAAGGGATGCAGCCCTGCTGACACATTGAGTGTGGCTTAATGACACCTGTGTCAGACTTTCAACCTACAGAACTATAAGATCTATATTGTGTAAATTCGTGTTGTGTTATGCCACTAAGTTTGTGATAATTTGTTACAGCAACAGTAGAAATCTAATGCGAGGTTGGGTTAAATGCCCCTTCTATAAGTTTTTGTAACACTCCACACATACTGCTAACAATGTGTACATGCACCTATCATGCAGTATTGATATCATCTGCTTACTTGTCCTCTTTTTGTAATAGACTGTGAATGCCGAAAGTAAGTATAGGTCTTACGTGGAATGTGGTTACCTGTGCATTCATTCATCCATCACACAAAACAGCTATTGAGTTATTCCTTCACACCTGGGACAGACTCTGACAATGACAATGCATATTAACACTGCTCTTTCATTCCAGTCAGTCTCCTGCTTGGGATTTTTCATTAAAGAAATGGAACAAGGATCAGGCATAATAAAGATGGGTGACTTCACCCAGACATGGACCCTAACGACATTCATATCTTTAGATCCGGCAGTCAAAGGACATTAAAGACATATTTGTATCCGCAAAATCTTTCCAGTGAATCAGTGAGGTTATTTTGGGAAATATGATGGGCCAAGGAGAAGGGGGAGAAACTGCAGAAAGGAAATGCGATTGCATATTTTTCACACAAAGAGTGTCAGGCAGGAGGCATCAAGCAATGTTACCCATGACACCATCAGACAGATGACTATTTTTAAGCCAAGTTATGAATCATGTTAGTGCTGTCTGTCCGAGACGCAGAAGAGATGAGACTGACTTTGGGACGAATTTGTGTGCTTGTCAGCTCTTTGCAAGAGGCACCAACCAGTCACCTCTGTCAGCACCAGGTCTAGGAGGGTTCAACTCTCTTTCATCCACTTTCTCCCTCTTCACCTGCTATACTTCTACAGCAGGAGGATGCCTGCCTCCACCCGTTGTTGCAATTATGCTCCTTGAAGTGACATTTTTTATAGGGATATACTCCACCTTAAAAATATAATATATACACTTCAGACTTGGACTCCCATGCTTTATTAAACTGAAGAACATTCCTGGAAAGTTACACACGAATGCAATTCCTATTTCATCATTTGCACCTACCTCATTCTCCTGCAAGCTTACCTAATCTCCTGTTCTCAGCACTGAGAATCAGGGGATCGAGTATATATATAGGTGTGATTAACTCTTTAGAAGAGGGGTTTGTGTGTTACTCTGGCCTATCACATAATTTTCCAGAAATGAAATGTCGGTATCTATTTGTGCCAGGTTATAAAATCTTGCACAAACATTGCAAAAGGAAATCAATTCTAGTCAGGTTTGTTAACCAAGGGACACTAAGACATGAAGGGAGGAAAAAAAATTCCTCACTACTGTATTTTTATTGAAACTGACCCAAATGTGGCACAGAGTAAGTGAGCGAGTCAGGCCAAATATATCATGGTGTCTAGGTCTCAACTCCTCCTAGGCTGTGTTTCATGTACTGTACAATAAATTTGGTCCTAGCTCACAGTATTGATTAGGAAGGTGGCTGAAGTGATTGTATCTTCCAGAGTCAGTCTCAGCAGCTGCAAGCCGACCAAAATCCAGTCACGTATTCCATTAATTCTCTACCTTCTTCATCTATTTTTTTGATTGTTTGTTTGTTTGTTTGTTTGTTTTGTTTAACCTCCAGCACCACCCATGATCTGAAATCCCTTATATCTCTGAGCCATTCTCTTTCTGGGTTCCTGCTGTCTTGACTTTTATATTTCACGTGGTAAGATTTTCAATTAGCCCAGTGCTGGACTGAAGTCAGCCAGATCAAAAGTTCCTTCAGAAATTTCTTTTCATAATAAATAGACTGATAAAATGAACACTCTTGGCAGAATACTACATTTTTAATCCCAATTCCAGGCATACTTTTTCATCCCAGCTTGTTAATATATTTATTTCAAAGGCTCTGAGGATCATCATCTCTAAATGGTGGTCGTTCCCAGACACTTCCTGGAAGATGGTTTGGTTTTTCTGTCTTAAAGATTTTGCCTTTTGTGCCATGTATCAATCATAATAGAGTAGATTATGCTGCAATTTTTTAAAAACCTAAAATCACAGGGTTTTAAAACAACAGAGATTTATTACTGACTCATGCTACATGTCCCTTGCTGCTTGACAGGGGGAATCTCATTGTAGCCACTGAGAGGGGGGTACCCAGGCTGACAAAGCAGCCACCAGCTCATCATTACAGTGGAAAGGAGACCTCTAGAGTCTCATATGGACACATATCAAATGCTCTAGCCCAGTGTGACACACATCACTTCCATTCACAACTTATTGGCCTCCACCAACCACAAAGAAATGAGGGAATACAATTCTATCATTTCCAGTAAGTTAGAAATTGAAAGTATTTGACAACACTAATGACAAGCATGTGCTGCTATAAGAATTTGTGCTTTAATGTTGCCATTTGATCTATAAATTATCAAATTGCATACCTTGCCCATTGTACAGGTACTTATTATCATAATAAACTTTTAGACATTTTAGGTAATTGCATTTACTGTCAGAATGTATGTTTCCATTTTCTCAAATTTGAACTGCTTCTCTCTTTCTCATCATTCCTGACACACACACACACACACACACACACACACACACACACACACACATCCCACTCCAGCTAATCCTCAACTACTGCAATAGCTTCCTAACTGGACTCCTTGTTTCCATCCTTGCCCTCCGAAGGCCACTTCCCCCACATGGCCCCCAGAGTGTTCCTTTTCAAAATATAAATCAAATCAAGTCTTCTCTTACTTAAGATCTTCCAGTTTCTTCCCATTAGACAACAGAATACAAACTCTTTACCATGGCCCATGGGAGCTCCACCCTGTCTACCTCTTCAGCTTCCAGGCACATTTCTCCTTGCCCACCCTGCTCCAACCACAATGGCCTTCTTCTTGATCCTTAAATAAGCCAAGCTAATTTGTGAATCAGAACCTTTGCATTAAATCTTCCTTCTACCTGGAATGCTCTCTCGCCAGTTCTTCACCATGGCTGACACCTCTTGCCATTCAGGTCTTATCAAGGCAACATCTACAGAGACTGTTCCTTATCACACAATTTAAAACAGCACTCCCTCTTGCGCCAAGAGCAGGGAGATATGGGGATATATGTATATGTATAGCTGATTCACTTTGTTATAAAGCAGAAACTAACACACCACTGTAAAGCAATTATACTCCAATAAAGATGTTAAAAAAAAGTAAAAAAAAAAAAACATTTAGAGCACCTCAAAATTATAAAAAATAAATAAACAAATAAATAAAATTGTACTCCCGGGACTTCCCTGGTGGTCCAGTGGTTAAGACTTAGCCTTCCAATGCAGAGAGTGCAGATTCAATCCCTGGTCAGGGAGCTAAGATCCCACATGCCTCACGGCCAGAAAACCAAAACATAAAGCAGAATCAATATTGTAACAAATTCAATAAAGACTTTAAAAAATGGTCCACATCAAAAACAATCTTAAAAAATAAAATAAAATAGTACTCCCTCCAATCACTCACTGTTATTCATTAATTTAATAAATATTTAAGTGTCAACTATGTGCTAGACACTATTTTAGATACTTAGCTATATTCTTGAAGAAAACAAACAAGCATGCTGTCTCCAGTGAGGGGAGATACACAATATATAATAAGTATATTAAATAAATTATATATTTTATTAAAAACTAGGAGAGAGGGAGGAAAGGGAGGGAGGGAGAGGGGAGGGAGGGAGGGAGTAAGGGAGGAGGGAAGGAAGGAAAACAAACAAGGAAGGCACATACTTGAATAGGCTCCTGCTGGTCAAAGATGGAACAATATTGAGCACCACTGTGTTTAAATCCTGCCACTTCTATATGATTTGTACCTCAGGATAATCCAAGTTTATAATAAAACTGTGAGAAGAAGTTTCTCTCTATAAAAGTATTTCAGCTAATCAATAAAGCAGGAATAATAGAATTTGAGTATCATCATTTTCCAACATTTTGGTCTGGATCTTTGTGTTGTGGAAGCTGTCTTGTGCCTTATGCAATATTTAGCAGCATTTCTGGCTCTACCCGCCAGACGCTGATAACTGTCTACAGACATTGCCAAATCTCCCTGGGAGGAAAAATCACCCTGCTTGAGAACCACTGATCTAGGAAATGAACATCGATGGCAGTTTACATGACAAAATGAGAGACAAACAGACATTATGTGCTTTCTGATGGAAGTACAAAATAAAACCCATAAAATAATCTTTTTGGTAGAGATAGACACTAAAACACACTCAATCTTCATGACTTGTAGATTCCATATTTGCCATTTTGCCTGCTCATAAAAATTTATTTGTAACCCCAAACAACAAAATGCTTTTGCAGTTATTCATGGACATTCGCAGCATAGCAAAATATTTGAGTCACCTGACACGCAAGCTCCCAGCTGAAGTCAAACAAGGCATTG
This sequence comes from Globicephala melas, assembly GCF_963455315.2. Taxonomy (NCBI): domain Eukaryota; kingdom Metazoa; phylum Chordata; class Mammalia; order Artiodactyla; family Delphinidae; genus Globicephala; species Globicephala melas. The sequence continues at coordinate 87,786,039 of NC_083317.1, read as the reverse complement.
GTCTGCTTTCTTGTTTCAGTTTTCATAACTGTAAACAAGAGTCCTTTCCATTGTCAATTTAATGCCACATTTTTGTCCTTTTTGTGGGTGACTTTGCTATTTCAAATGGCCCCCAAGTGTAGTGCTGAAGTCCTGTCTAGTGTTCCTAAGCAAAGAAGGCTGTGATGTGCCTTATGGAGAAAATACATTTGTTAGATAAGCTTCATTCAAGCATGAGTTATAGTGCTATGGGCGATGAGTTCAATGTTAATGAACCAACAACATTTATTAAATAAGTTGTCTTTAAATAGAAACACACATAAACAAGGTTATGTATTGATTGGTTGACAAAAATGTTGTGACCAGAGGATCACAGAATCCTAACCCAACCCTGCATTTCCCTTAGGAGCAATGGTTCAGTGTTTATTAATTCAGTGTTCACAGCAACTTTATAGAACAGAACTACCACAAATGCTGAGAACTGACTGTATAACAAATGTAATTATATGATTTTGTATTTCCACACTTTGATCTTTTAGAAAATAATTTCCAGTCTGCACTTAATGTTGTCTTTAAATAGCTATCTAATCCATGTACATAAAATACACCATACGTGCACTTATAAATGTATATGTAATGCTTACAAATAAAATTATTCTAAATAATAAACAACAACAATTTACTGAGTAGCAAACAAAATTATATGACTCTGGATTTGCTTCAGAATAATATGGGATGAGGAGCAGTGGCTAAGGGTAGATGAAACAAGACTGGTCATAGTTGATAACTATTGAAATTGGGTGATGATATATGGGGTTTCATTATGCTCTACTCTTGTATATGTTTAAAATTTTCTATAATAAAAAATTATAAAAATAGAGCAAGAATAAAATAAGGATTTGGGGAGACAGGCATCAGAAGTTAACAATTTCAATTAAGATGGTCAGGATAGGTCTTGTTGAGAAGGTGGCATTTTAAAAAGAAATGAGAAAGTTGGCCATATAAAGAGCTGGAACAAAAGCAACCTAAGCAGAAGGAACAGTCAGTACAAAGGTCCCGAGGCAAAGTGTATCCTTTATATTCAAGGCATTGCGAAGAAACCAGTGAGGCTGGAGCAGAGTGAGCAGGAGGAGATGACAGTGGAGAGGTGAGGACAAGGCCTTGTCAGTCCTTGTCAGGGCTTTGACTTTTATTCTGGATTGGATAGGTAGTCAATGGAGGGTTTTATGAGCATCTGGCTTCTGTTGATTCTAAACTCTAGACTGTAAGGAATCTGGAATAAAAGCAAAGAGCCCCAGAACATTGCAGTAATCCCAGTAAGAAATGATGGTACTTGGTGCCAGGAATGGTAGCAGTGGAGGTAGTAATAAGTGGTTGATTTTAGATATATTTTGAGAATAGAGCCAATAGGAGATCCTGAACAATTGAGTGTGGGATATGAGAAAAAGAAAGGGCCAAGATTTTGGACCTTGGCAACTACAAAGAAGGAGTCTTTAATAACTCATATGGAGAGGAAGATATTTGCAAAATACTAGTGTATCCACCATTAGAGATGATCTGATTATGTCCAGTAAAATATTTACACGAGTACAAATAAAATCTGCCATTCATTTGGTGTATACTACACACTTGACACGTTTCACACACTCCTTTCAATACTCACAACATACCTGAGGCTCAGAGGAGGCAAAGAGGCTTGTCCCGAGACACAAGGCAACTCAATGACAGAGTTCGGCTGCAAAACCAACATTTCTCTGGGCACCAAACAAATGCCTCTTCCAGAATAACACATTTACTTGAAAATTAGTATTTTAAGTATGGCAAAGAAGACAACTTTCAATTAATAAAAACAATTAAACAGAAATATCCATCTCATGCCAAGTAAGAGGATTCAATGTTACTTAAAACATAGCTTATTTAAAAGAGTTAACCATTTAAATGCCACAGGGCCACAGTGAATGTTGGCTTTGGACCTTAAGAGGGCCTGCTTCTAAATTCTGCACTTGTTTTGCTAGACTAAGACTCACACATTCACAACCTCTCAGGCTTGCTTGTCTTTCTCAACAAAGAACAGCCTGTACTCTCTTTCTGGACCCTGCTGCTCTGCAGCTAAAGATGAATGTCTAAGACCAAGCCCTGCGAGCTGTAGAAGCACCTGACACAACACCAGAGGCTCATTCACCTCTGCACACGAAGTAGCAGGTTTGATGGATGGCTCTGGATGACATTCATAATGGGCACCAGCTTTCAGAAAAAGGGCTTCTAACAGAGCCTCTTGGATACACAGACCCGGCAAGTTCCTGGCGGACTTACATCAGTTGTGAAGAATAAGTTGGATTCTTCCAATCCAAGAACATGGTATATCTCTCCATCTGTTTGTATCATCTTTAATTTCTTTCATCAGTGTCTTATAGTTTTCTGCATACAGGTCTTTTGTCTCCTTAGATAGGTTTATTCCTAGGTATTTTATTCTTTTTGTTGCAATGGTAAATGGGAGTGTTTCCTCAATATCTCTTTCAGATTTTTCATCATTAGTGTATAGAAATGCAAGGGACTTCTGTGCATTAATTTTGTATCAAGCTACTTTACCAAATTCATTGATTAGCTCTAGTAGTTTTCTGATAGCATCTTTAGGATTCTCTATGTATAATATCATGTCGTCTGCAAACAGTGACAGTTTTACTTCTTCTTTTCCAATTTGGATTCCTTTTATTTCTTTTTCTTCTCTGACTGCTGTGGCTAAAACTTCCAAAACTATGTTGAATAATAGTGCTGAGACTGGGCAACCTTGTCTTGTTCCTGCTCTTAGTGGAAATGGGTTCAGTTTTTCACCATTGAAAACGATGTTGGCTGTGGGTTTGTCATATATACTACCCAAAGCAATCTACAGATTCATTGCAATCCCTATCAAACTACCAATGGCATTTTTCACAGAACTAGAACAAAAAATTTCACAATTGGTATGGAAACACAAAAGACCCCGAATAGCCAAAGCAATCTTGAGAAAGAAAAATGGATCTGGAGGAATCAGGCTCCCTAACTTCAGACTATACTACAAAGTTACAGTATTCAGGACAGTGTGGTACTGGCACAAAAACAGAAATATAGATCAATGGAACAGGATAGGAAGCCCAGAGATAAACCCACGCACACATGATCACCTTATCTTTGATAAAGGAGGCAAGAATATACAATGGAGAAAAGACAGCCTCTTCAACAAGTGGTGCTAGGAAAACTGGACAGCTACATGTAAAAGAATGAAATTAGAACACTCCCTAACACCATACACAAAAATAAATTCAAAATAGATTAAAGACCTAAATGTAAGGCCAGACACTATAAAACTCTTAGAGGAAAACATAGACAGAACACTCTATGACTTAAATCACAGCAAGATCCTTTTTGACCCACCTCCTAGAGAAACAGAAATAAAAACAAAAGTATACAAATGGAACCTAATGAAACTTAAAAGCCTTTGCACAGCAAAGGAAACCATAAACAAGACAAAAAGACACCCCTCAGGATGGGAGAAAATATTTGCAAACGAAGCAACTGACAAAGGATTAATTTCCAAAATATACAAGCAGCTCATGCAGCTCAATATCAAAAAAACAAACAACCCTAATCCAAAAATGGGCAGAAGACCTAAATAGACATTTCTCCAAAGAAGATATACAGATTGCCAACAAACACATGAAAGGATGGTCAGCATCACCAATCATTAGAGAAATGCAAATCAAAACTACAGTGAGGGGCTTCCCTGGTGGTGCAGTGGTTGAGAGTACACCTGCCAATGCAGGGGACACGGGTTCGTGCCCTGGTCCGGGAAGATCCCACATGCCGCAGAGCGGCTGGGCCCGGGAGCCATGGCCGCTGAGCCTGCGCATCCGGAGACTGTGCTCCTCAACGGGAGAGGCCACAACAGTGAGAGGCCCATGTACAGCAAAAAAAAAAAAAAAAAAAAAAAACCTACAGTGAGGTATTACCTCACACCAGTCAGAATGCCCATCATCAAAAAATCTACAGAGAACAAACATATGGACACCAAGGAAAATGGCAGGGTGGGGTGGGGGGGTGATGGTGTGATGAATTGGGAGATTGGGATTGACATATATACACTAATATGTATAAAATGGATAACTAATAAGAACCTGCTATATACAAAAATAAATAAAATTCTAAAATTAAAAAAAAATCTACAAACAATAAATGCTGGAGAGGGTGTGGAGAAAAGGGAACACTCTTGCACTGTTGGTGGGAATGTAAATTGATACAGCCAATAAGGAGAACAGTATGGAGGTTCCTTAAAGAATTAAAAATAGAACTACCATATGACCCAGCAATCCCACTACTGAGCATATACCCTGAGGAAACCATAATTCAAAAAGAGTCATGCACCACAATGTTCATTGCAGCACTATTTACCGTAGCCAGGACATGGAAGCAACCTAAGTGTCCATCGACAGTTGAATAGGTAAAGAAGATATGGCACATATATACAATGGAATATTACTCAGCCATAAAAAGAAATGAAATTGAGTTATTTGTAGTGAGGTGGATGGACCTAGAGACTTTCATACAGAGTGAAGTAAGTCAGAAAGAGAAAAACAAATACTGTATGCTAACACATATATATGGAATCAAAAAAAAAAAATCGTTCTGAAGAACCTAGGGGCAGGACAGGAATAAAGACGCAGACGTAGAGAATGGACTTGAGGACACGGGGAGGGGGAAGGGTAAGCTGGGATGAAGTGAGAGAGTGGCATGGACATATATACACTACCAAATGTAAGATAGCTAGTGGGCAGCAGCCACATAGCACAGGGAGCGCAGCTCGGTACTTTGTGTCCACCTAGAGGGGTGGGATAGGGAGGGTGGGAGGGAGAAGCAAGAGGGAGGAGATATGGGGATATATGTGTATGTATAGCTGATTCACTTTGTTATACAGCAGAAACTAACACACCATTGTAAAGCAATTATACTCCAATAAAGATGTTTAAAAAAAAAAGAAAAGTAAAAAATGTAAAAAAAAAAAAAAAGAATAAGTTGGAAGCTTGGGGAGAGGAGTAATAGTAACAAAGTATTAAAAAAAAAAAAACTAACCAAGAATATTTACTATTTAAAATTAATTGACGTACTGGTACCAAACAACGATCTGTGATGCATGAATGTCCCTGCCCAGGTAATTATAAAAGAAGTCTGTAAAATGATGACAGAAAGGCTGTCTACCAGCTTCACTAAAGAATGGTAGGAGCTGAGATAAGACCAGGACCCAATTTATTCCCCTCCCCAAATCAGTTACCAAACATTGTTACAGTAGCATTACAGCAAAATTTAGCTCCACCTCTGCTCCCAAATCAGGCAGCCAATGGTTCTAAGCATGCATTTCAGAATGCAAGGGACTAAAACAGCTTTTCTTTATACTTTAATGAACTACTGCCTGAGAAGCTTCAGTTTAGGTCTCAAACTTCCTTCTCACAACTTTCTAGGAAATGTTTCTCCAGTCATTACCATACATTGTTAGTGGGGACAAAAATGAGACTAATGAATGACAAATTTAAAACTTGTCTATGATATAAAACATTCACTCAACAATCATTTGCTGCATAAATCCCATGTGCCAGGCATATTCTGGACACCTAAAAAGCAAATGTGACTATGATGTGGTCCCTGCCCTCAAGAAGTTACCAAAGTTGTGGTGGAAACAGAAAAAAATTACAATTTTATATGAAAAAAAGTACAATAGATTTATGTACAGTGGTTTAAGGGAGCTGCACATAAAGTGTGAGTTGAGGGTAATATAAGGAAGACAGCTTGGAGATGACAGGATTATTCAGGATTAGATTAAAATTCTTCTACTAAGTAGATCCTTGTCCCATGACTTTTGCCAGTGAAACCCAAGATATTCACATTGAAGAAGGCTGTGTAATATGAAATATCCATATTTGCTGACAAAACTGATAGTAAAAACTCCAGTAGGTGCCAGACAATGTTTATTGACTGAATGGCTACAAATTGGCAATAATATCTCCCCACCAAGAGATCAGAGGACACTGCAGTTTCTGTTGATGAGTAAACGTCAAACCACTGGCATTAACTCCTTCGTGTTAATCTCCTCTTCCCAACAACTCCTCCCCCTCCATCCAAGACAAAAACCTAGGAGTAATCCTGACAGTCTCACTCTCACTCTTTGTCTCTAATCCAATACCAAGTCTGCTCTCCAATTACACTCCCCCACCCCTTAGTCCCAGCCACCAGCACCACCAGCATTAAAACCTGTCCACATTCACTATTGGCCCTCCTCCATCAATCTATTCTACTTTTAAAACTCAGCAAACCTGATGTTTTCAAAATTCAAATCCAATCTTATTGCTCACTTGCTTAAAACTATTATTAACTCACCATTGCTTTCAGAATACTGTCCAAGGTCCTCAACATGGCCCCAAAGTCCTAAGTGACCTGGCAGCTTCAGGTTGTACCACATCCTTCATTGTTTTTGCACTGTAACCCACTAGTATTCTCTAACTTCTCCCAATAAGCCAAACTTCCTCCTGCCTCAGGGCCTTTGCACAACCTCTTTCCTCTGCCTAGAACTCGCCTATCCAAACCCAGCCCCATTTTAGACCTCAAGTCAAATTTCACTTCCTAAGAAAGGCTTTCTCTGGCTCTTCATAGTAGATTTGTCCTTCCTACCCCCTAATCCTTATCCCCTCCCTTATGCCCTCTCATACCTCTCAGTACTTTCCCTTCACTGGAATATAAACTCCTAAGGGCAGAGACTGTCTGTATGGTGCATCAATTACAGCTTCTAATTATACACTTTGTGATTATTTGACTAATATCTGTTCCCCCTCCTCACCAGACTGTAAGCATCATGAAGTCAGGGACCATATCTAGCCCATGGTATGCCGACAATAAATATTTACTGAACCCCTCTATCTCTCAACATATCAAAGGCGATGAAAGCCCATGACAAGTTCATATACACAATTTCCAGTGATCAATTGATATGTAGTTAGGAAAAAGTCATAACGTATATGGGGTATGTGTGAGGGGAGCCTCTTGATTGGAAAACTACCTTAGATAACAGAAAAAAGCGTGCATGCATGCATGCATGTTGGGAAAGGGGGTGCAGAAGAGCTGAGGGCCACCCACTTCTATAGCCTATGAGCTAATATGTGACTTTAGGATATGTCAATTTACCTCTCAGTCAGTTTCCTCATCTATAAAACTAGAAGTGAAAACACTTTCCTGCCCACCTCAAGTGACATGTTGAAGGAGAAGCTTCTATATCAAAGGAAAATGGCTCTACATAAGTAATATTTATTTTCACTGTTTAAATGTTTCAAAGAATTTGCCTCTGGGGACAACTCTAGATTTTTTTTTTCCTTGCAGAGCTAAATGAATTGTCTTGTTGGACAGTCTGGGTCTGACCAAAATTTCGGGTGAATCACCATGGCTGGTGGAAGCTCTCCATAGTGCAGGTGCCACTTCAAAGGACATTACCCTTTCCACGTCTTCAAGAATGATTGGTGAACACAGTTTCTGAAGGTGGAGAAGCTAAACCCTTCTGACCTCCAAACTGAGGCATCCTTTGGAAAGCAGAGTGTTATTGAAACAAAGTCAAAAGGAAGAAAATGTCCTTAAAAAGAAGTCACAAATTCAAATGCTTACGGGGCAGGCAGATGAAGGTGAGAGGCAGCCTGGGTGAGGGGCTAAAGACCCTATGGCACACTGGAGGTGAGGGGAATACATAAAATATTGTCCAAACTAAAGAGAGTGGACTGTTATCATTAATTATGCTAAAGAAATAGGCATCAACCAGGCTGTCCCAGGCAAACCAGGACATACGGTCACTTTGACTAGGCGGCATGACTGCTTGGCTCCAGTTAATGTGGAAACGCCAAACTACTATTGACAGCTATTCCCATTTTTCAAGAGAAATCAGGAAGTTGGGTTTTTTGTGTAAAATCTTCTGATTTTTAATGTTGACAACAATTTGTTTTTTAACACTGAGTATACCACACGAAACACATATTTAGGGAGCCAGCTAGCCGATGGCCTATGTCTGTAAGTATTTTCTTCATCATTATTCACCATCATCACCATCAGCAGGGTTATTTTTCTCCAAAGAGACAAGTGTCTGTATCACCTTCCACTGCAGAGAGAGAATCTTTGGTGAACACATTAATGAGCATGTATCTGCTAAGCACCTAGCAGCTGCCCAACAGGTGCTCTCACAAGTATTACCTCTCTTAAACTACCCAACATCGTGGGGGTAGGGATTCTTAACTATCCTCCACTTTACAGGAGACAAATCAGAAGTTCAATGTAACAAAATGATTTAATTTCCCAAACAGCAGACTAGGGATGCAAAGTCATCAATTCTTCACAAGTAACAAGTTTAGAGGAACTTAAAAGGGTAAGAAGCAGAAGGCAAGAAGAAAGAGTAGCATTAAAGCCAAAAAGAAAGGAGTGAGAAAGAAGTAATTTTGACTGTTGGGCATATAATGGGGTCTTAGTATCTTGCTGAATAAATGAATGAACATGTTTGTGAATTTTCGGTTGCGGTGTTGGCATCTGTCAAGTGAAAGAAAATGTATTCGAAGTTAGACCACCTGTATTTGAACATCACCTTCACTGTGCACTAGAATGTGAATTTTGGTAGATATTTAATATTTCTAACCTCAGTCCCTCACCTATAAAATGGACATAACATCTACTTAGAGGGCTGTTTTGAGAAATAATTGGAACATGTATGAAATAACTTGCACGGTGTATGGTACATAGAAAAACAACTCAATGGATGTTCCCTTCCTCCCAGTTCACTTGGGAGGAAGGGGAGATATCATTTGTTTTTCTTTTCCTATTGATTTTATTAGTTTTCTAAAAGCGCCTCTTACCTCGAAATGTATCTCTATCCAGTTCTTTTTTATTTACTTTCTTCCCCTTAACTGAATCTGGTTTGCCCCTAACAGGGCTTCCCTCTCTGCCTTTTTCCATGAGGGCTTTTTTGCCTCTGGACTGGAGGTGAAACGGGAGGAGGTTGATATTCTCCTGGATTCCCATTGCCGATTTCAGATGAAGAGTACACACCTTTCATTCACCTATGAGTCTGCAAGCCCTTCAAGAGCTAGACTGTATCCTCCTCCTGCTGGTCAGACACCCCAGCCTGGGGTGTGGGGGAAGAGTTTGGCTAACAGCGGACTATCAGTAGATGCGTGCTGAGTAACTGAACTGGCCGTACAAACTATCTAAATCCCTCTCTTGTAAATCCCAAAGATAAGCTAGATTTAGAGTTGTCCAGTAATTGTAGAGAAGTTCAACGTTACTGAGTGATTAATAAGCACCTGTCCAGTTCTTAAGATTATTATGTGGAAGAATAGACATAAGTTTTAACAAATTCGTCTTTCTCAATTATTGTACATGCACTGATTTATGGATATAATGGGTATAAAGAGTCTAACCAACTGTTAATATCCAACATAAAAATATATTTGGTTAAGGAATAATGGCATTGAAGGTCATAGAACACCTTATAAAGGCAGTTTCACTGTCAGTATGTACTTCATGGAGTATAGCCATTAAAACTACTCTGCAGTGAATGATGAGGGAAATCAGTTACAGTAATTTAGGAAGATTCAAATGCTACACACATTCATAAAACCTCTAATGGAATAGCACACTCTTCCAACAAGGCAGGGGTCGTTATCAGAAGGGTTCTGCACCTGCACACCCAGGTCTCAGCTACGGTAGAATTGCTCCAATCTGATGCACATTCCATGTTTGTAGAGTCAAGACAGTGGCAAAGCAAATAATGACAGCGAATGCTCCTCAAAATTTACTCCCATTTGGCCCCTAACACATCACTACCCAACCCATGGGAATAATGATCATTTTTCGGTCAAGGTGAAAATGAAAGCAAAATTGTAAATGGCTGCTTTGTTTAGATTCTCTGAGATGGGGGCAGAGATACCACTAAAGGCCCATTAAGGCAGGTCTGTCACGAGCATGATTAACATCTCTCAGCTGATAACTGAGGCTTGTTCTCTGTGCCTCCCTGCACAGAAACAAGGCTGTCGATGAAAAGCCCTTGTCAGTGGAGAAAATATGAGCATGACGGAGACTGCCAAAAATATTCCCAAAGTGATACAGGAAGTAAAGCGTACCTGTGGTACTAAGCATATGGCTGGGGATGAGAGAATCCCTGAAAGAGTTTTGAGTTGATGGCCACACACACTTTGCCATATTTTTTTCAGTATGGCTGTGGGGCGCCATTTCCCATCACTGTGCTCTGGGATATGCTGGCTGAGAGGTATCCAACCCCCGACCTGACAGAGGGGGCTGGGCAGTTAGGAGGAACACACCGGGCCTTGTGCAGGTGTGTCTCACAGACCTGTGTGGTGTTCAGGGCAGGGTAAACTGCATGATTTTTGGAATCTGGGGCTCTTATAGGAAACAGCATATCAAGGGAATACTAGGACCGAGCCTGGTCTGCAAAACAAGTGGGATTCCTAAAGTTAAGAGAAGAAAAATCTTCAGGCATGACCACTGTGTGCTCCATAGCAGTGCAGCAGGGTGTACAGAAAGGGGGTCCGGGGGCCTGGGGCCATAGCAGGCACAGTGTTCTCCCTCTCAGCATAAGCCTCTCCCCAAAGTTCCAGCCCCTACTAAGAAGTTACAACTGTCTAAATACATTAGGATAATAAACCAACTCTAGAAATTATAAGCATAAATTTATGTTTCTGAGTTTTTATCAAGATAAAGACAAACCAAAAAAATATGATGGTAATCCTTCACAGCCACATCAGTTTATCAGATGCTATCTAGCCCCCCACCTCCACCCAACACTCCCTCCCCATCTCCTCTTTATAGCTCCATTCTCCAAGGTTACAGAGGCTCAGAAACTCTCAGAGCAGCAGAGCTTTCTCATCTTCTGAAATTTCCCCAAGAAAAAGCAAACATAGACTCTCAAGTGCTACCACAAGTGACAGGAATCCCTAGGCTCCTGCTGTGTTGACAAAATTCTGCAGGAGCAAATGGACCTGGTCAGAAAGAGTCCTGGTTACTGTAATTCTTTAATAGTAACATTTTCCAATCACGGCATCACAGCGATAACCAAGTTCCTCTGACAGGAGAGCATTCTGATAGCAAACCGTTTCAGCCACCCTGGGGGTGGGGAGGGAGAAACAAACACAAAAGCCTGCACAGCAATACAGCCTGAAAGGTTGAGTTTTCATTTACTTCTACCTCTGGAGCTCACGGCACTATAAGCTCCAGCATTAAATTTTAAGCATTTAATGCCGTAGGATCAAGGAGAAGCCGTGATTGGAAAATGGGAACCACTGGTCTTGCAGTGAATTTTCAGCAAGGAAAAGAGGGGCATTGCTTGAAGAGAATGCAACATTGCTTGAAGAGAATTGCTCTTCTGCATTGCTTGAAGAGAATGCAACATTGATCAGGATGAAAAGCATCTATTTCTGGAGATTTGTGAAATGATATCATTAACCGATTATAGTTTAGAGTGTATAGACATGTGACCCTCAAGAAGGTCAATACTCACTAGAATATGATTTGCTGTAATGACAGAAGCCAAATCTTATTTTAACTACCAGCAGAGATGGAAAGAGACTGGGATCTCTTTGAAATTACGATGGTTAGAATGAAATACACTTAATATAGCAAGTTAATAACACAGTATTTCACATTAAATGAAGCTATAATAGGCCTTTTATAGTTAGGAATTGTGCCTGATAAATTATTGACATGTCAAATATAGAATAATGACCTTAAATGTCTTTTTTGCTCTCTTAGTCTTTCAAGTAAAAGCAATCTGAACCACTTAGTTTTGTGACTATAATACAAATTTTTGGTTTTCTAGCAGAAGGTCCTTTTCTATAACTGTATAGACTGGTGCATGAAGAATTAGTCTTTGAAAGAACAAGAATACTGACATCAATTACTAGAAGAAAGTAATGGTACTTTATATTTCTTCAGTGTTTCACAGTTTTTCACTCATTTATTCAATGAGTATTTCAGGAGCTCTTACTATGTGCTATGCTAAATGTTAGGTGGATGGTGGTGACCGAAACAAACTCATCTTTATTTCCATGGAACAAAAACCTTTCACACATCCTAGAGAAAAAGACGGAGCAAGAGTTGATACCCCTTGGCTCAGTCTCATCAACTCCTCTTTTTTGTTGTTATGCTTGGAACAGAGGGTCACTGGAGCCCTCTTATGAAAGGGGCTACATCCTGGAAGGACACACAAGGATTCTGTGGGATCCCAAGAACAGGAACAGGCACAGTCAGGCTTCCTAGGACCTATAATTGGACCCAGGGCAACCATAAATCTCCACAGGCTTATTTTGCTCTTCTTTTATACCAGGTGTCAGCTACCTCTAGGACTCAGCCACTCTCTGCTGCTCTGCTCTGCTCTCCTCTTGGAACACGTCAATCATGGAGAGGCAGTAATCAACAAGCCCAAAAGCCCAGGTTTAAATGCCAGCTATGCTACTTACTAGCTGTGTGACAGTGAAGATATTAATTAACCTCTCTGTGCCTTAGTTTCCTCATCTGTAAAGTGGAGATATTAATAGAACCTACCTCATAAAGTTGTTGAAGTGTTCATGACATACATCACATAAAGCACTTGGTATAGTGCTTCTCATTCAATAAAATTGTGACCACAAACACTGACATAGGATTTAGTGAAGTGCCAAGCACTGTTTTAAGGGTTTTCTACATGTTAATTTATGTAATCCTCACAACAACACTATGGTGAAAATACTACTATTATCTTCATTTCACTGACAAGAAACCAGAGCCTTAGAGAAGTTAAATAAATTGCTGAAGATCACACAACTGACAAGAATCCACATCTATTTCACTCCAAAACCTGGGGTCTTAATGACTGTGCTAGCATAATAACTGGCTGAGTCTTCTCCTTGAATCTATAAATTTTTTCTCCATCTCAATGTTGCTTGATTGAAGTGCTCCTAACTTCTGCTCACCATGACTTCTCTTGGCCCTGATTCTACCTCAGGGCTCTAGTCTATATTTCCTCTTTCAAATCCCAGCTCATCTTTTCATGACAAATCCCCTCAAGGTTTGCTAAACCACCCTCTGTCAGTGTCTACCCTAGTCCAGTTTGCTCTGAATGTAGGCAATGAGGTTACTTGGTTCAAACAGGACCAGATGGGCATGGCAGACAATAGGACTGACATTTCTAATGTACCCATTCTGTGGATACAATAATAAAGGTTTTTAAAAGTCTGGTAACTAACCCAAGTTAGTCTGTTGTCTCCAGAAGTAGGACTCCAGTCTGGGATTTTTTGACTCCAAGACCAGTGAACCTTCCATAATTCCTCTGGGACATTTCTCTCTGTGTCTATGGAGGCCTAATTCTGCCTAGCTAGGAGCCATCACTTTACTCAAAAATGACTACAGCCAAAATTATACTCAAAAATAGCAAGTAAAAATCAGAAAAAAATGACAAATATTTCAGCTATTTCCATATCCCGGAGCTTAGTCCACTGTAAAAGTACATCGTTCACCTAATACAATAAATTCTCTTTAGTATAAACATTTGCTCTTTTTCCCTCCTGATTCCTAAATCAAGATTTCCTGCTTAGGTACTAAGCAGAGAGCAACTTTTTATAGCTCTATCAACAAACAATTCTTGTCCACTCAAACATTGCCAGATGCCATTTTGGGGAGGGTAGGGGAGCTTGGGGGATACTAAGAATCCCAGAATAATCTGCACAAATTCAAATTTTAGAAAATAAAAATGATGGCTTATGAGTGGGAGTAGGGAGTTTGGCAGTGTGGGGTACAATCTGTTTTCCCACTCCTAAGTAAAGAGTTTGTTTATGCTAATTGATTCTCCATCAGGAGACTGGACTTTAGTCTATACACTTTCTCCCAGGCCTGAAATATTCTGAATGTTATGCTTTCAACAGTTTTGGATTAATGTCTGCTAACAGAAGCTAGCTATTAAAACTGAGAATGGAGCAACATAGTTGAAGTTACCTTGGAACATAAAACTATTCCTTAACTATCCTGAGGCCTTGTGTCTTTGTGACATCATGTCCATTATGTTGAAATATCGACTGAGACTTGTCCTCTGCTAGGAGAGGCGAGACAAGTGCTCATACTTAAGAAACTCAAGAAACCTATCTCTTGCGGACAAGTAATAATGATTGCAACAAACCAAGAAGGCCTCAGTTTAACCAACAAATGGATCCTCATGATCTCAAGGATAACAAGAACTGTATTAATGACTTTCCTAATGGTGGAACCCTGTTTATCAAATTACCACAGGGGCAGTGTGGTCTAATGAAAAAAGCATGGCCCCCGAGAGTCTGACAAACCTGAGTTCAAATCCTTCCTCTGGCATGGTTTCTTTCTGACTTAGTTTCCCTTTCTGAGTTTTAGTTTCTTCACCTGTAACAATGGGGATCTTGTCCTAAGAATGCATATATTAGAATGCCTACATAGAAAAAGAAAATAAATAAAGGTTATTTCTTTCCTTCCTTCCCTCATAAGAAACTCCTTATAAGACAAATTTCCACTACAACAGGGCAAATTTGGCATCATTATATCTGATCTCAAATTTGTAATACCTAGAACAGAGCAATAAGAAACTTGTCCTAAGAGAATTTCTACAATAACAGTTCCAAACCAGCTTACTCAAAAGCTGGTTACAACTTTCCCTTGAAACCTCCTATATTTTCAATAAGGTTAATGAGAATGTTTCTAAACAACTATCTGCTAGTTGAGAGTGAAAACATCATCTAGATACTGTTCTGTACCATCTGGTCATTTTGTACCCAGCACACTCACCTCTCACACCTCAGAACAGTGCTGGGGAGGGAGGAGGCTAAAGTCTTTGAAGATCTGATGCTGGAATTCACTAAAATTTTTATAATTCACATCCAGGAAATGCTTAAAGCCATAACTTGGGTAATTAACTAACTTGGCATCGCTCAAAGTTCTGAGTATGGAGAATTAATTAAAAGCAGTATTTCAAGTGTTTGCAAGGGGTAAATTGGGGTGAAATTGTGACAGCTGAATTGAACAGATTGGAATGTAGATGTGTCAGGGCAGAGGTGTCTGAGAATTTTTAACATCTGGAAAGCTGATTAAATTTATTATCTCAGCATTTTCTTCTGCCTTTAATTAGGTAATGACACCCAGAGTAACTATGTAAGACTGCAGAGAGGGGCTCTCTCCCACCAGCGTGGATGTGAAAATCACAGGAGGACTATAGCAGACCTCCTTCTGAATTCAACATGGGTCTTTAAGAGGCAATGACTCTTAGTCCCAAGACATGTGTTTTAAGAAGGGTAAGCTGTGACAAAGCGAGAGAGAAGCATGGACATATATACACTACCAAACGTAAGGTAGATAGCTAGTGGGAAGCAGCCGCATAGCACAGGGAGATCAGCTCTGTGCTTTGTGACCGCCTGGAGGGGTGGGATAGGGAGGGTGGGAGGGAGGGAGACGCAAGAGATATGGGAACATATGTATATGTATAACTGATTCACTTTGTTATAAAGCAGAAACTAACACACCATTTTAGAGCAATTATACTCCAATAAAGATGTAAAAAACTAAACTAAACTAAAAAAGTGTCCAAATAACATTAGCTGTTAAACTCTTAAATGCCAGCCAATCAACAAACATGCCTCAGAGACCTAGTATTGTTGGGCATGGAGGCAGGGACACAAAGAGCAGATCAGACATATTCTTACGAAAGGATAAGTAGGAAGACATAATCTGCACTAAACTGGTAGCGAGAGATACATCCATTAAATACTTTTAGAGCCCAGAGGTGGGTAGTCTTACTCATTGCTGAGGAAGTCACTTGGAAATGAGGTCAAATGGGAATTAAAATAATCCACTCACTTTGCCATTAAGATCTCAGGGTCTTATTAGTCAATGACCTTGGCCCCCAAAAGAAAAAAAAAGGTTTGGAAAATAGGACATGGTGATATAGGGATCTTGAGAAGGAAAGGAAAAGGAGATAGAGTTTTGGTATTGTTTTTTCCAAAAAAGAACATGTGGTAGGTGATTATGTTATAATCTCATGGCATTATGTCAGTCTGTGGCAGCCATCTACAAAAGACACACTTCTCAGTCAACTCAGTTTTAAACTTTCCACTGATGGGGGCAATAGAATGACCTGTTAGCCATTCCAGTCTGAAGGGGAAATCCAACAGCACCTTATTCCTGGGCCTTGCACATGAAGGAGTTTAGTTGCAAACTTTGCCCCCATCGGCTCTGATTTGGGTTTCAGGAGTCACTGTGGAGGCTCTCCTCGTCATCCAGCACACACTGCCTAGATGGACGCAGCTAGACTTTAGGGTCCGGTTCTCCAGTGAGAATCCTGACTTCACACTGCTCTTCAGACGGTGGGAATTTATGGGTCTCCTGCTTGGCAGAGCCTCATTAGGTAATGAGAGAGGGAGCAGTCCTAAAGAGATGAATAGTAATTCCCCAGTGTAACTTCCTCCTCCACTCCAGCAGACAAATTAATTCCCTGCCTCATGTAATGCTCATGTTCTTTTAAACTCTGGCTGCACCACCATGGCACTGTCGTCTCAATGGATCTATTGGTACTTGTTATTTTAGGGAGGAGTAGACCCATCTGCTTCAGGATAGAAAAGCATTACCAGCTATGCTGCCTAGAAGCCCAGGCTAGTTTTGCATGACTCGTTTGGACAACTCATGTAATAAATGGTTTGTACTTTTTTGCCTACCAGGAGCATGGAGGCCATTCACTTATTCCCCAGTCAATGTGCCAACAAATATTTAT
Organism: Globicephala melas; assembly: GCF_963455315.2. Classification (NCBI taxonomy): domain Eukaryota; kingdom Metazoa; phylum Chordata; class Mammalia; order Artiodactyla; family Delphinidae; genus Globicephala; species Globicephala melas. Next base: position 87,769,241 of record NC_083317.1, on the reverse strand, counting down.
TCATTGTCTACTATGCTTCAGGCACGGTAGGTACTCTACAAGAGTAAGGTTTCTTCTATGTCACAGGAAGACCAAAGCAAGGGGATACAAAGAATTAGTTTACAGACAAATAGATATAATAATAATAATAATCTCTTCAAAATGAAAAGCATTTACAAGGTACTATTAAATAGGTTATTTGCTCTAGATTAACTGGAGACACGATAAAGGTACCTGAAGGTACTATAGGAAAGAGAGGAAGAGGAATGTTCTTTTGGAGAGTATTCTAGAATTAAACTGCACATGTGTTTTATTGTGGGAGACAATAAGTCCCTGAGACTGGATCACTCAGGCCAAGTCTAAGTCACATAAACTGATGTGCCACGGAGTTCAACCATAAAGCTAACCAGTCGTTACCTCTATTGAGCTTGTACTGTGTATCCAGTGCTTTGCAGATGTTACTTCTCTTAGCCCTCACTGGAAGTAGGAATCAGAGTTAATAGCTTTCTCTTGGTCCCCTACACGAGCATATTAACTAGTAGAAGCAAATTTAAATTCAACTAAAGCCCCAAATATATAAGCTAGCTCATATTGTAACTTTGCCAAAAGCCTACAGTCTTTATGGGGAGATGAGACCTACACACTTAGAAAACTAAAAATACAGGACAACTATGCTAAGGTGGTACGTAGCTTCAGAGGTGAATTTGTTCTTTTAAAGTTCAAGAGTTTTCCAGTGTATTATGGAAAAGGCATATTTACCACCCTTCAACATAAAACAAAATAAGGGTCAGAGGAGAACTATAAACATAGAGTGTTGTAAATAGCAAAGAATTCTAGTTTGGGGTAACCAGGAAAGGACATTTGAGCTTGCCTTGAAGAAAATCAAACATTTTAACAGGTGGAGAAGGAAAGGAATTTTTTCCAAGAAGGCAGGGCATGTGTCCTGGGGACATGGGAGCATATGATCCATTTCAGGAATAACAAGTAGCTCAGTGTGGCTACAGTGTAGCGGATTAATAAGGAAGTATGATGGCAGATGATATCCAAAGAACAGGTTGGGGCTCAATTGTGGAATGCATTGACCACCATGCTAAGAAGTTTATGGTCAACCTTGGAGGCAGTTGGGTGCTATTAATGACTTTCAACAGGAAGGGATATTATCAGATGTGCATTTTATAAACGTAAGTTAGAGAATGGAAAACTGGAGGAAAGACTGGAGAAAATACAGATCATAGGCTAGCATGTCAGTTAGGAACCTATTACAGTGGTGTAATCTGAGATACTAAAGTTAATAGAGTAGAAGGGAGGGGATACCTTTGAGAAGCACTTAATGGGCAAGATTTAACCACAAAGTGAAGAAGAAGAGAAACTGAACATGAGGCTGTGTTGTCTAGCTTAGGTACTAGACAGAGTATAATGAGAGTAAAGGTAAAGTTAGTGAAGAGTCAGTTTGAGATACAAAAGGTAACAGGTACATAGTCTTTTGGGGAAGAGATCACTGTGGGCTGAGCTAGCAATCAGAAGTCACCCAGAATTGGCCTAAATGGCATGACCCCATGAATGAGGGCAAGAAATCAGGGACTTTTTTTCTAGTTCTCCTACAGCTGAACTTGCATTTTATACTAAGTTTGATCAACTCTGGTCAGGTGCTTGCTCCCTATCTGTTACTGAACTCTAACAACAAAAGTAGAATGCTGAGATTTCTTTCCCCTGAAATGCTGAAGAGTGTCAATTGTAATCCTGTACTAATAGTTATGTCTGTAGCAAAAACAGTACTAATGACTTAAACTTGTAAAGTGCTTTACACATTTAAAATATTCTAACATTCGTCACTCATTCATTCAACAGCCAACCACGGGAAGTGACTGTGAGGATTAAGAATATGTGCTCTGGAGTTAGGCTGCCTGTGTTAGGCTCTGCCACACACTCACTGTGTGACCCTAGGCAGGTTACTTAACTCCTCTGTGCCATTTTCTCATCTCATCTATAAATGTGTATAATAGTAATGCTGTGATGATGACTGAGTGAGTTAACTCATGTAAAGCATTTAGAAGAATGCCTGGCACTAGTAAGTGTTCAATATACTGTCATTACTTTCCATAGGGCATGCTGATGAATGCTTTAAACAGTCAAGGAGTTTTTAAAGGCAGAGACTATCACAAAGGAGTGTAGAAGTTGTGGGGAGAGAATCAGAATATAGGTAATCTGTATTATTTTTAAAGTAAATCCTCAAGAACTCAGTTATTTATCTTTGTACCTGATTCTACTACGCCTCTGCAATCATAACCGCTGAAGTACTTAGCACGTAAGTATTCTAAGTACTTAGAATACTACCTGGAACAAAGTGGACACATCTAATAAATACTTGCTAATGAATTTATTAGATGTTCAAAGAGAGATGCTAACAAAATGGCAGTAGAATTCAAAAAGAATGATTACTCTTTTGATGGCCACAACGGAAGCAGCTTCATGCTGTGCTCAGATGAGTGAGATCTGATGTTATGCCATGTGTCCCCAAAACAGCCAGGAGATTAAGATAGCGTACATTCTATAATCTGCAGCTTACTGATGACACTTTGCTATGACAAAGCATGAAGGTGAAGTGATTTGTCCAAGGTCATACAACCACAAAGCAACATCACTGAGTTAGAAACAGAGTGTACCAAGCTTCCTGGCCAGTTCCATCTGTTTGGACCTGCATAGACACCGCAGCTTCAGGGACAAGCTGATTAGCATGTTTTGGCCCTCATTCTACATTATTGGCTATAATCAGACCAACTGAAGTTCCTCTCCCATAGCCTCTGAGTAAATGGCCATTGCGTACCCCTTGTTCAGGCATCCGCTTTGAAGCCACCACTGATGATGAAATTAAAGCCCAGCACAGAGCAGATGGGCCATTTCCCCATTCTGGCTGGCACACATTAGGCTCGCTCTGCATCACAGAGATGCTAACAACAGCAAGGAAGGGAAGCATGACCAACAGCTCAGAGAGCACCACTGCTGCTCACGCAGGCAATGTCAGCAACTCCTTCATCAGGGAGGCAGCGACAGGAGACATGTTTGGGCACAGGCGAAGCAGGGGCACCCAGTAAATGCTCCATGAAAGAACCTGACATTTACAAAAGAAAAAGGATTCAAAATAGTCATTATGATAAATACCATATTGTGAACGTCTTCATATTTATTTTACAGTTTAGCTTTACTTCTTTTCTATTACATATTGGGGCTGGGAAGCACCATCATCTTTTTAGGTTTGGACCCTCTAAAAATTATAAGGTTTGAATTTTTGTTTAAAGCTTAATGTGGAATGGGAAAATGCATATTAGTATCTCAGAAATATTCTGTCTTTTATTTGAGGTCATTTTAATACCAAAACATCAAAAATCTTTACCTCCAGTTAGATAACAAACACCTTTTTATATCAAGCAAGTAAAACAAATGTTGCTGTGCTATTTTTGGTTTTACCCAAAGTATTTCAAAGATTAATTAATTTACAACTACAACACAATCTTCTTCCAAGTTTCAACCAACACTGTGGTTAAAGCTAGAGGAAGTCCTCAAAATTTGCCTCATACCTAAAGTATCATATTTCAGAACTTTAAGTGCAGTTCGTTCTGGGTGGTAATTTGTCTTTCTTCCTCTGTTTTTCTCTGCACCTACCAGTATTTGCTAAGGTTTCTTCTGTAAGAAGAAAATAAATTTAAGGAAAAGAGGGAAACAAAGACACTGGAAGAAAGAGTACAGAAACTAAGCAAGAATGGTGTAGGGAGGTTAGGCTTTGAAACTGGCTATAGTGCTATGCTGCTTTAAATAACAAATATAATCTCTAAATAAAAATATTTAAAATCCAAACACTTCCTTAGGGATATGTAACAGGTAGGAAAAATATGCAAATATTGGCCATCAAACAAAAGGATGTTCATAAAAAAGACATTCAGGGATTACTTATTTACTGCTTATACCATTTTCTGATCAAGATATCATCTAATAACTTGACTTACTAATTAGGATGTGTACCAACTGAAATTCTGGGCTTTAGAGCCTTGGCATTAAGACATTGGGTGATTTCTTTAATCCCTGGAATTCAATGAAAATGGGAAGGTGTGAGACCTTCAAAGTAGTATACCTTTAATTACTCAGATACTTAAGCTGAGACATGGGCAGTTTCTCTGGGTCTGTATTAACTCTTAGTCTGAATGAGCTTTGAATTACTTTTAAAGGAAACCTTCCAGTTTTGACAGAGAAGCTAGAAACAAATCATGGTGAGTAATGCTCTTTGATCCCCATTCCTTGCCTCTATGATATCAGTGTTTTAAGACCATTTCCTATGGTGCTAGAGTACTATCACATATTCTGCTCAGGCCATCATCTAGAATATGCAACAGAAGTCCAAATATCATGTATTTAAAAGCACAGAAGAAATAAAATTATATTCACCCTATGCAATGCCATTTCCCCATAAATCTTTCTTAATGGATATTATTTACCTGAGTCAACATTTCATTATAGTCTCTGCACATCCTAATAGTTCTAGTTTTGATTCTGCAAAACAAGATATCTCTTCATGGGGGAAAGAGAGCTGTTTCAGGGCAAATATAGTCAATATGGCTTATCATTTTACCGTTTAGTACCCAATACAGACCATTTGTGTTACTGATCTACAAAAGTAATCCAGCTCATCTGTGAAGAGTAGGATGTGTTACACCAGCACAACACAATAGACAAACAGTTTCACATCCCTCATGTTTATGCATTCATCCAACAAGTATTCTTACTGAGAGCCTACTAGGTATGGGAAATGAACCAAGCACTGAAGAAAAGCTGTAAAAAATATAAACAAGATTCATAATGTCATATTTTGACCCTTTGGTTGAGAGAGATGTGAGATGCACAATAAACAAATAAAAAAATTTAAAGTCATTTCTGTTGTGAGAAGGACTATAAAGAAAAAAATTTTAATGGTAGAAAGTAATTGGGGAAAAGAGGAAAAGCAAGTGGGCCTCTTAGAAGGAGTGGTGATTCAACGCCTCCCTAGGGATGTGATATTGATATGAACACAAAAAGATGAGAAGGATCGAACCAAGCCAAGAGCTGGGAATGGACTAATCCAGGAAGAGAGGAAAGTATGTGCAAAGGCCCTGAGGAGACTTGGCATGTCCAGTGGGGCTGGATGGAGAAGAAATGTCGGACATAATAATGATAGAGAGACCACACAGGGCCTATAGAGAGTTCAAATTTCAAGAAGAGTGGAAATCTACTAGCAGATTTAAAGCAAAGAATGTCTTAGTCTAATTTCCCCTTTTAAAATTATCTCTCTAACTGCTGTAAGGTGTAGATGGTGAGGGGAAAATCAGGGAAGCACAGATACCAGCAATGAGGTTATTACTGCAGTCCAGATGAGAGAAATGTTGGTAGCTTAAACCAGGGTTGTAGTAGTAGAAACAGAAGAGAACTGTTAGACAGATATACTGAAAATAGAAACAATAGAATGTGGAGATTATCTGGATGTGGGAAACCATGGTGAAGTAGAGAAAGGAATCAAAAGTTATTCTTAAATTTTTGGCTTGAGAAACTGGAGTCTGGAGCTCAGGAGATAAGTCTAGAGATATAGACTCGTGAGTCACTTTGCTACAGATGGTATTTAAAGCCATAGAACTGGATAAGGTCATCTAAGAAGCATAGACAAAGAAGAGAAGCCACTTCAACATCTGGAGAACAGGTAGAGACTGAAGAGGCACCTAAGAAAACTGAGAAGAAACAATTAGATGGAAGGAAAACCAAGAGCATGTGGTGTTACAGAATCCAAAAGAGGAGAGTTGCTCAGGAAATAAGTAGTCAACTACATTGAGTGCTGATAAGAGTTCAGGTGACTTTAGAATAAAGGCCTGTACATTGGATCTGGCACCTTAGAAATTATTATTGACCTTGACAAGAGGTTTCAGTGAGAGATGGGGATTAACATCCAATTGGAGTGCATGAAGACTGAATGGGAAATGAGGAAGAGAAGACGGTAGGTCTACCCAATTCATTTGAGAAGTTTTGCTGTGAAGATGAGCAGAAGAATAAGGAGTTAACTAACGGGAGATGCAGGACCAAGAATTTTTGTTTTGTTTTAATATGGAAGATTCTAGAATCCTGCTAATTGGAGTGATCAAGTAAGAGGAAGGGAGATGAAGGATAACTGAAGGAGAGAAATCTTTTCAAAGGTAGGAGAGAAGAGGATCTTGAGTGAGAATAAAGGGGCAAATCTTGGATAGGAACAGGGCAAACATTCCATGAGGAAAAACAGAAAAGGTGAGAACAGATGCCAGCAGATGTGTAGCTCTGTGGTGGAAAAGGCAAGGTCATCAGTTAGGGAACTGGAAACTGTAGGAAGTTTGACAAGAGAGGTGAAGATCTGAATTGTTTCTAAGAGAGAGAAACTGAACTCACTAGGGAACTGTAAGTGGTGGCTGAATGCTGTTTGAAATTTAGTCATTAATTAATGTGAAACCAGTACATCGGATTTTGTGATTTTCTTCAGTAAAGTTTGGCTGTCACTGTACAGGAAGCGAAAAAATGGATAGCTGTTTTCACCCAACACTGAGGTTTAGTCTGACAAATAAAATGAAGGGAAAGTGAGGCAAAGGAGTTAAGGGTTTCTACAGTGGGGGATATAGTGAAAGACCATGAAATCAATTGAGGTAACAAAAGAGGTAAAGAGAAGAGGTGAGAGGTTGATGGATAATGAAAAAAGCCAGTGTCATTGGGTAGGGGATTCAATAAGATCAAAAATTTGTTGCAGAGAGAAGCTTGGAATAAATAAGCTTCAAAACAGCACTTACTGACCAGGGAGTAGGATGCTGAGTATCCAGATTTCCGATACGCAATTACTGGTGGTGATAAAATTAAGGGTGTGACCATGAGAGTCAGTGGCTGAGGTAGAGAGGAAGACTATATCATACGTTTTGATTCTTAGCAATTTCTTGTAAGGAAATCAAGCCAAAAACCCCACTGTGGGGTGGTATTTGGAAGTAGGAAACTGTGGGTCATGTTACATTTCTGCCATATTCTAGCAGCATGACTTGGAAATCCCCTTAGCACCTCAGTTTTATCATCTGCAAAATGGAACTAATAGTAACTAAGTCAACACTCACAAGGTTATTGTCACTTTTAAATAGAGTAACATATATCAAATTCATTTTAAACTAGGAGACCACTGTAAAATGCAAGTCATGATTGGGATTATTTTATAGGTAAGGAAACCAAGGCTCAAGAAAACTAAATGGTCAAGGTTTGACAGTAAATGAAGAATTAAATTCCCATTACTTGATTCACAGTCCAGTGCTCTTTCCATCAAACCATTTACCATTTTGCCAATCAAACACAAAATCTAACTCCCATTTGTTAAAAACAAGTAATTTTGCATATCTGGATCTTTGTGCAAATAAACCCACTGAATTACAAATTGATTTTTCATGAATTGTCACCCAAAGCACAGACATCCTTAATACCCTACCATTACAACATATTACCTCCTAGGGTCAAGGAATGAGGATCAGAACAACTATTTATCTTGAGTATTAATGTGTAATGCAGATCCTCATAAGTCTGATGTGAATGCAAGAGCAAACTCCCACATTATCAATGCTGGGAGGTTTTCTGGGTTTGCATTATCCAGAATGACATGCATATACTGAAGCTAAACTTTAACAAAAAACAAGCAAACAAAGAATAAAATCTCTCTCCTGGCCCAGAGCATTGCATTAGCCACAGGATAAAATGGACATAGCAGTAAAGGTAACTGAACCAGTGTGAGTGAGCAGTAAAGGGTAACTTAACCAGTGTGAGTAATACTTCGTATGACCCCATGAAAATCAATCAACAAGAACAATAAACTAAATTTAGAACAGCAAGAAAAAGAAATAAGATATTTATTGCTCTTCTCTCACGTCTGGAATGAATAATGTAGTACGGGAATCCTGACTAAATTACAGTGTGCGTACATCCAACGAAAATTGTACTCTACTGCTTACAAATGACACTTTGCTAATCAGGTGATGGTGGTTGTGCCCTCTTGTAAAGTAGACACCAAAAAAAAACATCATCCCAGAGTGTGCGACTAGGACTTGACCGCTGGAATCCACTCTTTCTTTCCTAAAGGGCACTGTTGTGGCTACTATAGCCCCTCACAAGTGTTATCAACCATACGCTGGAAAGAGATGCCTGCCATCTGCCAATGACTCTAGTCCCCTCCTTAAGAGAGTGGCTAAGAGGAGACTCATCACAGCCTTGCTCATTTTCTGTTTTATAAAATAAAACCGCCTCCCATTTCTTGTTGACTTTTCACATTCTACCTTCTTTCATTTTTCTAAAGGGAGCATGAGACATGATAAGAAAAGGTCATTTACTTTAGTAAACAGGATTCAGCTTGCCTCCTACACAACCTGTCGCCAATTCTCCCACAACCCCACCTCCTTCCTCTTCAGCCAATGCCGGTCAGGCTTCTAGAACAGCTCTGCCAGAATCTGTTTGGTTGTGTGTTTGTGTGTGTGTGTGCCTGGGTTTGGAGGCACAAGGCTGAAACTATAGCCTTTCTGGTTTTGTACAAGGTGATGCTTTCATTAATCACTTGTCTGTTCCCTAGTCCCCAGAGAGAGCCCCTCAAAAATTCCTATTCTATACCTTCTCTCTGTTCGTCAGATCCTCAGTCCCATCTCTGCTCCCCTCATGTTTAATTAAATGCCCTTTCTCCCACTTCTATTGAGAATATGGCAGTTCTAAGACACAGACTATCCTTATCCTTCCTACCCAAATATTCTATACTCTACCTTCCTTTGTCCCCTTCTCCTCCTTCCTTCTTTCTTCTCCAATACACCATCCCTACAATATACCTAATGCTTTTCCTTCTTTCCACATCTACCTCTGTATATCTTCACTCCTCTCTGCCTCTCCAAATGTTATTGAAACATAAAGATTCATCTCAAATCCCACCTCACATATAAAATCTTCCCTCACCTTCCCTGACATCACCCCCTTCTAGATTCCAATGAAAAATATTTTTTATAACAGTGATCTGGCAATTAATTTAACTGCCTTGTGACAACTGCACTATTATCTTGGATTGCTGTTTTATTTTCATATTTTGTTATTTTATTTTCATATTTTGTTATTTTATTTCTGCCATATCTCTCCATATGCTGCAAAAAGAAATACAAACCAAATTCTTAAAAAGTAATTATTTGTGTAAAACTCTTGAAGAAATGTCAAAGGTAGGAACTTACTGTACAAGGAGTCAGTGCCTCAAATATCCTCTTCATCCATCTACAACCCTTGTGAGTGGGACTGGAGATCAGGTGTTATTTTCAGATTTAGGATCAGGGGCCACAGCCAGGACCACTGTTCTCCATCCACCTTCTCTCCCTCCTCACCCACAAAATCTCAGTCAAGACCAAACTGATTATCTATGACCCAGTGCCTAAGGCTGTATGCAGGTTTGTGCCTCTTTAGCCCTGAGAAGATGCACTGATGCACTCCTTACACACACACACACACACACACACACACACACACACACACACACTCCACGTTGGGCCAATCCATCAGACAAGGCTTTTGTCCAGACACTTTCTCCTTTGATCTGATCATTGACACACTCAGGCTGCAGTGTCCACATTCAATTTGGTTGATGACCAGCCTGGCTCTTGCCAAGTCTCTCTTCCCAGGGAGGATATCCTCCCCCATTATCCACTGCATGCAGATAGGAATCTAAGTACAGACAGATTCCCCCAGAACAATTTATTCAAAGATTCTTTCAGCAACCCTTTATTAAGCATCTGCTCTGTCCTGGACCTCAAACCTTGATGCCTGGGCCATCTTGCTTCCCTACGACCATGGCAGCCTCTCTCCTAAGCCCAGTTTTCCCCAATCCCTGTGCTGCCTTGGTTCATGAGTTTCTGCCTGACCCTGCTTCCTGTCCTTCACCAACTCCGTAGATTGAGACCACCACACACATCACAGACCAGTTTACTTGCCACCATTTTTTCCATCTTGCAAATTTCAGCACCCTTAAGAATTTTAAAGCCGTAAAATCTTGAGAGCAGTTTGAAGACTATACACTGTGCTCCAAACAGTGACCTCAAATTGAAGAAAGAATACATAAATGGTTCAAAAAAATGTATATTTGGTATTTGTTTTGTTTTCTGTAATATACATTATTGAAAGTAGAACTTGACAGAATTTTCTCGGCTGTCAAGGTCTCTTGGGTTCCTGGACCCACTTTCCACATGGGGGTGTGGGAGGGGTTCCCACACAATGCCAGGCAGTTTTGGACACCAGCAGGGTATCCCACAATTCAGCTCAATTCTGACACTATCTATCCGGAGATAGCATCAGATTCCACAGGTTAAGATCAGTCCTACAAGACTGCCCCCCACCTTCAGATGCCACTCACAAATCTCTGCTTCTGACAGACCAGCTACAGAATGGAGGTTCCAATGACCCCCTCCTTGGCAACTCAATACAGACTCCAGTTGCAGACTCAGGTGGTTACCTGTACTTCTGACTGACTGGCTATAAATCAGAGGTTCCCAAGACCCCCTCTGTGGGTTCATCAGAGAAACATTTTACCTACTAGATCACTAGTTTATTGGCAAAGGATATAACTCAGGAACAGCCAGATGGAAGAGACACATAGGGCAAGGTATGGGGAAAGGGTGTGGAGCTTCCATACCCTCTCCAGGCTTGCCACTCTCCCCAGTCTCCATGTGTTCACCAATCCAGAATTTCTCCAAAACCTGTTCTTTTGGGGTTTTATGGAGGCTTCATTACATAGGCATGATTGATTAAATCACTGGCCATTGGCAACTGATCCAACCTCTAATCCCCTCTCTTCTCCCTGGAGGTCAGGGGGGTAGGACTGAAATTTCCAACCCTCTAATCACAGAGTTGGCAACCAGTCCCTGTCCTTAGGTGCTTTCCAAAAGTCATCTCGTTAACATAATGAGAAAACATAACATAACCCTCAGGAAATTCCAAGGGTTTTAGGAGCTCTGTGCCAGAACATGAGGGAGATCAAATATGTGCTTTATGTTATAAATCACAATATCACACAAGACTAGTCAGAAACAGAATGAAAAGCACTGCAGGAGGAATGGATTTTAAAAGGGCAAGAAGCATTGCTCTCAGGATACCTGCTTTGCCATTTTACTTCTCTGAAGGAGCTCTGCCTTTACTAAGGAGAAGCAATGAGCATGTACTTCTCAGGCAGCAGTTCTGCGTTTTCTCCTCACTTATCCAACTGACCTGTGTCTTAATTTCCCTCACATAAACAAGGAGAATAATAAAAGAGCCCCATCTGTAGCTCACAGAGCAAATAAAAAACTAAGCCAGACTCATCAATTCAGTGTTTCTAATTTTCACAAATTTATTTTCGCACGAGTGAAGCCTGAAAGGGAAGGACGCCCAATGATGTACTAACATTGAACAGTAAAGTGACAGCAATATCCAAAATTTCCCAGACGGACTCGCTAATGTTCAAAGTAAAACAAACCCAACAACACCACCGATCCCTCCCCTTAGGAAGAAACCGTTATATTTACACGATCTGTGAACATTAAACAGACCCGCAGAATAATGCTGAAAGGTAGCATACTGCTTGCAGTGCAAAGACTCCTTCGGTTTTCCAAATGGGCCTTCCTTAATTGACCTTATCAATTTAGCTTTTCACCCCTGGCATGTATGGTCTCTAATTTACCTTGAATTTATTGGAACCATTTGATTTTTTGACCATTATTTTCCCATTACAGAATGTATCATGTAAATGTATTTTCAGGTTCACTAAGAGTAGAGAAGGCTTGCACTGCTTAATGAAAGTACATTTTACCATGTCCTGCATTTATCCCTGAATGCCTATTTCTTATATCAGTTCATGGAGAAATGGAGAAGACCAGGGCCTCCCTGCTGGGGTGGGATAGAAACAGGGTCTGACCCAGCTGAAGACCCTGAAAGATGGTGCAGTTTATGCAAGGCATGAGATCCAGTATGTAGTGAAAATAATAACTATGGAGAGAGGCAACAAATACAACCAGTGGGATATCCCAAAATGTGAATAGAGCATGAGAATTACAAATCCATGGTTAGCAATGATACCTAGAAGTCCAGGCAGGAAGGCAGGAAGTACAGAAGCATTTGATTTGGTAAAAATGTTGTTTCTCCCCGAATTAATCCAAAAATTCAAAGAAATTCCTATCAAAATCCTAAGATTTTTTTTTAATCCTAAGATTCTTAAAACATAAATTTGGCAAGCTGTTTCTAAAGTTTATCTGGAAAAATAAATACTAAAGAATAGCCAAGAAATTTTTGGTGGGAAAAAAATTGATGTACTAGTTCTTACACATATTAAACTATACTGTAAAGCTAATTATCAAAACTTTATTGATGCCAGAATAAGAAAATTATATAAATGGACCAGACTACAATTCAGAAGCAGATCCATGTATTATATAAAATTTAGTCTCTGATCAATTAGCATTTAACAGAAAAACATCTGTCTGTAACTCAGTCGGTAGGTTATACAATTTATTGTCCAAATCAGGACAGTTTGAGAGTGAAAGGAAGTACCAGTGAGATGCTGGGATGACCACCAAAAATTGGACTGCCCTATGCAAATCCAGACACATGGTTATGGAGTTAAAGACAGGGTTATCCCTGCATAATTATTAATAGCTCCCTATTCATTCTCAAAGGTGTTCCAATTTGGACAGTCAGTAATAAAAAAAATTTTTTTTAATAAATAATAAATTTTAAAAATCCCATGGCTGCTCTAGTTCTAGGGTCCTGGTCACCAGGCAGGTATTCAAGAACCAAGCTCCAGGCTCTGAGAGAAGCTGTGACAAGAAGAAGGCAGATCCCCAATTCTCATACAGGAACAAAAGGTAATATTTAGATTACATCTATAAGAATTGGGGGATAGCAATCAAGGCAGAATTCTAGTTTTGATGACTTAGAAATACAGGAGACAGAGCACCAAGGATACTTGACATTGAATGTCAAAGTTCTGATCAGGAGAGGATGCCTCACGTCAGGAGAGGCCGGAAGGTAAAGACCAAGGTTGGCGTTGTGCAGGGCCTAGCACAGTTTTTACTTAATTACTTTCATTTACTTTATAAATATCACACATTTTTAGTGAAATTTTTGAGACAGATTGGTCATTATTTTTATCAATTTAAAAAAAAAATCTCCATAAAATGGTTAAAAGCTACAGAGGTTAAAATAAGATAAAATATGTGAAGGGGTTGCAGAGGGCTGACAAGCCTTCCAAGAGTGGCCATACATGTGCTATTATCACTGAAATTTAAAGGCAACATTTATTGCTAGACACTTTACATACATTATGTTATTTAGCCATAACCAGCACTCCAAGTTGATTTTGTTAGCTTCATCTAACAGAGTATGCTAAGGCTTCCCGAAAAGATACCCACCATTGCTAAGTGGCAGAGTCAGAACCCAGTCTGTTTGGTTTTTATTGGTACCAAGGTTACTCTTTGGGTAGATAAACAGAGATGCCTAAAAACACAGGGTAAGTTCAACTGACACTTACTCTTGGAAAAAACAATTACACAAAATCTAGTCAGAGATTTTAAGAGCATAGATAATCATTAAATTACAATTATCTGTTTGCTTGATAATTTATGTGTTTACCTGTAAGAGCAAAATTGCATATGAATCTTAGAATCATCCTTGCCTCCTCTAGTTTTACACATTCTACAATCCAGTCTCAGCAAATTCTGTCAGCTCTACCTTCAAAACATTTACAGCCCCTCCACTGCTACCGTACTGGTCCACGAGTCTATCCTCTCTTGTCTCAACTGTTTCTACAACCTCAAAACAGGACTCCCTGCTTCAGTCCTTGCCCTCTGCAGTCTGTTCTCAACACAGCAGGCAGAGTGGTTCCAGTAAAGTCTACGTTAATCATGTCTCGCCAGTGCTCGAAGTCCTGTAATGACTCCCCATTTCACTCGGAGCAAAACTCAAGTTCTGACCACTGCCTACGAGGCCCGTTGTGATCTGCTGCCTCCTAACTTTCTAACTTGCCTCCAACCATATCCCCCTAACTCGCTTTGTCTCCTCTCTGTTCCTCAAAAACAATCGTACACGATCACCTCAGCCTGTTTACACTTGCCATTCTCCTGCCTTGGATGTGAAATCTCTTACCTCTCACCACTGGCTAAATCCTTTACCACCTCAAGTTTTCACCAACATGTCAGTTTATCAGTGAGGTTTCCCTGGTTGCTGTAAATAAGTTATCAACCTCCTCATCCCACAGCATCACCCGCCTTACCCTGCAGAACATTCTCCCAGGCTCTTATCACTGACATTATATAGTTACAGTCTTATTTATCTTACCTCTTTATCCCCACTTGAATGTATTAGGTTGAGTAATATGAAATTACCATTTGCATAGGTCAAAAATGATCAACTATCTACAATTTCATCTGGTTTAATTTAGTATCTTTATGAGGATCTGTTTTATCTCTTCTAAATTTCCTTATGCAGATAATAATGCCTTGCATATAAATAACAAGTGTTTCGATTCATTGTTTAAATCAAGTGTTTTGATTTATTGTTTAACAACAATAAATACTTGTCAAAAAATGATTTATTTGAGGCAAAATTTAAAGAACTAGAGCACACAGGAGTACTCAAGTGTCTTATCTAACTGGTAGTAATCACTTTCCATCTCAGCTCAGTTTGGTCCTCGGATGCCATCTCACGTGCCCACCCAATCAGGGAGCTGGTCTGCCCTGAACTCCCCTCGTGGTTTCTTTGGAGCTCAAAGCCAGAGGCAGCCATACCACTTGCCTCTATCACTTCAAAGACTTCAAAGCTCTGAGCTCTTTTGACAGTTTCAGAAAGAGAAGGTATCTATTACTTTTTGCTGCTGATTCCCCTTGGGTATTCTGTACTTGCAAATGGGAAACCTGGCATAGGCAGGGCATCTTCAGGCTCCAGGCAGGCTTCCAGATCAACCAGTCATGCCTGCTCTTCTGATTTAGGAATAGGAACAAGATAAAAGACCTAGAGTCTTCCATTTCTGCTCCCTTTGCTCAAGGCTTAGAGATTCCTGATTTCCAGTCTTAATACTTATGAAACACATTTGACTTCCTCTCTTATTTCCTTTTATTTATTCTCAGCAATTTACTCCTCTCTTTGCTTTCCTACTAATCAATATGACCTTTACATATTTGCATAGGTGATTACTTCTTTATAGTAATAAAAGCTCAATAATCTCAGGCCACTTTTCCCCCGTTTTTGAATTTGAGTTCAGAATAATTAAATAGGCTTCACCCCTTTGTTCAGGCAAATGTTTTTGTTTTTGTTTTTGTTTTTTTTGCGGTACGCGGGCCTCTTCCGTTGTGGAGCACAGGCTCCGGACGCGCAGGCTCAGCGGCCATGGCTCACGAGCCCAGCCGCTCCGCGGCATGTGGTTTCATCCCGGACCGGGGCACAAACCCGCGTCCCTTGCATCGGCAGGCGGAGTCCCAACCACTGCGCCACCAGAGAAGCCCGAGGCAAATGTATTTTTAACAGAACTGAACACTCTTACATTCAGAACGTGATCATAACTGGATGCAGTGAGGAGAATGTGCATGTCTTGGAAACGACTACAATGCATGTTCACTGCCTTTTCCTCCTCACCCTTCTCACTAATCCATTCTCCAGACCAATTTCCCCTTTTGGGACTCTAGAAATTCACTGGGCACATTCGTCTGAAAGGTTTTGATACCTCATTTTCTTTTACTGAAATAACTGCTGAGCTGCATGAGGTGAGGAGTTCCTCATTCGCCGGTTCTCGTTTACAGAGAGAAAGCCATCTTCATTTCAGCTACAGAGCAAATGTTCAGTGTGCCCCTATTCAAAAATATTAACTCAACTTTTTTAGGATAGGATTCTCTGCTTCAGTTATAGTCCTAGCCTTCACTGCTACACCTTTCCTCCAGACTGAGCCTTGGAAGATAGAGTGCAAAAGACTTAAGGATGAGCAGGATAAGAAACAGATCTCCAGAGCACTTACTATGTCTGTCTTAGTCCATTCAGGCTGCTATAACAGAATACCACAAACTGAGTGGCTCATAAAGAGCAGAAATTTATTTCTTATGTTCTGGAGGCTGGGAAGTCCAAGATCAAGGCGCCACCATATTTGGTGTCTAGTGAGGATCCGCTTCCTGATAAAAGATGGTCCATCTACTCATTGTCTCCCCACATGGCAGAAGAGTTCAGGGCGTTCTCTAAGGTCTCTTTTGCAAGGACACTAATCCCATTCATGAGGCCTCCACCCTATGACTTAACCACCTCTCAAAGGTCCCATCTCCTAATATCATCACCTTTAGAGTTAGGATTTCAAGTTATGAATGATAGGGGGACACAAACAGTCAAACCACAACAGTGTCTCAGGTCCCTGTTCCATAGATCCCCTTGTTTCCATCTCACACTCTTGAGAAATTGGTTATATATGGAGAGTCTGAGGAAGAAAAGACCTGGGAAATAAGATGGTTCAAGACAGTGGCTTTGTGAGAAGCTATACAGAGAGGAACTCTAATCCATTGTGGAACTGTAAGTCCTCTGCTCTCATTTATATTCCAGGAGTAGTGTGGGCAAGAATTACTTCTAGAAGTGCTAGAGCTTCCTTTTTCTCCACTCAAACTTGGAACAACTTTACCATCCTTCTCTCTCCCATTGTCATTAAGGGCATATCCAAAATCAGCAGACAGCAGGGATAATAGCTCAAAACTATACCAACAGTTTATTCGTCATTTTAAAACTTAGGGCAGTTTTAAAGGTCAAATGTGTGTTCTTTCTAACTACCATCTCAGTATTTTCCTTGTCTCTTTGACCTTAATTTTAACTAGAAGCTCTTCTCTAAGGTAACAAGATTTCAACTTCCAGAGGCTAACAGGTCTTTCAGAACCATCCTCACACAAATGCAGGTAATAGCACTACTTTCTGAACCAGGCTCACTTTTCTCTCTGCCATGTAATATTTGCAGCCTGATTCCAGAAATGTATCCAAAGTTCAGAGACACATCGTAGCATATTTGACTTTCTGGAGCAAGAGCTAATATGCAATTCACACAAGAACAATCAGGCTATTAAAGATGGTCAGAAGTTCACCAATTAATATTTGTTGCCAATTTACCAAGTTCATTGTTATGCTTAAGCACTTGATTTTTTTTTAAGACTTCCCATATTCCTATACTGGTCAGAAACAGGGAATTAAGCTCTCACATTTGGTGTGGTATCTGATACCTAGTACATTCCTAACAAATATTTATAAATGAAGGTATCAATAAATGAAAAACTGTTTAAAAGATAAAGAAAAGGAGAATACCTTTTTAGAGAGGATGTTGAGGAGGAATGACCCAAGACTTATACACTAGATAAAATAGAACTTTAACTCCTACTTTACTGAAACCTAAATTTCCTGTATTTCATACTAAAATATTAGATTCTTAAAATAGAAATTCTTTTTCTTGAGAGATAATCACTTACCATCATCAGACATATCATTTACACCAAATGGTCACCCTGCTGGAGTATTTGGGGAACATTTCGAAATGATGAATAAGGCTCTTGTCAAACACGTTATTCCTTAAGTAAATACAAATTCATTTATAACTGACAAGGTGATAAAGAAAATTAGAATCATTTTGCTAGAGTTTTGACACAGGCAGACATCAAGGGCAGCTCAGGGACTTTATCCTCTAGGGCTCCCAAGAACAAAAGCCAAACCTCAGCATGTTGTCTACACCTGCCCTTCCTTCTGAGTCCTTGCACACATCCACTGCCTGCAGCCCTTTCCCCTGGGTGTTTTGCTTAGAGTTTTCTTTATCCTTCTCAATCCTTCTTCCCTTTCCCCCTAAATCCATTCGCCCCACCCCTGTCCCAGAGCACCACTCCTTTCACTGTATTCCCCACTGCAGATAATGATGCCACCATCCACACAGTCCCCAGTGAGAAACCTGGACACTGTTTTCAAATCCTCTTACCATCACCTTTTCCCCCTTTAATCCAATCAGTGTCAAATCCTGACCTCACATCTTCCAAATACTGCCTGGATCTCTTAATTCTCTGTTGTCCCCACTTCCTTCAGCTCTGGCTTGGATTATTGCCATCACCATCTAATTTCCTGCTTATTGTTTTGTCCTGCTTAATTTAATCTCAACACTACCTTCAGAATAATATTTCAGATATATAAATATGATCATGTTGCTTGCTCTCTTGCTAAAAAAATGTACAATGAATTACAAAGTTAAAAGATTTTTTAAATGCATAATAGGACTCCATCATCTTCAAGATAAAGCCCAGGACCTCTTCACAGCCTTTGCAAAAGCAGGTGTGGAATTCCAGGATCTGACTTTACTTTCAATTTCCTATATGTACCACATTCAACCAAACCAGCCAGGAATGTTAATGTGATCTCGGGATCCATAAATGGAAGGAAGTTATAGTTTTGCCATCCTCAGCACTAATCAGATGACACTAGAAGTACTATATTCAGAAAAACAGAATTTTACATTGTTTAAGAGTGCAGCCTCTGAATGTAGGCTGCCAGAAGTCATATCCTGTCTCCTCTACTTTCCAGCTCTGTGACTTTGGGCAAATTATTTAATGTCCTTATGCTTTAGTTTCCTCATCAGTAAGATAGGAATGATAAGAGTACCTGTCTTATAGAGATTTTGTGGCAACTAAATTAATTAAAACATATAGAGCACTATTAAATAATAAATTTTACTAGTATTATGTCCATGGTACTTTAGGAGAGACATTAACCAACGGAGCATGGCCTGAGGAAATGACTAGAATAAGAAAAGAAATTGAGATCATGTTATGTGAAGAACAGCTGGATAACACGTAGTTCATAGTGAAGAAGTGTTGGCAGAATAATACAGCTGTGCTAAAACATCTGGAAAACAATCCAGAATGTAGAATCAGGAGCAATAGTGAAACTCTATGAAGATAGATTCCAGTTCAAATTATAGAAACACTTCCCATTAGATAGAAACGTCCAAAAGGAGGAGGAGGGGTGTTATAATTTAATCATTAGTTTTTAGCCAGCGTGACAAGACACACTATGCTGTGATTGATTATGAATGGCACAGTGTTAAAGTTGGTGCATAACTGGGAGTCTACGCTGCAGCCTGACCTTCAGAACTTAGTAATGCCCATGGAGTGGCGTGCAAGAAAATGTATGTCATGAAGCGGAAAGGACCAAGAATCACTGCTTTGAAAGAGAGGCTCATCTTATGTTGATACTTGAGAAGCAAAAGAAAAGTGCAGTGATGAATCCCACTGCACCAATTATCAACTCCTCCCAGATTTGGTTTTCACAGCTCTTCACACTACAGCTATATAACATGGACCCTCTACTTCAAGAACTTCCAATCTCTCACCCAACCACCGCATACTAGGCTCACATCAGTGAGCCTATTCAATTGCCCTTTTCAGAAAGTCTTCCTAACATTCTTCCTCTTCTTTGGTTGTCAATTTCCCCTCCTCCAATTGTTGGAGGTAGATATTACAACCTTCATTTTTACAGATAAGGAAGTTGAGATTCAGAAGGGTTAATTAACTCATTCCATGTCACAGAGCAAGGAAGGAATGAAAGTGAGAGGTAAAAGCTATTCTATCTGCCTCCTTGATCCATGCTGCCTCTTTCCAATTTAGGGATAGACAGGAGGGTTGAAGAATAAATAGGATTCCAAATTCTGTCAGTCACTCATCTTCTTAGGTGGTTTATCTTAGTCCCGTGCATTCTTAGTACCTAATGTAGAACCCAAGATCTTATATGCTACAAAATGTAAGAGACGTGAGCTCTTTAATCAAACTTTTCCAAGGTATTTTTATATTTATGGGGTTTTCTCAGTAACTAAATCATCATCACATCAGGCATTTTCCAGACAATTGTGAAAACTTAGGTTTAAAAGAGGACGAAATATCTAGTTTAATATTTCTAAGAGTCTTTCACCATAGAATCTAAGCAGTTTGAATAGGTTTTTCTTCAACCTGTATCCATCAAAAAAGAATCACTATTCCTATTGCTGAAGTTTTTCTTTTTTTCTTTTATCTTTAAGTACAGGCCCTTCCACTAGGCCAAAGCAGGATTTAGAATTTAAAATATCTTTTCCTTTGCTTGCTTTGTGCCTTTTGCATTGTAAAACTTACTTTTACAATTAGAGTCATTTGCCTTTTACCTGCAAATCAAAACTACAATGAGATATCATCTCACACCAGTCAGAATGGCCATCACCAAAAAACCTAGAAACAATAAATGCTGGAGAGGGTGTGGAGAAAAGGGAACACTCTTGCATTGCTGGTGGGAATGTGAATTGGTACAGCCACTATGGAGAACAGTATGGAGGTTCCTTAAAAAACTACAAATAGAACTACCATATGACCCAGCAATCCCACTACTGGGCATATACCCTGAGAAAACCATAATTCAAAAAGAGTCATGTACCAAAATGTTCACTGCAGGTCTATTTACAATAGCCAGGAGATGGAAACAACCTAAGTGTCCATCATCAGATGAATGGATAAAGAAGATGTGGCACATATATACAATGGAATATTACTCATCCATAAAAAAACGAAATTGAGATATTTTTGTAATGAGGTGGATGGAACTAGAGTCTGTCACACAGAGTGAAGTAAGTGAGAAAGAGAAAGACAAATACCGTATGCTAACACATATATATGGAATTTAAGAAAAATAAATGTCATGAAGAACCTAGGGGTAAAACAGAAATAAAGACACAGACCTACTAGAGAATGGACTTGAGGATATGGGGAGGGGGAAGGGTAAGCTGAGACAAAGTGAGAGAGTGGCATGGACATATATACACTACCAAATGTAAAATAGATAGCTAGTGGGAAGCAGCCGCATAGCACAGGGAGATCAGCTCGGTGCTTTGTGACCACCTAGGGAGTGGGATAGGGAGGGTGGGAGGGAGGGAGACGCAAGAGGGAAGAGATGGAAACATATGTATATGTATAACCGATTTACTTTGTTATAAAGCAGAAACTAACACACCATTGTAAAGCAATTATGCTCCAATAAAGATGTAAAAAAAAAAAAAACCTACCCAAGAAAACCAAAATACACCGTCTCAATATCGGTGTATGGCCTAGAATATCTCTGATAGCTCTTCCAGCTTTAAAATGCCAGTATTCAATGACTTCTCTGAATTCTGTCTCAAATCCCTTCAGTGAAAATAATGGTCTTAATTTGGCATATTAGATATTTTAGAATACATAGGTAAATAAATATTTATTTATAAACGTATAAATAAATAGCTGCCAGTAATGTCAAATTGATTATTTTAATTAACCCTCACAAAAAATTTTGAAGGTTGCGTTAATATTCCCACTTTATAGATAAGGAGATTGAGCCTCAGAGAAGTTAATTAGCTTGCGTCCAATGTAATACTGATAGAAAAAGAGCAGAAATGGAGCTTGAACTCAGTTTCTTCTGCTTCCAGAGTTCATGATTTCTTTTTTTTTTTAAGTTTGCTTTATATTCTTTTATTTTTTTAATTTTTACTGGAGTATAATTGATTTACAATCTTGTGTTACTTTTGGGCAAACAGCAAAGTGAATCAGTTATACATATACATATATCCACTCTTTTTTTTCCTTCTGAATTTTTAATTTATTTTTAATGGATAAAACAGGACTTCCTGGACTTCCCTGGCGGTCCAGTGGTTAAGACTTTGCCTTCCAATGCAGTGGGTGCAGGTTCGATCCCTGGTTGGGGAGCTAGGATCCCACATGCCTCGTGACCAAAAAATCAAAACATAGAACAGAAGCAATATTGTAACAAGTTCAGTAAAGACTTTAAAAATGGTCCACATCAAAAAAAAACTTCAAAAATAAAAGAAAAATTTTAAAACAGTTATGATCCAAAATTTTTTAAAGTACAAAGCAGTACGCAGTGAAAAGTCCCCCACCGCAACACCCATCCCAGCCGCTCAATTCTCCTTCTCAGAATCAATGATCAATTACTAGTATATTCTTCCACACATATATTTATGCAACTACAAACAAATGTTTTACATTTTCCTTCTTTTAATTCAAATACTATCGTATTGTTCAAACTCTTATGCACCTAAAATAAAGCTTGGAAGCAAATCTTAAAATTAAACACACATAAAAAAACAATAAAATAACTCTATCTCAGATTGCTATCATATCAGTACAGAGAAAGAAGGAATTTCACTAACTTATGAACCCAGTGTATTCTGACCCTATACCCTTAGGGAGATATGTTTTAAGGATAAAAAGAACTGTAAAGAAATCTGAATTTTACTTATTTACTTGTTGTTTGATAGTGGTACAGTGTAGTTATTCAGAAACTATTTTGAGTATATTGTGGAATAGAGAAAAACAGACAAATTGATGTAATTGGGAATCATGGGTTCTCATGTGAGGGAGGGAGATACAGATATAAGAAAAGTGAGAAAGAAAACACTGTGCTGCCGGATTAAAATGATATTATGAACTGAACGTTTGTGTCTCACCCCCATTTATATGTTAAACCTCTAACATTCAATGTGATGGTATTTGAAGGTATCCACTCTTTTTTTTTAGATTCTTTTCCCATATAGGCCATCCTAGAGGATTGAGTCGAGTTCCCTGTGCTATACAGTAGGTCTTTATTAATTATCTGTTTTACATATGTGTAATGTTTTACATATGTGTACATGTCAATCCCAATATCCCAGTTTATCCCTCCCCCCTTACCCCCTGGTAACCATAAGTTTGTTTTCTACATCTGTGACTCTACTTCTGTTTTGTAAATAAGTTCATCTGTACCCTTTGTTTAGATTCCACATATAAGCGATATCGTATGATATTTGTCTTTCAGAGTTCATGACTTCTTACCACTATTCCACTTGGCAATAAAAGCTATAAATATATCAAAGGAATCTTTGTCCCCCTGGCAAAAACAAAGGGCTGGGCTACTCAATTTGAGGCTGAGAACACTGAGTTCAAGATGCTGGTTTCCTCCAGGAGTAGAATCTTACACATGTCATCAGTAGCCAGTTCAGAGCACCTACTGGGAAAGACAGTGGACAAATTTGATTATAGTTCACCCAATGACCTTCACAGTTAGACGGAGGAGGACCTATGAACCATATTTTCTTGCCCCTCAAATATCTCCCTCACCAATCTGCCATAGCACCTAAACTTTCCACTATCACAGCTCCCCTCTGAGATAGAGTGGTGGATTTAACAACCAGGTTAGAGAAGGAAGGGGTTGGGGGAGGGGGGCGAGCGCAGCACAGAGAGTGGGAGAAATCATGTAGAAGAGCCTGTTGGAATCCTGACACCAAAACAAGCTTTCTGCCCAAGACACCTGGCTCTATAGCGGTGCCTAGATCTACAGAAATCCTTTTCAAGGATCGTTAGGAGGCTCTCATTTTGCCTTTCCACTGGGTGCTTACTCTCTCTCTACTTTACTAGATTTCCCATGAGCGTTACGGAATACTGCATTTAAGAAATGAGCAGAGGGCTTCCCTGGTGGTACAGTGGTTGGGAGTGCGCCTGTCGATGCAGGGGACACGGGTTCGTGCCTCGGTCTAGGAAAATCCCACATCGGCTGGGCCCGTGAGCCATGGCCGCGGAGCCTGCGCGTCTGGAGCCTGTGCTCCGCAGCGTGAGAGGCCGCAACAGTGAGAGGCCCGCGTTACCGCAAAAAAAAAAGAAAAAAAGAAATGAGCAGAATGTAAAATAGAAAAAAATTACATCTAATCAGATACAAATTATAAGTCAAGTAAGTCATGGGAACAGACCTTGATTACAATTTTCCAAAGCAGAAATAAAATGTTTCAGATGAAAAGAATCTGAGAGCCATCTCTGTCAATTCCCTCATGTTACATATGAGGAACTGGAGGCCAGGAGGCAAAGGGTCCCAGTGACAGACGAGTCAGTGATTCCATGGCTTACTCTTTTCTCCACTCTTCTCGCCACAGAAAATTAAAGATCACATTTATGAGTGTCTATTGAATATATTTAACTGTGTGGACTTTTATACAGATTCTATTATTTTCTATATTTAATATATATTTAACTTATTCCCAAGAGGTAATAATAATAGCATATGCTTAATTCCTCCCATATTGTACTTTTCATATATTAACTCACATATATTAATGTCATATATATTCATATACTAACAGATACATATATTAACTTGCATATGTTCATGTTATATATACAGTGTACTGATATAATATATATGACATTATTACATTATAGTATCACAAAGCATATATCACCGCATATATTAACTCAATCTTCACAAAAACTCTATGAAAAATATACTATAATTACAATTCTCACTTTACAGAATAGAAAACAGAGGTGAAACAGTATTAGAAATTTGCCCAAGGCCACATAAATAATAAGGAGCAAAACCTGAGTTGGGGCCCACCTGTCCATGTTCTTACTATTATGTTTTGCTTTCTTGCCCTTTTCTCGCACCTGACATATTTTTCTAAAACTCTCATTTTCCCTCGCTAACTTTGATGTGGGGAAGAATGCGGCACTCAAAGAAGAAATAAGTGAATGTTGCCACCATCATTTAGCGCTCATTATGTATTTGATATGGATTTTTGCACTTGGTTTGCCTAGCAAAAAATATACAGGTTGAGACAGCATGGGAGGCTTTTTTTCTTTGTTTTTTAAATTTTTTTATTTTTTAAATTAATTTTTATTGGAGTATAGTTGATTTACAGTGTTGTGTTAGTTTCTGCTGTACAGCAAAGTGAATCAATTATACATATACCTATATCCACTCTTTTTTAGATTCTATTCCCATATAGGCCATTACAGAGTATTGAGTAGAGTTACCTGTGCTATACAGTAGGTTCCTATTAGTTATCTATTTTATATATAGGAGTGTGTATATGTCAATCCCAATCTCCCAATTTATCCCTCTCCCCCACTTTCCCCTTTGGTAACCATAAGTTTGCTTTCTACTTCTGTGACTCTATTTCTGTTTTGTAAATAGGTTCATTTGTACCATTTTTTTTTTTAGATGAGAGCATGGGTTTTGGAGTTGCACAGGCTTGGGTTGAAATTCTGACTTCACCATTTAAGAGCTATGTGACCTCAGACAATTTACTTCCTTTTCTGAATATCAGTTTCCTCTCCTGGTAAATAGAGCTCTCATAAGGGTTACTGTCAGAATTAAATAAAGCAATGCATATAAATGCATTATTTATATAGGTCTAAAGAAATACTTCATACCTTTATGTTTATTATTAGCATTTCTAGTTCTTCTCTAGTAAAAGCTCTTATTATAGTTTATCTCCCTTGATTTTTTACTGAAATGGAAGCAAGAATTGAACCACATTCACCAAGAAGAGATGGATGGTTTCATCACAAATCTGTCATTTGTACCAATCTAGAAGGCACATGTGAGTTATGAGGTTTTCTCACACCAGCTGCGTATGTGTGATGCCCAATAGAGTGAATGTTTAACAATTAAACTGGTTTTAAATATGTAGCATGAAGGGAATCAAACTGAACACCAGATGTGATTATCCACTTGAAAAGCTCATTAAGAAGCGAATTATGGAATAGCGGACTAATTAAGACCACGTAGAAATGTGTTTTCCATTTCTGTATAGAACTTTTAAAACAATGAATCAAACAGAAGGGCCATTGGTATGGCCAATTTGGAAAAAAAAAATTTTTTTCTCCTACTTCCTCCAAATGGAAAACACTAACATTTGCTGAGTGTCTACTCAACATCATACATTATTTTAAATCATCAGTATAGCAGTTCTTTATGATATCTGTTACAACTTCGATTTTCTTTTTTTTTTAATAAATTTATTTATTTATTTTTGGCTGCGTTGGGTCTTCGTTGCTGCGCGCAGGCTTTCTCTAGTTGCTGCGAGCGGGGGCTACTCTTCGTTGCGGTGCACGGACTTCTAATGGCAGTGGCTTCTCTTGTTGCAGAGCACGGGCTCTAGGTGCACGGCCTTCAGTAGTTGTGGCATACGGGCTCAGTAGTTGTGGCACATGGGCTTAGTTGCTCCGCGGCATGTGGGATCTTTC
Organism: Globicephala melas; assembly: GCF_963455315.2. NCBI lineage: Eukaryota > Metazoa > Chordata > Mammalia > Artiodactyla > Delphinidae > Globicephala > Globicephala melas. The sequence goes on along the minus strand of NC_083317.1, from coordinate 87,743,157 downwards.
TGGACCAGAGCTCGAGCCCATGTCCCCTACATTGGCAGGTGGATTCTCAACCACTGCGCCACCAGGGAAATCCCACTACTTAGATTTTCTTGATGAGAAACATGAGGCTCAGGGAAGTTTAACAGTGTATTTTGGTTATGTAATTAGTATATTGTGGAGCTGGAGTAATTATGAAGGGATTTCAACCTCAAACTAATTTGAATTTCTTTCAGTTAAGCCCTGAGATCATCATTTCTGATAGCTGTTATGACTGTAGCTGTGATGCAAAACTTACTTCATCTCATTCACATGCATAACAACCTTATATTAAAGCCCCCCATCCACACTTGTCTGACCAGTCTGTCTCCTGGTCCAGATAGATCGTAAGCTCCGTAAGAGAAGAGTCATGCGGTTGTCTTCATCAGTATATCCCCAACACCCAGGCTCAGTTCCTGCCACATAGTTACATCTTCAATAAGTACTTGTTGAATGAAGAAATGAATGCTGTGCTGATTTAACTAAAAGAATAGAGTTCAGCTCCACAGTCATCCTTTCACAGGTGGCAACACTGCAGGAGGTGGGTGTGTGTGTGGGGAAGGAGTGTTTTGTCTGCAGTTATGCAATTACTCAATGACAGAATGGAATATTAGAAGCCCAGAGCCTCCAAACAGCTGAGTTCAATGAGCCAAGTTACTAGCAGGCTAAAGGACAGGTACATTACTTAACTTGAGTTGTGTCCTCCTGAAGCAGAAATCAAGCACATAACAATTACATGAACAACAGTTGGCCCACACGTGTCACAGAAGTCATAAGTGCCTCCCACACCCGTCACCAGCCACAGGAGTCCATACGTGGTCAACCAGCTATTAAAAAGCAGTCTGAGGACAGGAATAAAGACACAGACGTAGAAAATGGACTTGAGGACACAGGGAGGGGGAAGGGTAAGCTGGGACGAAGTGAGAGAGTGGCATGGACATATATACACTACCAAATGTAAAATAGATAGCTAGTGGGCAGCAGCTGCATAGCATAGCACAGGGAGATCAGCTCGGTGCTTTGTGACCACCTAGAGGGGTGGGATAGGGAGGGTGGGAGGGAGACGCAAGAGGGAGGGGATATGGGGATATATGTATACATATAGCTGATTCACTTTGTTATACAGCAGAAACTAACACACCATTGTAAAGCAATTATACTCCAATAATGATGTAAAAAAAAAAGTAAAATTAAAAAAAATAGAAAGCATCCTGCACTAAAAATTCAGAGAATCGTTCTTATTTGATTCTTCTCAAAGAGGCTATAGTGCTCAGGGATACACTTCTTTACCTCTAAATGTGAAGAGCAAAGAGAACTATTCATTCTGTCTTCCAGGCATCAAATGGGGGAGAAAGGTATTATATTCCTGTTACGGCATTGTCAAGAGACTATTCAGTAGCACGTGCTATTCCTCCAAACGATATCATTTAAGCGGTGGACAGAGAAACAGGAACCCAGCAAAGAAATGGAATGAACAGCTCAGGAGTGAGAAAGAGAACCAAGAGAGCATTGTTCTGTAAGTCAAGGTGGTAAAGCATTTTTAGAAGAAGGAAACAACCAAAAATATCAAATTCTGCAAGCTGAGAGGCTAAATAAGGTGTGGAAAGACAAGAAGCTATTGGACATACCCACTGGGAAGTTGTAGCACCCTGAGAAAGAGCAGTTCTGGCATAGTGCAAATGTCGTTTGTTATTCTGACTCATCCATGAACTATCCTAGAAGCAGAAATGGGTGGCTTGGTGCCTGCACATAGAACACACTTATAAATGCTGTCAAACGGACACCCAAATGACATAATTAAAGCAAAGTATAGTGGTTCATTGAGGAAGAAAACATCCCAAAGATATTTAAAACTGCTCTTAAGAAGTACCAATGTTTTCTAAATTAAATCCCTAGGTCTAAAATTATCACCTTACATTTGGCTTCTCCCTCCAAAGGCCCTGGAGCCGAAACAACTCAATTCCTAGGGAGAACATATAATTTGCCGTCTGCAAATGATAAAATCTCACGCATTAGAAGCATTCCTAAATTTCTGTGCTTTGAGTGGCCTTTTAAGTTGCTGCTGTGATGTCATTAGTGTTACAATTTTACACAAGATTAGACATGTAATTAGGTGTTAAATAGTTCCACCAGCTCCTGCTTGCTGTTTAATAAAGCAGAGTGCGTTAAGAGTATCCCATATGCGCAGCTCAAGGCCACTGACACTAGAAAACCGCGTCTACTTTGCTCTTTCCCTGCCTCGTATGCCACTTGTCCTTGCAGCTGTCACCTCGAGGCCTCAGCACTGATGGGAAATGAGAAGCCACTGCACAGAGTAGCACTCATAGAACTGTTACTCTCCAGCTGAAGCTTCTGGAAGCAGGGGGAGTCTCCATAAAGAACTCAAATGAAACCGGAACCTGAGAGTTTGTAGCAGTGTTTCCCACTTTGGCTGCATATCAGAGTCACCTGGGAAGCTTTTTTTTAAATTGCAATGCCAGGGACCCACCCCCAGAGATTCTCATGGGTCTGGCTTGAGATCTAGGCCCCAGGATTTTTTTTAATTCCGCCTGATGATTATACTGTTCAGCCAGTGTTCAGAGCCACCACGTTTATGGTCCTCTTGCTGGGATGGGTATCAAGGTGAATGAGGAAGTATTTCAGATGTCATTATCTCAATATCTCAGAAAACTGTTTTCCCTCTGCAACTGACCCATAAGCAAAAAAATCAATAGTCTCAATGTACAAGTACAAAGCACCTTAACTGGATTTTTTTTTTTACAAAAATATAAAATCCAATTCATTTGCTCTTAAAATTATTAACAAGGGGAAAAGAAGTAAACTAATGTTTAGCATGTGCCTTGATTTACCTTAGGTACTTTTGCAACTATTAACCCATTAATCTTCCAAGCAACCCAGAAAGGCAAGTATTATTATTCCCATTTTCACAGCTGAGGAAACTAAGACACAAAGATGTTAAACTGACTTGTCCAAAGTCACACAGTTGGTAGGTGGTGATGCCAGGAGGCAAACAAAGAGTCCCTGTCTGACTCTCCTGCTCATATTCTCATTAGATCATGCTGCCCTTTCTAAAGAAAACCTTACTGAGTGATAATTCAGCAAGCAACAGAAACTTTCTGTCCAAGTCAATAAAAGGGACAGAGGGAGCAGGACAATCAGGAGAAGGAAAGAGAGGAGGTGGGGAGTGGGAAGAAGGAACGGCATCCCGAACTAAGGAAAGGATCTGGAAGGAGAGGGTGGCTGCAGCCAGCAATAGTGAGCCACAACACAGGAGGCCGATGTCAGTACCCATGGTCTTGTTACCAAGCAAGGGCTCGCTGCCCAAAGCCCATAAAAGCCAATACAATGGCAGCAGCTTTTTTTTTTTTTTTTTTTTTTTTTTTTTTTTTTTTTTTGCGGTACGCGGGCCTCTCACTGTTGTGGCCTCTCCCGTTGCGGAGCACAGGCTCCGGACGCGCAGGCTCAGTGGCCATGGCTCACGGGCCCAGCCGCTCCGCGGCATGTGGGATCTTCCCGGACTGGGGCACGAACCCGTGTCCCCTGCATCGGCAGGCGGACTCTCAACCACTGCGCCACCAGGGAAGCCCTGCAGCAGCTTTTGAGAAAAGAAAGAGCTTCACTGTGAGGTTGACCAGCAAGAAGACAGGAAGCAAGGCTCTCAAATCTGTCTCCCAGATCCAGGGATCAAGGTGAAATTTAAAGGGTTAGAGGAATTTCAAACTTGGAAACTGACTGACGAGTCTCGAATCAGTCCATGTAAACTACTGGTGCTGCTGGAAGACAGATTTTTCTTATTGAAGGACTTCTCGCTTCATAAAGGTCTCTGGTGGCAAATGTCTATTCTTTGAGTTCCACAGACTGAAGATTCTTGGTCCAGGGTCATCCTGGAGACATGAGTTCCTGTCTTGCACACGCAGTGCTGTCTCTGTAAAATAACTCCAGGTCTGATTAACCAACAACATGTTTTAGGGAAACAAAACCAGTTTAAGCTGGTCAATGTTTTATGTATGTACTGTTTCAGTCATGCTTTCCAATAATAGACACTTATATGGTCAAGGCAGGCAGCAAACACAACCAGTGTGTCACTGTGTATCCTGCATTGTGCTAAAAGATGCATAAGACACAGCCCTGCCCTGGAATGCATTGCTCTAACAGAGGTAAGTACCAAGAATTGGAAGCAGAGCTGAGGAAGCTGTTTGTGCGGGTCAGAAAAGACTTCACAGAAGAGATGACATCTGAGATGGCCTTGGAAACAGAGGTACGCACTCACCTGGCAGGAAAGGCAGGCAGAGAGAAAGTGTGAACTGAGTCAGCGAGGTAGAAGCCCAGCGAGGTGTGTGCCTGAGAAATGGAAAGGGGCCCTTTATAAACTCCTGAGGCAAAGAAATTGTTACATTCTCCCTGACTCCTGCTTTCACTCAAGGCCAAGATTATGTCTTCTAGGACATCTAGTTTTCAAACTATAATCATCTGCAATCATATAGTCATGGCTCAGCCAGGTTCACCCCAGTTCCTAGGTCATTTAATGATGGAATTAGGTCCAGGTCTCCTCCCCTTGCCCTCAGGCCTGTGCATCCACTAACACGGATCTCTTTTTCATGCTAAGATTCCAAATTACAAAATTTTATAAAGTGCTTTCTTTGTCTCTATATCACTTATCTAACCACAATTCAAATGAGATGCTCCTTGTCTTATAAAGTGAGCAGAGTTGAGGTGATTACTTGAGGAGCTCAGGAGGGCTGCATTTGAGCTGAGGGAACCACCAAACCAGCTCCCGTTAACATATTCTCGGTGTTTCTCTGAAGCCTGGAACTTTTTTCAACCTCTACAGAACCTTTATTGTGTTATCCTTAAAGCAGCTACTCCCTTAAATTTTAATTAACAACAAGCTTAGCAGGTTTTAAATAACGGTTTGTCTTTGTGAAAGAAAACTGGGGTGGAAAAACGCCAAATCCATTTCTTAGGATAAGCTGAGGAGTCATTAAATCCTTTCCAACAAATTTTAGACAGTTAATCAGAATAAGTATACCCTTCATATCTTCCTTTCTGTATCATCTTCAAACAACAGAGCAAGGGTGCAAAGCTGAAATAATGACACACAGTCTGAAGAGTATCCTAAGTATATTAAAATCACTGCAACCCCTTTCACTTTGAATGATTTCAAAGCATTTATAATATGGACTGTGTGTCTATTAAATTCTGGCTAATAACCAGGAACAGGATGGGAGCTCAGTAATTTATTGCTTTCCCTGAACTGAACGTGTGACACTTTTCTTTGTCTACTCCAACCCAATCCTTGAGGAGTGATCAGAAGATGCCACCAGAGTCAATGTTGAAATAGCTTCCTGAAAGTTTAAGCCAATCCTCATTCTTATGAAGTAGTTCGTTCAGCTTACATTAAAATCATTCTTATTTCCTGAAAACTGACTAGTTTTAGTAACAAATTTAATTCCTATTCTATGTGTTTTAAAGATATTCAAAAGGAAACCTAAATAATTTTAAATATCCCACATCCAAGTCATTTAAAGAGCTAGCAGATTCAACTTCTAAATCTTTCTGAAAATGTCTAGGGCATCCATTCAGGTATATCTTTTCATTCTGGTCATCCATCCTGGGAGACCAAGGTGGAAATATGACTTCTTACATCTACACTCGTTGTCAAACCCCAGCCATCTCCCATGGTCTCTGTTCCTTCTATCTCTGATGCTGATCCAAGGGTTACAGAAGGAGATCTATTTCCAGAAAGTCAGTAGACAATGATTTAAAATACGCTTCCATTGATTTTTCAATTTACTGAGTCACAACATTTTGGAGCTGAGAGGGATTTCAGATGTTATCAATTTCAAACTTTCCATGTTACAGATTAAAAACAACTAAGTCCTAGAAAAGATAAGTGACTTTCTCAAGGCCACACAGCTAGTTAGTTTAAAAAACAAAAAATGGGGCCAATAACCAATTACTGACTCTGAGTACATGCTCTGAGCCTTAGCTGCTTAGTGTTTCCTGCAGACCAGCAACATCAGCATCACTGAGAGCTTGTTAGAAATAAAGAATCTTGGGTCCCCTTCCCGGACTCACTGAATCAGAATCTGCATGATCACAACATCCCCAGGTAATTCATATGCACATTGAGAATCACTGGGCTAGACAGTAATGTGTCTTTCCCCAGAAAGCGTGAGTATTGGAGACAAGTAGACATGGGTCCACCTTTTCTAAATCTCCTAGAAGCATCACTTTTAATCTAAAAATAATAGCATAATCTACCTTGCAGGGTTTTCATGATATGAGCATAACATAGATATAGGCATATACATTTCATGATATATACATAGACAATATATGCAAACTGTCTGGCATGTAGTATCTAATACAGTATATAGTAGTTAATATTATTTCCAATCTCATGCTTACCATTAATACTGTGCTCAACCAAAAGGAAAGCCACTAGTGACTATGCATCCATGAAGGAATCACCTTTCTTTCTTCCTTTGTTCTATTTGTTAAATATCATTTTAACTTTTATATGTGATTAAGATTTCTATGATATTTCATATTTATAACTTCAAGATGACAGAACTAATCCCCAAGCCAAGTCAGGACCGAAAGAATACAACGGTCCTCTAGTATCTTGACTCTGGATCCTATAATCCTGGCCGTTAGGAGCCAGAGAATATCTGCTGCCTCTGCTGCCATGATTTTCTCCGAGACTCAACTGCCAAGAGATGAACCCACAGATTTAGCAACAGTTGAACACATTTAAAAGATGATCTCTCGTCAGTAAGATGTCACGTCTGTCAGCATCAGGGAAAACAGTTTGAAGAGAAACAGAGAAATAGAAAAAAAATAGAACCAAACCTGAACCAAAATTTTGGAAAAATATAGAATAATAAACTGTACCAAATTATATTTTTGGAGGAGACATCTTAGAGGGAATATGGTAATAACATCAATTAGAAAACTGTGTTTCCCTAACGCAGTGGCTCTTAATCCTAGCAGTGCATTAGAAACAACTAGGAGGCTTTAAAAAAAATTGAATGCACATTTCTGAGGGAGGCACCCAGGCTTCAGTGCTTTTTAAAAGATTCCCAGTTGATTTTAATGTGCAGCCAGGGTTGAGAACAACTGCCCTACAGCAACAGAAACCTGGTCTTATTTAACATGGTCAATCCACTGAGAGTTACCGGTTGCTATTTGATACACAGTTCCCCAAACTTTAAGTACTGGATTTAACTTCAGTGTGTACCTCTTCTAGGTCTTTTCACCATTCTTCCAGGACTTCCACCATAAGGAAAGGAGCCCCTGGACCAACATCCTCTAAGATGTTTATATGGACCAGTGGCCGAACCTCTTCAACTTACAGACATGATGAGAAAAGGTAAATCACTGGGACTCTGGAGGCTTTTCAGAATCATTTAACCTGAATACCCAGAGAGTATGCCAAAGAGAAAGCATTAGGCAACTGAGCTTTATATTTTGCAAGTGTTAATGTGGGATGGGCTCTACATTGAGGGAATGGGGTTTTAGACACTTTGGCCGTCCTCCTCCTTGCATTCTCCATGCTCACTCCTACCATGTAGCTTTACAAAGGCTGTTCCCTGTCAGAAATGCCCTTTACACATGCACATATACACACACTGGTCACTTAGCTAACTCTACCTCTGCCTTCAGATATCCATCCAATCAGAACCTCCCACTATCCTCTTGATCAGCACAGAATTTGTGTTTTACTGTCCCCTGAATTTTCACCTCCTACCACCATACCTGGCACATAGTAAGTGCTCAATAAATACTGAACTGAAATAATGAAAATTGCATTTCAAGGCAGTGGACATATGGCAGGGAAGGAAAGCAAAAACTAAGAGAGAATGAAAAAAGGATAGACAAGTCCATGGAGCTCTCAAACTCCTTGGAAGAATAGCCTGGGGTCGGGGAAGAATGGGGGAATAAGAAAAAAAATTAAAGGGCAAATGCAGTGATAATGAAAGACAAAATGACAATTATACAGCTCAACCCAGCCTTCCAACTTGGGAGTAAATACATTCATAAAATTCTCTGGCCATTTTTAATATTTGGTTTCTCTTTCTTTTTTTTCTTCTGCATCTCTCTGTTTCTTATTGACCTGGTACTATTATTTGGGTTTGATGAAGCTAAATTTTAAACACAACTGCCTATACCAACATATTGCAGCTTAGGCAAGGCTCACCTGCCTGCAGTCTGACATAAATCAGGATTGATAAATGCGGGCACAAGAAGAAGGACCTGAGGGAGGTTTACCTGAGTGTAAATTTTATAGCTGGTACTTCTATTTTTCCTTTTAAAAATCTGTATTTCCCTACAGATAAAATCCTTTAAAAATTCTGAAGGCAAAATTGTTCTTCACAATAATTTGGAAGCAACTTATTCACAATAGAAAATCTGTTAAATAAATCACGGAATGTAATGTACCACTTAGCAGTTAAAAATGTTTTGGCATAATATTAACTGACAAATCAAGTTGGAAAAGTGCATACATACTATAATTGCAGCCACAAAAATATATACATAGGAAAAGGCGTGAAAGGAAAAGTATGCTTCTTACTCCTCCATTTTCCAAATGCTTTGTAATATGTTATACTATCTTAACTATGGAAAAAATAGTGATATGATATTTAAGTAAAATAGGTTTTCACATGCTTTTTCTCAATGCTTAATCAAGTTATTTTTCATTTGCTTTCAAGCAACTAAGTTGAACCATCTTTCAGCAAGAGCTTTACTATAAGACTGAAATTTTGTGTCATTTTTAAATTCCATACTTTGTATGAAATTTCCTCATTTCTTTAAAATAAAAAAAGGTCACTACCATTGATGGTGCAGAAAGGCAGAAATTTTGTTGCCCTACAGGAATAGTGTGACTATCAATGGCCAGTCCTCCTTAGATTTTGAAGGTTTCATCAGAGCAGGTGAAGCATGATGTATTTGTTTCAACTTCTATTTATTCTCAATGAGTAATTTAATTAAATACATTTTTCATATATATATATTTTTTTACAAACAAAAGGATTAACATTTAAGAAGCAATTACTCTGCACTGCATGTTTTCATAAACTGTTCTCTTCTAATTTGTAAGATAAGGATTATTATGCCCATTTTACAGTTAGGAAAGCTGAGGCTTAGAGAGTTTAAGTAACTTCCAAGCGTGCAACAACTAGCCAGTGATTGAATCAAGATTTAAACTCAAGGTTGTACTCTCTCCCCCGCACCCCATGGCTTACATAGGCTCTTGTCAAACATGAGATATTCGGAGCAGCAGTGAACAACCAAGACCACAGGGGGAAACTATGATAAAACAGAGTTGAAAATTGTGTATCACAGGAGATAATAAATATGTGAATACGATATATTGGCAATATTTGTGGCATTAAAAGGAGCAAATAATTAGCTTCATATCCTATACCAGTAAGATTCTATAAAACTCTTAATTACTACTTTCATGTTTTCAGTAACTATGATTTCAGTAACTATGGGGTTTAAAATAATTAAAATATTGACTCTAAGTAAATCATTTTCAGCAAGTTTTATTTATGGGATGGGGATGCCAAGGCTTATGAAATCAATCTGCATGACTTTGGCCTACAAAGTCAAAGACAAATGGAAAAACAGGCAAAGAATACAGCAATAGAATCTGACACTAAGCCAGTATCCTTAGTTTGATGTTGGTTCATTTGCCTGTACCTCTTTCTTAACCACACCTCTGTCTTCACTGCCTAATTCACAGACTCTTGTGGAACAAGACTCAGATTTTAAAACTGACTTTAAACAGCAGCTATTGCTCTGCTTAATACTCTTGGTGGCAGTAATCATGGTGATAAGGAAAGTAATGACGGTTGATAATAAATCTAGATAATTAAGGTCCTCAAGTTAATTATTTGCAAATAAATTAACTAGGTTGTCTGGAAGCACTGCCCAGAATTGCTGGTAACTGTTCCACCCTCAGTTTCTTATTCTGCAAACCTGGCCTCTGTGTGTTCAGCTTCTCCAACTGTGTTCCCCCGGCAATCCCAGAGGCCAGGCAGCCAAAAACCCTTGGCTCCACTCCACACTGCCTTATTCTGAGACCAGAGACAAACTTGTCAGGATATCGGCTTCCCTAGGATTCCTCAAGAGATGCAACATCAAGAAATAAGCTTACAGACAGGTAGAGCAACCAAGTGGAAGTAAAATCCACTGAAAATTCTGAAACCTAATTTTTATGGTTCGAGGAAAGTTGAAGTCAACTTTATATTTTTTTCATTATTTTAATTCAAAGCCAGTCCTTTTTCTGATCATCTGCTATATGCAAAACACTGGTTTCTATCCTTATCCTCCATTCCACATGCCCAGCAATGTGAAGGAATATTTTTTCTTCCCTGAACAAATTTCTTTGTTAGGTGAGCCGACGTTAATCTCTAAATCGCAGGAGGCAAAATAAAACAAGAGCAGCAATAACTAATTTAAAAATTAAAGAAGAGAGAGGTTATTAGCCAAGGACATTACCACTGAGTGTTTATCAAATATTCTTTGGATTGTTTATACTAAATATTGAATTGGTATAAAGGAACATTTATCACATGTTACCATACAGAGAATGATGATATAATAAACATCTGAGTACACTTCATTAAGCTTAAAAACTAAAACAATCAGAATTTTTGAAGCCCTTGAGGGTGCTTCCCTAAGAGCGTCCCCCTCCTTATCCCTGCCCCCATCCAGAGATAACCACCCTCCTGTTTATCATTCCCTTGCTCTTCTTCATGAGTTTGTCACATCTGAATGCTTAAACAATACATTGTTTACTTCTAAATGTTTGGAGACTTTAAATAAATGGAATCATACCATATGAATTGTTCTGCAACTCGCTGTTTTCACCAAACATGGTCCCATGATTTATCAGTGCTGATGTGACTAGCTGTAGCTTATTTCGTCTGCTGTGTAGTATGCCATTATATGAATATACCACCATTTATTCATCCAGTCTACTTCTCATAGACATTGGCATTATTTCCAGTTCTTTTTGTACTGACAATGCTGCTATAAAACTTTTTGTTCATGTCTCCTGTACATATGTACAAACATTTCTTAGGTTTTACACCTAACTTCGGAATTGTCGATTCAAAAGTATGCACAGCTCCCACTTCACCAGGCAATGCCATTGCTTTCCATAGCAGCTATAGATATGATTCCATTGCTGTAGAGTTTTAGGGGTTTTAATTTTCATCAATCCAGAGGGTATTGTGCTTTCAATTCCCATTTTTCAGATTAGTAATAAGATTGAGTCTACATCCCTAGTCCTTTTCTGTAAAGTGCCTGTTCTAACATGTGGCCCATTTTTAATTGGATTTTTGTCTTTTTCTTATTGACTTGTAGGAATTCTTTATAAAAGTCTGTTTTCTTTCATTTAAAAAATTTAATAGAATATAGAAAGGTAACCATTGAGAATGGTTGAAAACAAAATGAGAGAACTGGAAGATAAAGTGAAAGAAATACCTCAAAATCCAGAGGAAAATTACAAAGAGATGGAAATCTTAAGAGGAAGGATCAGAAAGTTACATGTGAATGATAAGAGCTCCAGGAGTGGGGAAAGAGATGGAGGAGAGAAATAACAATGAGACTTCCTTTTCTGACAGTATAGTAGACCAAATACACCAACCCTCCTGCAGCAACAATTTAAAATGCTATATAAACTTTTAAAAACTTTTATAAAAGTTTCTATTAACCCTTTGTCTATTGTGTGCAAACAGCTTCTCCCAGTTTACTTGTATTTTCACTTTCTTTATGATGTCTTTTCATAAACATGGTCTTAATTTTAATGTGTTCTCAGCAATTTTTCAACATTTTGAAATCCTTTCCTATCCCAAGTTCAAAAGGGTATGCTCTGATACAGTTAATATTTTGTAGGTTTGCCTTTCACAATTAAGTCCTTAATCACCTGAAGTTTACTTTTGTGTGTGGTGTGAACTAGGCATCTATTTTTTTCTGTACAGATAACCAATTGTCCAGCACCTTTCGTTGGATAGTTTGTCCTTTCCTCAATGATCTAAAAGTATACATGTATCATATATTAGGTTTCCACATATGCATGGATATGTTTCTGGATCTCTACTCTGTCCCACTGGTGAATTTTGTCTACCTCAGACAAACACCACCCCTGAGCTTACAAACATTAGCATTATAATGCATCGTGATATCTGGTATAAAAGTTGCCCACCTTGTTCTTTTGTAATCAGGATTGTACTTGCTATCCTTAGATGTTTGCACTCCCATACCTATTTTAGAATCAGCTTGTCCAGTCATGCCTACCCCACTTCCCAAAAAAGCTCTTGTGATTTTTATTGGAATTTTATGAAAGCTATTAATTAATTTGTGGTAAATTTGCATCTTTATGTCACCAAGTCTTTTTCTGAATATGATCCTTCGAATGATTTGTATAATCTAGGTAGAACTTACCTATAAATAATCAGAGCCTGGTATTTCCATTATGAGGATATTTTAAATTGATGATTCAATTTTTAATGATTTAGAACTATTTAGATTTTCTAGCTATTTCAAAGCAGTTTCAATAAGCCATACATTTGTAAGAATTTGCTACATAGTTAAGTAAATCATATATCAAAGTTTTTAAATGTCTTGCTATAAAGTTGTTTCTAATATCCTCTATTATCTTTCTAATCTAACTGTATCTGTACTTACAGCTTTTAAATTCCTGATATTTATTTGAGTCTTCTCTAGTTTTTCTTATCAGTCTCATCAGAGGTTTGTCTATTTCATTAGTCTTTTCAAAAAACTAATCTTTGATTTCATTGATTCTTTAATACAGTGCATCTTTTATTCTATTTATTTCTACTCATGGATATTATTTCCTTCCTTACACTTTCTTTTAATATATTCTATTAATCTTTTCAAAACTCCTTACGTTGGATGCCTAGCACATTAATTTTCAGGCTTTCTTCTTAACTAATATAAACATTTAAAATTATTTAGTTCTATCTAATAGAACTAATAGAAGGTGAGGATGTACATACATCTCAAAAACATAGAAGACTTTGGTGGGTGGAAGGCAGAACAGTGGCTGTTTTAATCCATGCCACTCTCAGCTCTGCCATATGAGATAATGAGTTGAGTGCTCCTGGGGCAAAGATACATAGCAACTCTGCCTGTTTCAACTCAGCTGGCATTCAGCAATCTATTGCCCCACAGATTCACTTTGTAGGATCTAAGAGAAGGCACTTTTCCTTGAAGTCTGGAAACTAGAGCTCTCAGTGCCAGAAAAGCTTGAAATTTTCCTAGAAGGAATACTAAATGTATTAGTGGTACAGTACAATGGGCGCTGATAGGAAGAGAGAAGCCAGGAGTCTGTTCTAGCCATGGTTCTCTGGTCTACTTGGTTTCACTTGGCCATTAAGCCCCCCTACACTGGCTGCCTCAGTGTAGGGAGGCTCAATATTGAAGCCTTTTCTAGCCCACATAAAGGAACATACTTTGTGAGCCTAATAAATGCAAGAGACTGAACATACAAAGGTGAATGCGGTCTGGCTCTAACTCTTGAACCACTCAATATTCACTGGGCCAGAGAGGCATAAATATAAATATTTAGTATGTTAAGTATTATGGTTACTATGGTTAGGTTTCTGAAGGGCCTCCCCAAGTTATGACAGATATACATAATTCTTTATTCACACCTTCCCTCCTCTTTCCTGCACCTGCCAGTGCCCCTCACCTCTCTGACTGCTTTGGGACCCTTTGTAGATCTGTCTTCTTGCCCTTTCCAAGTTCTAGTACTCAGCGAGCTGAGTTTTGTTTCTCTGACTACCTAGGGAGTCTCATTAAAACCCACAGTGTTCATAGTTACTTCTGGACACAAATGATGCCCATATCTAAATTTTCATCTCCTCTACCACTGCTTTTTTTCCAACCCCTATTTAACACCTGAAATGCTGACAGAGTTTCAGAATCAGTCTCTTAGCCTGCAGGAATAAACCATTCCAAACAGCCACACACTAACGTGAGTGATCTTTCTAAAGTACAAAGTAATTATATCACTTTCTTGCTTAAATTCTTCTAGTGGCTCCTCTAACTTCAGAAGACATACAACACCCTTTATCTCTGACCCCTGGCTATCTAACCAGCTCATTACCTGCCACCCCCACTCACTGCATCCTGGAATCCAACCACTCTCAGCTACCCTATTCCCCTTATCAACTGTTTGCTCATTGGAGATTTAATTCAGTCTATTACTGAATCCTTTAACCATCACCACTTAAACTGTTATGGCCACCTTGGTTTAATTAAACATGAATTAAAACATTCATGTTCATAAATCAAGTCCTGAGCCAAGTTATCCATCACCAATCTACTGAATGCCCAGTTCAAGGAATGTCCAATACAGTGATAGCCAATTTGCCTGAAGCCAAATTGCCAAATACTAATGCATTTGCCAGTTGATCTTTTTGGTGAATTTATCAAATTTAGTTACTTACCAAAAACTTTGTATAATCATTGTAACCCTCATAGTTCTATGGGTTAGTAGGAACCAAAAAGACTGCAGGGGACCCAGATTTGGGGCTTTGAGACTCTCCTCCTCTGTCTCTCAGTCTCTGCAGCCATTGTCCCTCTATCTCTCTGCCCCTCTGTCTTTTCCTCCCTGTGCTCCAGACACCCTCTGTCTTCAGGGTCCCCTGTTCTCAGGTCTTCCTCCCCTCCCCCCGACCCAGCCATGCCCTACTGCTCTCTCTATTCTTTGTTTCCTCTCCTCTCTGCCCCTGGGTTTCCCCCTCTCTAGGATCAGCAGGCCAGGCTACATTATGCTGATTCTGCTCTTCAACTTTCCCCCAGCAGAGGGTCCCACCAATCTTGTCCAGATCCCTCCTGTTCCAATAACAGGACAAGAGCAAAGACAAATTAAACATTTTGTTATAAGGACAAAATAAAACTGTTCAAATAAAACTTAGCAGAAACTTCAAAAAGCTGTTAAAAATTCCCACCCAAAATCAATTACCGTAATCTTATGAATAGTTAAAAGAAACAAATTTTGGTTAATTGATAAAGTTGCCAAATCTATCAAAGTCATGAAATTTGCACAAGAATCTCAGTGATGCTAAAATGTTAGCAAAACAGCAAATAACTCTAAAAAGGACTTGAGTAAAATCATTATAAACAGAAAGGCTCCCATACGAAATGCTAAATTTTTGCTATATCTATTAGAAGAATATATTCAAATATACACATATTCAAAACATATATATCTATGAATATAAGAATTATTTATAAAGAGACTAAACCTCCCTCAGAAACTTACTTAGCTTTAAAAAAAAACAAACAGACCTTAAAATACTGCTAAAAAGAACATATTCATAAGAAGAATATAATTCAATGTATTTTTAAAATATCATCTTAAAATATTCTTAAGAAAATACATTCATATTAATTTACTATACTTAAAACAATGCTCCTTAAAATAAGTTTTTGTTAAATCTGTGATTAAGTGGGCAAATTATTCATTTGGCAAAGTGATCCTTCAATAAATTGGCAAATTGGCTAATCATGGTGCATTAGCCATTCACTAACTGAACCTTTGGCAAATCAGTGCCCAGCATATTGACTTGCTTCCTTTCTGTACTCATTACAGTAAGTCTCCTTAAGATGCATTGTAATGATTGGTATCTCACCCAGCTCCCTCAGGACATGTCTTATTCACTTTGTATTCCCCAGAACTTGGCATAGTACGTTTCATCTTATGAAGACTTTAAAATGTTGACAAATGAATAAACAAATGAATTAATAAATGACATTTACCCTGCCTTAACATGAATAGTTTTCTTCCTGCAGGCTAAATACCAAGGGAATCTGAATTTAAATGAGTGAAGCCCAAGGAAAACTTTTTTTCTTGCACATTTTACTCTTTATATCCATGTTTGTATATGTACAGCCTCATAAATACTTTGCTTATGAACCATAGGACTACTATCAAACTTTAAGACACTATCCAAATATGGAGTTTGAAATAAAATTGTACTGTGTTGACTATGGCTTGAGGTAAATATAAAGCTTTATTGGACAATTAAAATTTTTTATACAAAATATTTTGTTATACTTGAATTTGCCTTGTAGTTTTATTAATAACTCACATTCTCCAAAAGGATTTGGGCAGAATGCTCCCTGTATATGTAGAAAAGACTGCACATATGTACTACTTGTTATTGCCAACATGTATAAATGCTGATTTGTAACCACCATACTGATTCACGGTTCACCATGAACCATGAAGCCACAGCTGCTCCAACAGAGCTTAAACATACTGCTTCGCCAGTATACACCAAGGCTAGATCTGCTTCAGACTTAGAAATCCACATTCCTGCTCTATACCTATGGCTGAATATCCCCCATATTCGAAACTTATTTTGTAGTCATGCCTGAGTCATTATTCCTCCTGAGAGCTCTACTTCAATGAACTATTCTAGCCTTCATTCCCTTATTTCTCCCTCTACCCCTTTTAAGAAGAGTCCACAGAGAATAGACACAAAGAGCCAAAGAGAGATGAACTGTCCACTCTGTTAGTAGTGGCAGAGTAACCCCCAAAGTACAAGGCTTCCTAGTATGAAGGATGATGTTTAGGCCTGAGGCCCAAAATATAACATCATGCTCATTCCCCACCCCCCCCCAGTTTTGAAGACAACTTGGCATTAGGAGGGGCACCTCACTAATCCACTTAGTCTCAGGCTATGGACACTCCCTTCCCCACCTGGGGCTTACTACCTAGAGATAGCGAGGCCAAGGCACACCAGGCCTGAACAAAGGCAAGTCCAAAAGGATGAGAAAAAAATTGTGCCACTCATAAACAGTGATCTTCAGTCTCACCCAAAATGTAGACAGGGTCTCTGACTGTCAGGCTCTGGCCTATCTCACCAATCAGATTAGTCAATCCTCACCTGAGCTCATGACACTGTTTGTGGGGGAGAGAATCTATAAATGAACAATCAGCCTCTCCCTTCTTAGCCAGGGCAGCAAAAACACCCCCTTTGGAACCAGGAAGAATAGCAAAATAAGGACCCCTGCTTTAACACCCTCTACTATTCCCCCAGTCGTCCAAGTTAAGTTTCTGGGCATAAATCTAAACTATATCCTTTTTCTCACTTCCTCATCATCCCCTATATTCTATGAGTCACCAAATCCTGAAGTTTTATCTCCTAGATATTTCTCCATACATCCTTTTCTCTCCATCTATCCTACCTCGATCCTAGATCCAGCCCTGATCATCCTTTGCCAACACTATAGTAGCTATCCCCTAATTCTTCTTTCCGATTTAAGTCTGCCTCCATCGTTAATCTAATCTCCACCCTGAAGCCAGAGTGATCATTCTGAAACTCAGTTCTGATCATGTCACCCTCTGCCATCTTCCCATTAACTACAGGATAAAGGTCAAGTTCCTTAAATGACTTACAAAAACTCTTCATAACCTACTACCTCTCCAAACTCATCTGCCCCATTTCCCCTGTCCCACACTCATCCGAGTAATAATAAAATTTGTGTAGTTTCTGACAGTCAGCATGTAGTTGCAAATCTCCATCCTTTGTTCATGTGATTCCTTCTGTCTGAAATGCCCTTGATTCCCTGTGTCATGTGGTTAACTTGGATTCAATCTTGAAGATTCTGTTTAAGGCATTTCTCCTCCAGGATGCCTTCCCTAACCTTAATCCTTGCTCCCTGCCCTGCTCCCTCAGGCTGGGAAAATTACTCCTCTTCTATACTCATGCTGTGAATGGCTCCATCATTGAATTTACTACCCTACATTGATATTTTTTTTTCATGTTGGTCTTCCTGTTGGGTAGGGGCCACATACAATAACTAGAGGTTACCAGCATTCAAAATAGGTTCGTAGACTTTAACTGAATCTTTAGTCCTCCAAATTATTCATTCATTCCTTAACTTATCCATTAATTCACTTAGCAATAAATTCATTATTGATGAATTTCATGAGTATGTCCCACCTCACTCATCCACTTTCATTTTGCTGAGTAATATCCTGATTTCCCAGATGTGTTTAGCCTGCGTGGAAACCAATCATTTTCCCTCTTCTCTACACATCCCAGAGCACGTGAAGAACATTTGTTAACCATTTCCAAATTGTGATTTGTTTCTAAATTACCCATTTGAATCATTTTTATATTCTTCTTGTTCTAGTAACATAACTGACTGATTACACTGCATCTCTTTTATGGGTATAGACTGATGTAAGTGATGCAGTGTGACAGCCTACTACTCTGGAGCTGAGACTATTGCTCCCTCCTTGCTGGCCTCCACCTGCAGGAAATCCAAATCTCAAATGCAGCCGTTAGAATTAAATACATTTTGATAAATAACAACAGGAAAGTAACAGAAGATTATTATTTTACAGCAGGCCTTTGAAGCCACTCAGACTCAGCCTGTCTCTTCTTGCTTCCGAAGTCTGGCTTTAACTGAATGGGCATTGATTTTTTTTTTTTTTTCATTCAGGTTCATAGAGAATCAAGTTTAAGAGCTTTGATATAAATCCTACATTTTCCAAAGAAAACCTCACGAAAGCATGGGGAAACTTAGAGGATGGGTGGTGGCTAGCCTGAGGAAGCCAAAAGCCTGCAAGCTGGCCAGCCAGCTAGCTAGTCCAGAGGCACTGGGCTTGGGAGCTGGAGAGTAATAAAAAAGATGGGCTCTCAGAGCTTCTGGCCATGAGGAGAATGAGTGGCCATGAGTGAGTGCTGGTGGGAAAGAGGCAGGAAGGACACGGTCATGAAAAGATGAGGAACAAAGTCCTCTATTTAGCTATGATTCTCCTACTATAAAGGGCCCACTCCTCAAGGAAAGAGTAAGATTTATATAAACTACCTCATGAAGAGAACTTTTAAATAATAGTAATAATGATAATAAACTAATCCATTAATTTTATACTCTAATAACCAGATTAACATATAGTCTTCCTTAAAACCTTTTGGAAATATACTAAGTACATACATGTTCTCACACTTCTATAGGGAATCTAAATATCTAACAACCAGTCCAGAATGAACCAGCGCCCCAGAATGTATGCCAGCCATAAACACCAGTAAGGCCATCCTGGAGCATGAAGCTGAATAGAATCCCTGAATATACACACAATTATACAAATAACAGGCATCTCTTTCCTCCTCTGCAAAGTTCCACACTGGATTCTAGTACTTTTTCAAGCAACGAGAGTGACTAGTGATGAAAATTTAAAAGGAAAATCTGAAGTCTGTCTCATGTATGTTGGCTTTTTGTCTGAAGCTTAAAATAAAAATGGCATAAGAGCTTCTTTCTCCATTTTCAGCACTCTATGTGTCCTCCTCTCTGTCCCCAAGCCCTAAAAGCCAGCAACTCCCCCACTCCCACACCCGTGCAATCCAAAGCTCCCTTCTCCGTGGCTACTTGGTTGCCTGTGTTTCCAGAATCCTTGAGCATTGCCTCCTTCCCATATTTCTCACAAATCTCTCCAACCAGCCAGCACCCCCAGCAATTTCTCACTTCTTTTCTGCCTTCTCTGCCTGACATTATTTCAAATCCAACCCTCCACTCATAAGCTGTCTACACTATTCACTGCCTTGACATTCTGTCCTTTAGAAATTCTTTGGAGAAGCACAGCCATTTTGGGATGTTCTGATGTCCGTGTCATAAAGGTGTAGCTCCCCACACCATTTCTTTTTTTATTTTTTTGAATTTTATTTTATTTATTTTTTTATATAACAGGTTCTTATTAGTCATCAGTTTTATACACATCATTGTGTACATGTCAATCCCAATCGCCCAATTCATCCCACCCCCACCCCCACCCTGCCGCTTTCCCCACTTGGTGTCCATACGTTTGTTCTCTACATCTGTGTCTCTATTTCTGCCCTGCAAACCAGTTCATCTGTACCATTTTTCTAAGTTCCACGTATATGCGTTAATATACGATATTTGTTTTTCTCTTTCTGACTTACTTCACTCTGTATGACAGACTCTAGATCCATCCACATCTCAACAAATGACCCAATTTTGTTCCTTTTTACGACTCAGTAGTATTCCATTGTATACATGCACCACATCTTCTTTATCCATTCGTCTGTCGATGGGCATTTAGGTTGCTTCCATGACCTGGCTATTGTAAACAGTGCTGCAATGAACATTGGGGTGCATGTGTCTTTTTGAATTATGGTTTTCTCTGGGTATATACCCAGTAGTGGGATTGCTGGATCATATGGTAATTCTATTTTTAGTTTTTTAAGGAACCTCCATACTGTTCTCCATAGTGGCTGTATCAATTTACATTCCCACCAACAGTGCAAGAGGGTTCCCTTTTCTCCACACCCTCAGCATTTGTTGTTTGTAGATTTTCTGATGATGCCCATTCTAACTGGTGTGAGGTGATACCTCATTGTAGTTTTGTGGGATTTTTTGCGGTACGCGGGCCTCTCACTGTTGTGGCCTCTCCCGTTGCGGAGCACAGTCTCCGGACGCGCAGGCTCAGCGGCCATGGCTCACAGGCCCAGCCGCTCCGCGGCATCTGGGATCCTCCCGGACCGGGGCACGAACCCGTGTCCCCTGCATCGGCAGGCGGACTCTCAACCACTGCGCCACCAGGGAAGCCCCTCATTGTAGTTTTGATTTGCATTTCTCTAATAATTAGTGATGTTGAGCAGCTTTTCATGTGCTTCTCAACCATCTGTATGTCTTCTTTGGAGAAATGTCTGTTTAGGTCTTCTGCCCATTTTTGGATTGGGTTGTTTTTTTTTTTTAATATTGAGCTGCATGAGCTGTTTATATATTTTGGAGATTAATCCTTTGTCCATTGATTCATTTGCAAATATTTTCTCCCATTCTGAGGGTTGTCTTTTCTTCTTGTTTATGGTTTCCTTTGCTGTGCCAAAGCTTTGAAGTTTCACTAGGTCCCATTTGTTTATTTTTGTTTTTATTTCCATTACTCTAGGAGATGGATCAAAAAATATCTTGCTGTGATTTATGTCATAGAGTGTTCTTCCTATGTTTTCCTCTAAGAGCTTTATAGTGTCCGGTCTTACATTTAGGTCTCTAATCCATTTTGAGTTTATTTTTGTGTATGGTGTTAGGGAGTGATCTAATTTCACTCTTTTACATGTAGCTGTCCAGTTTTCCCAGCACCACTTATTGAAGAGACTGTCTTTTCTCCATTGTATATCATTGCTTCCTTTGTCATAGATTAGCTGACCATAGGTGCGTTCCCCACACCATTTTTAAATGGGAACATTTATTAAATACTTCATGTCAGTCATTCTCCTGGATAATCTACTTATGTCATCTCATTTAACCGTAACAATGTAGTTACACATTATTTCCACTTTGCAAGGAACTGAGAATTAGAAAGGCTGAGGAAGTTGTAGAGATCACACAGCTAGTAAGCCATGAAATCAGGTTTTGAACTAGGAGACAGTTTGACTCCAATCTGTTTTTTTCTTTCCGTAGGTTACTGCTCGAAAATTTTAAAAAATACTAATAAAACTATCCAAACTTATGGAGTCTGGCCTTGATTTGACTGACATTTTTGTAAACTCACTCGAATGTTTACAGTACAGGAAAAGAAGTCTGGGTCACCACTGGACATCTCCACATTTCTTATAAATCTCAAGTCAACAGAGCCCTAAGCAACCCTAAGCCTGAGAAAAATGTTAACCAGGATAAACTCTGTCTATTATTACCGAGGGGAAATAAGATATTAAGTTGATAGATTCCTCATATATGTTGCCATTTATTTGAATTAATGCTCCATTAGGTATTCAGAGAGTACAGAAAGATCAATGATGATCAGCTGGGGGTTGGCAAAGGAAACAAACCCAAAGCATTATTTTAAGGGCTGAAGGGATTGCTTTCTTTCTTCAGACTTAAAGAAAAAGCAAAAGTATTGACAGCTAGATATGGGTCCCAAGGAAAGAAGGGAGACTCATTTCTGCTCAGGATTGGGGTGTGTGTGTGTATGTGTGTGTGTGTGTGTGTGTGTGTGTGCGCGCGCACGTGTGTGTTGGAAGGCAATAGTCACATGCTGGGATCCAATTGCACTCAGGCAGGTTTGGAGGACCCCTCTCGGCCTCTCTGCCTTAGGAAGGCCTGAGCAGCGACTTACTCTTTAGGGGTGTGTTGATTAACTGTGGACTTCAAGTAAAACTGTATTATGTTCAACCTCAGAAACATTTACCAAAAAATCAGGGACCATGACCTCCTGGACAAAAGGAAAACTGTCACAGCACTGAAAGCAGGAGAGGACCGGGCCATTCTCCTGGGACTGGCCATGATGGTGTGCTCCATCATGATGTACTTTCTGCTGGGAATCACACTCCTGCGCTCATACATGCAGAGGTAAAGCCATTGGGTGCTTGGGACTGTCTTTTGTCTCCCTTCTCCCTCCTCCCACACAGCTTATCAATCTTGAGGTCCTCTTCCTCACCTGCTTTCCTAAAAAGAACTTTGAGCAGCGCCTGGCACATACTATTTGTCAATAATGTTATCTAACAATAATGATAAAAATAGTTATATGTATAAACTGCTTAATGTGCCAGGGACTTGCCATACATTACTTTTTTAATTCCCATAACTATTCTAAAAGTATGAATATACTCATAAAAATGGCAAAACTGAGGCTCAAGATAGATACAATTTGCCCAGTGTCATATAGCTTTAGTGTTCGGCAGAGCCAAGATTCAAAACCACATCCTGTTAATTCCAGAATCCCTATTCTTGCCTCTTCACACCTCTGTCCATTCTCCACCTGCATTCCTTTCCACCACACCCCACTCTTCCATCACCCCAAATATTAGTGGTTCTCAACTGCACATTTCAACTTCCTAAGAAACTTTTAAGAATACTGACATCCAGGCCCCACCACAATCATTCCACAGGGTCAGATTTAGTAGGTCTGGAGTGGGACCCATTCACCAGTATCTTTTAAATTTCCCCAGGTGATTCTAATAGGTTGAAAAACACTACTATGCACTAACTTTTTAAATTAAAGATTTTGAACCCTTCTTATTTAAATACTTGCCCTAGGTTTACTGAATAGAGAGGCAATTGAATACTGAGTTGTCAAGTGTTCCTCCTGAGTAAGCCACATGATAAACCTCCACAGCACCTCTAGCTAACTGTTGTCCATAAATTGGACACTTTGAGCACAGGGAAGCCCAGCATTGCTATAACTAATGGGGAAGGTCTCAGAGTGCTTCAGCTTAAAGAAACGAGGCCCTTTCAAATGAAAACTTGAGGTTTCAATCCAAAAGAGAATCAAACCATTTTGTGGCATTCATTTCCCCACCTAAATTAATACTTTCATTTTAGAAGGAAACTCTAGTTGAAACACAGTAATCTGCTAAAATTAAGGCATCATCTTTCCCATTTGTGGCTGCTCTGCTCTGTTTCTCTGATGCCTTCAGCTGTGCTGCTTCTCAGTGAAAGCTCTGATGCCTCAGGCCCCAAGAGTTCACTGACTCCAAAACCGCTTTCAGATCCTCACATCTGCTTAGAACCATCTAAGACTTTTTTCGTCCTTGTATAAGCAAAATCTGACCACTCATGTCCCAGGAAAATACAAATTGCCACACCAGAGGGGGTCAGTGCTAGTATCCTGGCTCTGGTATGAAACTGGACATGGAAAGGGTGCCCTGTCAACACATGTCCAGCAAAAAGAAGGGCTGTTAATCTGCAAAGAATGTTTTCTGATCACTCTGGTAATCAGCTTATATCCAGAAGCAAAACATTGATTCTGGGTGTGTTACTTCCTAATCACAAATATTACCCTTGATCATAAAATTATAAATGTTTTAGAATGAAAAGCTGACCAATGGGCAGCTGGAGGGTTGGTTTGTTTGTTTAATCTTTCTAATTGAGAGGTCCCAGGGCACTGATAAGAACCCATTAATCTGCATATAACAAGAGTCTCTTTTCCACTGTTTGTGGGGAAGAAGGGCAGCACCATGGAACGAGCCCGGGCAGTAGAGAAATAGAGGATTGGATGGAATCACAATTTCCATCACTTATTAGCTGTGTGTCCTTGCATGTATTTGATTTCTCTGACTGTCAATTCACTCAGCTTTAAAAGGAATTAATACCTAACCTATAGGGTTATTGGGAGAACAAAGAAGACAATGTATGTAAAGCACCAGTTAGGGTGAAGGGGGATGCAATAAGTGATTGCTCTTGGTATAATCAAAAGGTGGAGTTATCTTTTCTCCCTTATTAGAAAGACCTTAAAGAAATATATCACTGTCCTTTCATCTGTCACATTGGACCTCAAGCCCCTCCACCCTTTCACCATCTCTCCTCCCCTTCTCCCTTACCCCTTCGCTGCCTACAAACTGGGCAGACATTGCGAGGTGAGGACCAAGGCATGGCAGGAAGCAGCTTAAAATGCAGAAACGCAGGGTGAGTACAGGTTGTGATGTAAAAAGATGCTGCCTTATGCTTACCAATGAATTTGATAAGGAAAAATATCTAACTTAAATCAAGCACTGGAAAAGATGATACTATATCTGATGGAAATCATTGGCAAAGTTCTCAGATGCCAGGCAAAGTCTGTCTGTGTTTATATTATAGTTAGCCTAAAGCTGCTCTATTTAAAAACATACACATTAACAAATAGGTTGTATTATAGATCTTGAAGATTTTTCAGGTCAAGGAGCTGACAAATGTTCCCCTCTGATTACACCTTCTTTGCCCTTGGCATTTGGGCCTGTGCTTATTCTCCTCCTCTCTGTGTAGTGTGTGGACCGAGGAGGCTCAGTGCACCTTGCTGAATGCATCCATCACGGAAACATTTAACTGCTCCTTCAGCTGTGGTCCGGACTGCTGGAAACTCTCTCAGTACCCCTGTCTCCAGGTGTACGTTAACCTGACTTCTTCTGGAGAGAAGCTCCTTCTCTACCACACGGAAGAGACAATGAAAATCAATCATGAGGTAGGAGCTGGGCGCACACTGCATCTCGTTCACCCCCACACAGCTCCGCACCGTTCCATCTCTCTATCAAGTTCCCCTGTGCCAGCACTTCAAAGGAAAATGCCACTAGGAAGCAGGCCCTTCCTCATCCAGTCACAGAACTCACTACACTACTTGACTCTCTTACTTGGGAAACATTTATTTTCTGTGCAAGTGGTGGTCAAATCACTCCCCATTTTGGAACAGTGAAGATTTAGCCTTTACTTTCATTTAGAAGGGTAAACATTATGTCCTTATTGATACACAAATAGACTTAGTCTTTCAAAGCAAATGTGCAGTTTAGTCACAGCTGTACAAGCCAAAAAGCAAGTTATTTGTCATATACCTGGGAACCACGGGGTAAAACTATATTTTGCTTTTCCACGGTCATTGTCACTTCATTCTGTGGTCTTGGAGATGTAACTTAAGCTCTCTGAGCCTCAGTATCCTTTTCTCTAAAAATGTAATAACAATGACCATCTTGCAAGGTCATGCACTGTGAGGATTAGAACAGAGTATGGAGAGTGCTGAGCAGAGCACAGGTGAGACCTTCAACCCATGGTCACACTATGTGGGCCTGTGCATATTTTTTCACATGTGTTATGTTCACAGAGGCTGAATTTTGCAGCACTAGCACATTCAAGTCCACGTGCTGGATGCTCAATATGTATTGTATTAAAGCTGCACACAAAATATGCATTTAAAAGGTCTGGGATGACGAGTAACGTGTCAGCAGAACCAACCTGCCATTATCAATTTTAAGTTAAATACATTGTGTTTTGGATTTATGGTAGCAATTTAGATGGCCAGAGTACTTTCATATGCCAAGACAACCTGATACCATTCTCCAACAGGACAATTGGCTCTCGTCACCAGGATACAATTCTCACAACTCTAGCCTTTCTTGTAAAAACTTTTCATTACAATTATCAGCACTTAAATGATACAGATTATATGTATTGAAAAAAATTCAGTAGCTGCAAAGCTTGATACTAGAACATAGGATTTGTTTTGTGATATATTAACAAAAAGTAAGTAAACCCACCTTGCATTTTGGTTACAGTAACTTAAAAGAATTCTTGCAAATATCTCTGAGGACACAATGTCTGCTCTGATTTCCTTTTGTTTGTGGTACCCACAAACAATACCAGTCCTAATCCTATTCTACAAATATACATAGCTTAGTTCTCCCACAAAGTATACGTTTTTCAAGATCCCTCAAGCCAAGTTTTTAAATCAAAACTGACCTGTAATGATGAATGTCTGTAAAACTCTCAAATCTCCAAGGAATTGGAAATTGGCCAAAATTGAATAGGCATCAAAAAGTGGGACATATTTCCATTTTGACACTTTATCACTACAGTATGAATGCAGTATGAATGAATGCAGTATGTAAGCTATAAGCCCTATGAATGCAGTATGTAAGCTATAAATCGGGAGTGAACCTACCATGGAAAATCTCAGTTAAAATTTTAGGACCAGTATTCTGTCTGCTGTCTGCTGTCTGCTGTCTGCTGTCTGCTGATACTAGGTCATTGTCTGGTTTATTTACCTTGTTTTTAACTGTAAAACATGCAAGAAATGAAAAAGTACAGCTCAAGCACTTGTTATAGAGATTCCCCCACATAACCACCATGAAAGCAAAGAAATAAAACATATCCTGCACTTGCAGGAAATCAGAACCTTGCAGTTCTGGTGACTAATGTTATTAAGTACATTTTCATTTATTTATTGGCATTTTGAATATCCTTTTTTTTTTTATAATGTCTGTTCAAGTCCCTTGTTTTCTATTGAATTGATTCTATTAGATGGTTTCTTCTTAGTATTCATTGTAGGAATTCTTTAAATCTAGATATGAACCTTCCTTGATTGTTGCGTTGCAAATACCTTCTCCTGAAATGAAAGGTGGCCTTTTCACTCTCTTAATGATGTATTTGAATGAAAGAAGTCTCTAATTCCAGTGTAACCAAACCTTGTCAATATTTTTCTCTTTTCTCTTTTTTCTTTTTCCTTTCTTCCTCTTCTTCTTCCTTTCTTTCGTTTTCTTTTCTTTCTTTTTTTCAAACGTTTGGTTGTCCTGCTGTCTGTTTAAAAAGTCTTCACCTACCCTGAGATCATGAAGTCATTCTCCCAAACTATCTTCTAGAAATGTTATTGTTTCTCCTTTCACATTTAGAGTACAATCTGCCTGGAATTGATTTTTATGCAAGAGTCAAGTTTCTAGGTTTCTTTTTTATTCATATGGACAATCATTTGTCCAAGTCCATTTATGAAAAGAGCACCCTTTCTTCACTGGATTATTTTTATGATCCCATTTTCCCCTCTATTTTCTTGGAAGTTATGTGTTCTGTCACTATTCTTTTAGTGTTTAACTAGTGATTACAACTTGCAATCTTGACTAATCAAGGATATTAAAACATTTTAACTCCATTTATTCTCTTCTCAAGTTATATATTATCATCATTTTTATTCGATATATACTTTAAGCCCATGAAGATATTATTATTGTTTTTGTATATAGTAGCTATCTATTTAGATGTGTCCACATCATTTTCCATTTTCTTATTCTTCATTCCTTCCTTTATCCTTGGTCTGGGATCATTTTTTCCTACTTCCTGAAGAACACTCTTTAATTATTTAGTGCAATATCTGCTCTAAAGAAATCTCTAAGCATTCATTTATCTGAAAATATTTTCTTTTCATTTTCATTCTCAAAGTATATATTCACTGAGTATATAATTCTAAGTTGGCTGTTATTTTATTTCTGTACATTGAAAGCATTCCATTGTCTTCTGGTGAGCATTACTACTATTTGGAAATCAGCTCTCAGTCTAATTGCTACTTCTTTGAAGGTAATTTTGGTCTACTTTAAAGATTATTTTCTTTGGTTTTCTACAGTTGAACTACTATGTGCCAAAGTAAATATTTATTTCTATTTAGCCTGCTTAGTGTTCCCAGGGCCTCTCTCCCTCTTCCTTGATGTTCTTTGTCAATTTTAGAAGGTTCTCAGTCATTATCTCATCAAATATTATCTCTGCTCTCATTCTTTCCCTCTTCTCCTTTTTGAATTCCTACGGACTGTATGTTAGGTATTCTCATTGTATCCCCTGTGTGTCTTCCTGTCTCTTTTGTATTTAATATTCTCCCTCCTTTTGTCTCTCTGTGCTTCATTATAGATATTGACCTACCTTCTGATTCACAGTTCTTTCCTCAGCTCTGACTAATCTCTTAAACCCATCCATTGAGCTCTTAATTTCTCTTATTGTATTTTTCATTTCTAGAATATCCATTTGGATCTTATTTATAATTTCTAGTTTTCTGCAGTATTCTAATTATTCTCTTTTAAATTCTTCAACATAAAAGTAAAATTGTAGTTACTAAAGTTTATTTTGATGACTACAATATCTGAAGCCCCTATGTGCCTGTTCTATTTTTTTTTAATTGTTTTCATGTTGCATTGTAATGTCTGGTTATTTTTTATTAGTTGTCAAACACCATATCTGCAAAATTATTTATAAAAACAATTTTAAGCCTAGGTTGATATTATGATGTCATCTTTTCCAAAAATTATTTCCATTTGCTTCTGCAAGGCCCCTAGGTGCCATTCGTGATCACCTTATTCTGACTACATAAATTGAGATATTCAAGTTTGAACTTAAGTCCCTTTGAGGACCTATCTTCTTCAGGTTGACCATTACTCCTAGGATGCAGCCCTTAACAGTCCCAGCCCAAAGTGAATAGGGTGTCATCAGAGCCTCCACTTGATAGGTTGTTAATGATAATTCCTGCCCTTAGCTCTTCAAGGCTGTCAAAAATTCCATCCAACCTTCTAGGATCTCAGCCCCCTTCTAGAATCAACAGACACTTCCAGGGGAAAGAAAACACCAAACAGCTGGATCACCTTCCTGGCCCAGTAGTTCTTCACTCGCTGGTTAGCTGTCCTCTGCCTTTAATCAGAAGTAGATACGTGGAAAATACAGTTATTGCCATGTCAAAAGGTCACTAAACCATGATCTTAATGTAGCATGAGAAATATACAGGATATTCCTGGGGAGAAAAATTAAAATATTCTCTATCTTGACCTCTCCTTCTTATTACTATTCCCCAAGCTCACCAAAAATAGTAGTCTTCCCCATAGTTACCAACGAATGGGCACGGTTTTACTGAGATACATAAGGCACTACTGACAATGTTTGATTTGGGACAACAGGAGGCAAAGGTATATCAGTCAAGCCGTCTGCTTCTTTGTAGAAAGATATCCAAAAGGATTTTATTTTTAAATTTTCACACTCTCTCATATAGTCTTTTTCTTTGGCTTTTAAATTCAGTGACCAACCTCTTGTCCATATTACAACTGAAGCTGCTTAAGCCGATAAGCTGGCATGCTCTTGTGGAGCAACTGGCTGACTAACGGTCTCTAGGAGCTGCAAGCAGGCTCAAGAACCCCTGCCTCTTCTGGCTACAAGGCTGTCACAGGAATCATAAACTGTGGCTGCGTATTAATTCACTATGGTTGTTAAATTTCTCAATGCTGATCTCCTTTGAGAGTTTAAAACCTTGTTTACCCACCAAGGATCCCCAAAACATGCCCATCTGATTTAAAAGAGTATTAAAAATGAATCTTTGTGCAAAACCAGAAAGTATATCCATTTTTGGTATGTAGTGTACTACCATATATGTAGTATGTTATATATCGCTGTCATGAGGAAGACAGCTATTTTGGATGGAGAGTAAATTATATAAATTAACCAATTATTTATAACTCCAGACTCAGCATCACCCCTCATTTTGTCACCTTTCTGAAGCCTTCTGAGTTCTGCACATCCAGAGAATATACATATCTGGACTAGAATTTCTCAGCCTCAAGGCTATTAACATTTGGGGTGGAATATTCCTTTGTCGTCTGTGAGGGTGGGGTGGAGACTTGTTCTGTACATTGTAGGATCTTTAGCAGCATCCCTGGCCTTTACCCACTAGATGACTAGCATCATCCTCCCTCCAAGTGTGACAACTAAAAATGTCTCCAGGGCTTCCCTGGTGGCGCGGTGGTTGTGAGTCCGCCTGCCGATGCAGGGGACGCGGGTTCGTGCCCCGGTCTGGGAGGATCCAGCATGCCGCAGAGTGGCTGGGCCCGTGAGCCGTGGCCACTGAGCCTGCGCGTCCGGAGCCTGTGCTCTGCAGCGGGAGGGGCCGCAGCGGTGAGAGGCCCGCGTACCGCGAAAAAAAAAGTCTCCAGACAGTGGCAAAACCACTGCTCCAGATTTTATTTAGCTTTTAGCTTGAATGCTGGGAGATTCTACAATTTTAATCAAAGCTTGTAAACACTGAGTTCCTCTGTACAGCATTTGGTAGGGTAAGGAAAAAAGGGAAAAAAATAAAGCGAAGTTGAGAATCTAAATGGGAAAAAAAGAGGGGCCCACATTTATTAAGTATCTACTATATACTATGTGCCCAGCACTATGCCAAGAACTTTATAAAAATCATCTCATTTAATCCTGACTAAAACCCTACTCCTAAAGTGGTAATAGCCAAATTTTATCAAGAGCTTAAAATGTGCCAGGCACTGTATAATACTAAATATTTTACATGAACTCATTTGTTTAATTACAGCATCAATCTCACATATTAGGTACCACTGTTATCTCCACTTCACAATAATGAAGCTGAGGTCAGAAAATGAAATAATTTTCCCAAACTCACACATTCTCTAATTAGGTCTGAATTAAAATCTAAGTCTCTTTACCTAAACATGCTCTCTCTTCAAAAGCAAAACATTAGCTCATCCTCTTGAGAGGGTAAAGATAAGAGCTTTAAAAAACTCTAAATTCTAAGAAATATTTATCCTTCTGATGGTATATTTTAGTGAATAGGTGAGAATCCATGCCATTTCATCATACTCCAAGAGGTGATTAGGATCAAGTAAAAGGCCATGAACAAGGACTAGAACTATCCGTGACCCACAGGAACAGTCAAGGTTGTATATTCAACACCAGTTTACACAGAATGCATATTAGATAGAAGTGCACCCTGAAAAGATGGGAAAAAACATGCCCAGAAATTAGACATATGACATCCCCATAATCAGCACCTTAAATTTAGGGATATTTAAATTAGAAATTTCCTGAAACTGCCTACGGACCATAGATTCAGAAATGCTTCTGTGATTGACAAAGTTTAGTCACTACTCACCAAAACTGAATTATGGCACAGTTAAGGGCATCTTTGTGCAGAAATGAAGGGAAGAATGTGTCCCAAAACAGCTTGCACTGAGCATCAAGAAGAAAAGCATGGAAAATGAACCTACTCCTTTCCATTGCTGAGAAAGAGGATCATGGTGAAGGGCAAGGTCAAATTAGATATCTGACTTACTCAAGGGCTAACTGGATACATCATGGACCTGAGGGCTCCATGGCTTAAGCTATTGTGGGTATTAACTAATCCTGCAGCTCCACATGGCTTCTATTTCATTAGTGGATTTCATAGGTCTTTTAAGCTTCTCCTCTACTCTACATCAAGCAGTAATGCCACAACAAATGTGAAAGCTCTGGAAAACACAGAAAAGGAAAACCTCTCTGGAGGAATCTGTGTCCCGATACTGCAGGAAACTATGGTACATAGCAGAGTGTGAATACTGTTTTCCTCTCCTCTACCAAACATTTCAAACAGTCCCACTTGCCAAAATCAAGCAGATACTAGGAGTGCAAACTAAAATTGTCTAAATGTTGTGGGATTCGCCTTTTTAAAAGTGATGGTAAGAAGCAGGAAGTCTCAAACAAGAATGAAAATAACATCCCAGTTTACTCTCTCACCTCCTCTGTCCATCACTAATGTTCAAAGAACTCAAAAGTTTAGAGTACTCCAAGACTGCCAGCTGGGGATCTCTACATCCTTTGAATATAGGGATTATGTCTCCTTCTCCAGCACAGAACACAAAGCCTGGCACGTCATACATGCTTAATAAACATGTACACAATACTCATTGTTTGTGGACACTGAAGAAGTCCCATCTGACTTTAGAACCAAGATATTTATGCTTCAATGAGCAGTGTTTTTGTTTTTATCTTGTAGGCATTGTGGACTAGGATGCCCTGGATACCACAGAGTTCTCACAAATTTGTGGCCCACCTCTGTGAAGTGTAGAGCCTTTACTAAGAGCCTTTTCAGCCTCATTGCTGGTCCCACTTCATCATTCCCACCACCCTTGTCCTGTTTCTCTCTAATGATCTGTTTTAAATTGTTTATGTTTTTCATGCCTATACCCAGCATGCTAATGGTACTTTAGAGACACTCAAAACATATTGATTAGATTTCATCAAACTTAACCCCTCTCTGAAATAAGACACTACCCTTTTAATAAAAGAACAAATGAAGAACAAACCCTTCCCCTGAGGTGATCCTGAGAATTAATAGTTCCCTTCCTACCATCATAAAGAAAAGGAGGCTGACCAGTGAGGTTATCCAGCCAAATATACCCTTCCTACTGCCCCCACTCCTTCCCACAGCTTTTATTTTTAGGGTGAAGGCCTGTCACTTTTTGCTTCACACATGCCTAGTGAAGCATGGCTTAGCAAAAGCCCAACAGGTACTTTCTCAAAACTTTCACTTCTCTATTGATGTGAAAGATTCTGGAAGGGAGGCTAAGAAAACTTTCAGTTGCTTTCCAAAGAACTGGAGAGAAGATGCAATTGCTAAATCCTTGTGGTAAGGGAAAAGACAGTCAGGAGAAGGTGACAGGATCCAGGTTTCCTCAGCTGGGGAGATGAAGGGTCACGTTGTGGGGCCATCTCTGTATTTTCAATACTAAAGAGAATTTAAGGGAGTTGGAAAAGCACAAAGGTTTATTAACAAAATTCAGGATTAAGAAGAGAGATGTGAGGGCTTCCCTGGTGGCGCAGTGGTTGGGAGTCCGCCTGCCAATGCAGGGGACACGGGTTTGAGCCCTGGTGTGGGAAGATCCCACATGCCGCGGAGCAACTAAGCCCACGCGCCACAACTGCTGAGCCTGCGCTCTGGAGCCCACGAGCCACAGCCCCTGAAGCGCATGCCTGCAGCCTGTGCTCTGCAGCAAGAGAAGCCACCACAGTGAGAAGCCTGCACACCACAATGAAGAGTAGCCCCCGCTCTTTGCAACTAGAGAAAGCCCACTTGCAGCAATGAAGACCCAGCACAGCCAAAAATTAATTAATTAAAAATAAAAATTAAAAAAAAGAGAGAAGAGAGATAAGGGTCTAAATCTTCCCCTGAATGGCTGCCTCAGAGTTTTGCTAGGTTTCTATATCCATATGTTAGGCACAAAAGAAAGAAGGACCTATAGCCATGGTAATATAAATATATATAAACAAATTTTGAGTGGCATTTAAGTGTGTTGTATATATAAAATTATTATTCATATGTTCCTTTGTGTTATATATCATGCAGTCTAAAAGTTAAATCTTTCCTAGCCCATACCTCCCACCAAGAAAAGAATGATCTAAAAACACAAGGATTTTTACCTTTTCAATCTACATTACATTTTTCCAACTAAGTGTTGATCACTTACTAAAGTTTTCATTTGTTGAAATGCACTCTCCAAACATGTGATAAAATCATAAGATCACTAAATCTTTACCCCAAATTCATACCAGTCTCAGAAACATACACATGGCTATAGTTTGAAACAAAAACTTAGAATCCTAATGTAGGATTCAGCATAATGTCAAATCTCTTTGGACACAAAAACAAGGAACACGTGACAAGAGCCATCAAACAGGACTGTTCCTGTGAAAACCACATAACTAGTAATTTTACCCTCCTTAACGTTTTCTTACTTTAGTATGTGGCACTTGTTTAAAGACTTTAGATCGTAAGGACAAATGTGATATTCCAATAAAAAATATGTTAAAGAAAATTTATTGATGCTTTATGCATATTCATAATTTAATCCTCACACACCTTGCCAGGAAGGCTCTATTAACTCTACTATATACAAAAGTTGATTCTGAGGAGCCAAGTAACTTGCTATAGAAACACAGTAACACAGTAACCAGACCTCTTGAAGACACGTCAGGGGCTTGTGATACTACCTTATATATTCATTAGCACAAAAGAAGGACCCATCAATAATAGAAGTAAATGAATGATTGACATATTATGATAGAATTTTCAAGGATAATAATAATCTAGTGGGAGCCAGTTTATGTGTGTTGAAAGGTGGTGGGTGGCAAGGTTAGAAAAAGCTAAAAACACAAGGGCAGAGAAATCTTTTCTCTACCAGTAACGTGGAGTTGCATTTCTAAGTGCCTGGCCCTGAGGACCCACACCCGATCATGTATGGGACACACCTCATCTGGCCAGTCCAAACGTGCATTTGAGACCCTGATGACTAGAAGCTTTAATAAAGCAGCTCCTGTATTACAACCTTGCTAGATGGTCTCAAAAGTAATGTATATCGCATTGTATTTGGAAGAATCTTATATAGTGACAAAATTATTGTCACTGGCTGATAAATGTTTCTCCAAAAAAAATTTAAAAGCCAAATCAAGTCACAACAGCATAAGAAAAGGAAAAACTCCATTTTTAATGGAATTCCATTTTTATTGAGACCATTTCAATAACTTAGTACTGTTAGCCACTAAAACTACCACTATAAACTCTCTTGGCACCAAAATATAAAGAAACCTGATGCATTCATACGCTAAATTGGCTCTTTTTTAATTCAACCACAAATGACTTCTTTAAATTTTTTTACTGTTTTTTGAATCAAAGCATTAAAAAAATTGTAGACATGATCTAACAGTGCTGAAGAAGGAAAAATATAAAGGTATCCCCTTACTTCTTTAAACTCTTTCAATCCAGCATCCAACCAGTAGAAAATGTATCATGGCAGTCATAGACCAATTTTCATACTAAGTTATAACTCACTGAGAAATTCTGCTTTCTTGGAGATACTTTCAGACCCTTAATGTTGTGCTAGTACCAGCTCTCTGTACTAACCACATTCATGAGTGTACTCACATTTATTCTTAGCTGATTAAATATGAGGTTGTCAACCAGCCCTTGTATGAGAATATTAAGCCTTGTTTATGATAAATATCAGCATGCTCATCCTCCATTCTTAACTAATTGAAGAATCTTCCTGCTGTTTATAAACAAATAATCCGGTGATTACAGCACAGTGAAAAAAAGCAAGTGCCAGTATACCCACTAAAAAGTCAGGGGAAAGAGTCATTCAAACATACTCCATTAGCAAAACTCATTCCATTTCTTTTATATTTTCTTCCTGTGAAATATACAAATCTAAATTGGTTCTGGAATCCAAGGTCCTACCCACAAGCTCCCATCAGTATAGCTCAAAGTTCACCAACAGCCCACCTCATCCGTATCTCTACATACAGTTGCGTGAGTTGTGTACTGTACAATCCTAGGGGTACCAGTGACATTGTAAAACTCATAGATGTCAATATTTAAATCACAACTTATAAACTGGTAGTAGCAGTAAAATATGTGGGGTTTTTTTCATAAAATCAGTGTACTATCACAATTTTTCAACAGAGAATAACAGTGTTTTGATGAGGGGGCATAGTTTTCTAATTCACATTAAAACATGAGATTAGCAGTGATCTTGTCACAAACCATTTTAATTCAGGTAAATCAATTAATCATTTGATAATGTATATAACAAAGGATAGGAATTTTTTTCCTATTGGGAGGCACCTTACCATAAAGAGGGCAAAGACTTAACCAAGGGCCCACACATCTCCCAAAGAAGTTACTTAAATCACTTTTTTCCTCACTTTTTAAAAAGTTAAATGCATTGTTATATCAGTTTTGTCACTGTTCACATACAGACCAAGGAAGAGGTTCACAGAGATTTCATCTCCTCAAAGACTGATCTATAAATTAGGAAAATATACGCAAAAACATATCCAATAAGTAATAAAAAGAAAAACTACAAAGTTCTTTAATTCCATCTGTAACCAGAGAAGAGGGAGGGAGAAGAGAAGGAGAAAGGAGAACAGGAAGAGGGAATAGAGGGGAAAGTAACATAGAGAGGTGAGGGCTGGCAGGCAGGGCAGGGCAGGGAAGGAAAAGAGAGATACAAAGAAAGAAATCAGAGGATGTAAGTGTGTAGGAAAAAAAAGGAGAGGCATATACAAGAGATATAGCAAGAAAGATAGCAGGTGAAAAAATCAAAGAAAAGTTATTGTAAATTCTCAGATGAGTGCTGGTTTAAGAGTAAACTGAATTGATTCTGCTTTATGTTTCCTTGCTTTATGGAAAAAGTTACCTTGTCAACATTAACTGGGCATGAACCATTTATCACAGCTCTTTATTCAATATCTCTACACTTTCTGAGATTCTTTTTTAGCAGCTCACCAGGGGTACAGCTGTCTTCTTGACTAGCAGCAAGGTGACCAAGGTGATTTGGCTGAAAAAAATGAAGCCAAGCTGAAAAGATAAGAGTTCCCTGAGATAACTGACAGCTGTGGACAGATACAAGACAGAAAGGTCGACACTCTGGTTCCATGGAAAAGTATGTTCAGTGGAGAATAACGAACACTCACCATGCTTAGCTGTGGCAAAAGGAATCCACTGGAGTTATCCAATTGTTTTTTGGAGTCACCCAATTTTAATCAATATTTAAGCTATATGAGTGAGCTATCAAAGTACATCTTGGCCGGATACCTAAAAACATTGTTTTAATCAGTGTGTGAGTTCTTAGGGTTTCTAGAGGCACTAGTTTGAATATGAAAAGAAAAACCATCATGGTTATTTCACAGATCATTAAGTTGGCCTCAGTACTCCTCCTAGTACCACACACGCACACATACACACACACACAGAGTATCTTCTGGTGACGGTTTATCTCATTTTCCACAGTGCTCCTATATACCTAAGTGTGGAAAAAATTTTGAAGAATCCATGTCCCTGGTGAATGTTGTCATGGAAAACTTCAGGAAGTACCAACACTTCTCCTGTTATTCTGACCCGGAAGGAAACCAGAAGAGTGTCATCCTAACCAAACTCTACAGTTCCAACGTGCTGTTCCATTCACTCTTTTGGCCAACGTGTATGATGGCTGGGGGCGTGGCTATCGTTGCCATGGTGAAACTCACACAGTACCTCTCCCTGCTCTGTGAGAGGATTCAACAGATCAATAGATAAAAGCAAAGTGGATGAGATCATTTTCTTTAAAGCTCAAATACTGTTTTCTTTCATTCTTCACCAAAGAACCTTAAGTTTGTAATGTGCAGTCTATTATGAGTTCCTTAATATATTCTTATACGTAGAGCAATAATGCAAAAGCTGTTCTATATGCAAACATGATGTCTTTATTATTCAGGAGAAGAAATAACTGTTTTCTGTTGGTTGGGTTTTTTTCATAATCTTGGTTCAAAGCTGGAACTAGTACTTCCTTCTCTCCTTCCACCAAAATCAGGCTCAGTTATTCATTTGCCAAGCTTCGTGGAGGTATATAGACAATATCAGTGTGATAGGTCTGTGCTCAGAGTGGTCAGATTTCTTGAAGATATTTCTGCAATATTTTTCATCATTCATTGTTTACTAAAGCTGCAGCCAAAAATATTTTTTTTTCCTTACTCTATACTGAGCCCTGTAGCAAGTGAAGGTACCAGATTTCCTTTAGGACTTTAGGCATTTTCCTTGTATTTCTACCATATCACTGTAAAGAAGGGGGGAAACCCAGCCAGCTATTTTTCTTTTATTACTTTATACTCATACCTTTAGATTTTTTAACTGATTTCCAAAAAATAAGCTGTTTTCCTTAACCAATTCTATAATCTCTTCCTGTGCTTTAAATAGAAAGTGAACAGAGCCCTTTTCCATGTAAGACCCTGCTACTGTGTGAGGAAATAACATTTACAAGGAGTTTCATTACCTGTGAACTGACAATGTTGAATAGATGCTCCATTACAATCTGGGAAAGTCTATGTTACTAAGATATTTGTGTTAAAATCTTTATTCCATTTCAATTGAACTGTTAGATGGTAAAATTAAGATCCTACTTGCTGGTCAAGACTGGTGGACTGATTTCAATGGGTAAATCTATTGTGGCAAATTAACATATTGGAATATTGCTTTTGGGAATTTATGTTTAAATTAATGAGTATGTAGTTTCTCTTTCTGACAAGTACTCCCTGA
Organism: Globicephala melas; assembly: GCF_963455315.2. NCBI lineage: Eukaryota > Metazoa > Chordata > Mammalia > Artiodactyla > Delphinidae > Globicephala > Globicephala melas. The sequence goes on along the minus strand of NC_083317.1, from coordinate 87,705,029 downwards.
TGGGATTTTAAAGCTATATGCACAGAATATTTGTCTCCTCTACATGTTTTACTTTTCTATTTACAGTTCCCTTTTTTGTTGTTAGATTTTATACACACTTTTTTTTCCTGACACACACTTGAACTGAATAACAGATTTAAAGGAAGCCTTTGTTCACACTGACATTAACTTCTTGTGTTTGGAGGTGGGGGTGGGGGTGGGGGAATGAGGAATTGGTTTTAAACAAAAACATTCCGTCTTTTATTTAACATCAATATCAGAAGAAGACAAACATCTATCTTTCTCATCTATTTAAGTAACTTTTTCTAATGTAGTATCAAGGTATTGCAGAATTTTACAAATCATATTTGTGGAACAAATGGTGACATTAATCTGATGAAGTAGAAAGTATTCTGCAATATTGTAATACACAGTTTGACTTTTCATAAATAAATCCATAGGGTATAATCAGGACTTCAAATGTGTAATTAAAACTTAAAAGAAAATCCATTATATCAGCAAGATTTGAATACCTCTTACACTCTAAGCTGGCAAGCCCATGGCAGGCCAAAAACCTATGATTCACTATTTTTAAGCTTATTTAAAGAGATTATAAAGAAAGTTCCCTTTTTAACACCCAAACACATACACACAATATTATGAATACTTGGAAAATATGATGGAAAGCTCAATTCTTACTCCACCTTAAAAACATAATTCTGAAGATGATAGAGAAATCTTTGTGACTACAGAGCTAAAAATTTACAACCTTTAATGTTCCTTGGGCTTCCTTCAAGTGATCCAAGGGTGAAACATATGCAAGTATTATTATATGAGTTACTTTTTATTTTCTTCTGGATTTTTAATTAAAGATTCCCAACTGATGTATCAGATAAGATTGTAGAAATCTCAAAATAATGACACCAAAAAGAAGTTAACTAATGCCTTCTTGAATTCCAATAAAGCAACAGCCCCTTAAAGTAAGTTAAATGTATATGCAATTAAATACTCATTATTAAAGGAGAAAGAACTGGGGCTAGTAATAATGTTTTAAATGCTTTGCATGTGTTAACTAACAATGTTTATAACAACCCTATTAGAGGGAGCACTATTATTATCCTATCCTACAGTTGAGAATGTTGAAGCTCAGAGATGTTAAGTAGCTTCCCCAAGGTTACACAAACACTAAGATGACACAGAGCTGAGAAAGTACCCAGCTTGCAGCTTTCCCATTGTGGTAACCATTTACACGGCTTTGGGGTCTTTCAGATAACACTAATGAGGTCTGGAAGGGAAGCAGGACTGAACAGACAATTTTTAAGCTGAATCTGTTCCACCCTTTCACATTTGCAGGAACTATAAGGAATAATACAAAGTATACCACTGACTTCTCTCTTAAGAATGAATTTGTAATCTACTGGAAGGGTTGAGATAATACATACGAAAAAATAGAGAACAGCTAGGTCTTTAATCCACATCAATGCGGATAATATCTAAAGAGGGTTGGTATGAGGCTTAACTGGGAGGTATTAAGTAAAATGCCTAGCACTGTATATAGCATATAATAGATGCCTACCAAGTGGTAATTATTACTATTAATAGCAAAATGTATAAGTCATATTAATAGTATTAGTATAACCACTAGTAGTATATGGTCTCTTGGAGCTAGAATAGCTTAAAACATCGTTTTGCCCAAAACTCACACCAATGCATAAATCCCTTCTAATCCTTAGCAGGGATCATCTAGCCATAGGGACAGTTACTACTTGAATCCTACCAGAAGTGAGACAGGTTACCAGTTAATAAAACAATGCTAAAAATTTTCCTGATAACTCTTTGAAATCTGCCTCCCTATATCTACTCACTAAATCCACACAAAACCAGATCAATACTCTTGTCACTAACTTATTCTATTAGTGTTATTTTATTTAAAAATGGAGGGAGGGTAGGGAAAGAGCAACTTCCATTTGTTTAGAGTAAAAGACCATAGAAAATAACTCATTCATCCAGAATTATGACATAAATGAAAATTTATAAAGGTAGCATAAATGACATCAACTTTAAAAGGTTAATAATATAATTGTTAGAACCTAAACATTCATGAATTAATTAAATTGATAAGTTAGCTAAACCCTTTAATGCCCATGTGAATTTTATACCTCTCAAGTATGATTTGGCTTTCTGCAAAGTAACACTATCTGAAATTTTACATTATGTCCTTATTCAACTTTATGACAACAAACTAAGTTGTCTAAGTAACCAGATTACTTAGGAGCATAGATGTTTTCCTAACAAAATGTTGCTACAATTGTGCCATGGGTTCATCTTGGCTAAGGTACCATTCTCCAGTGCAATGCCAAGGAATTGGAAGGAAATGTCATTCTGTGCATTCTTGTAGTGACTTTATGAGCAAATGTTTCATTTAGGTAGGAAGAGAAGTTGTTCTCTCAAACAATATAATCACTTAATTAGGGCTTCCAGATCTGTTCTTCAGCCAAGTTCTTCTAAAACAAATTTAATCCCCAAGCCCTTGCAAACTGTAATATGACTTGTTATCAACATAGTATGAGATCAGGCTATGGAGAAAGCTTCAAGGTTCTCTCCCCAATCCCACTACCTATTAGCACAATTAGCAGTACCATAAGTTTTCGTAGGTAGAAGTCACAACATCTCTTTATAAAAATCTCTCCTCCCCCTCCTTGGTGTCTCTCTCTCTCTCTCTCCACCCCCCTTTCTCTTAGCTCTATTTCTTCTCTTGTTTAAACTCCATACACCAGCAAAGATGATCCCCAGCCATTACATGTTCACGAAATCCCTTGTGTCTATAATCAAAACAGGAGAAAAACCCAGCATTCATATCAGTCCTCAAAAATGCCAGTTCTCTTTGTATCACTTGTATACTACCGGGCCCATCCCCGTAATGACTGACAGCAGGGCACATTATCTGCAGGCCCACCAGGTGGCAGTCAAATAATTCCCCAGATGTAAAAACATGTGTGTGAAATAAGAGAGGAAGGGGTGCTTGGCAAGCAAAAACAACAGATGCCCACTACAGGCAACTTGGACAAACTCATACCAGATTCTTCTGCCAACACAGCTTTTGGTTGGAGAAAAAGTGCCACACATATGGGAAGGAAAAACTAGTGTTACTGAGAGAGTAAAGGAGTAAAAAGAGCTGGCGCTCAAATTTTACCTTGCAATTTTTCTATGAATCCTCTAATTATCTCATAAAATTTTTTTAATTCTGGTTTTCACTCAATGAGAGATACAGGAATATTTTGATTTCAGTCAGAGAGGTTCCCTTAGGGTCAACTGACACCATGCTAAGAGGAAAGAATTGATAGGAAACAGAAACAAGTTTAAAAGAAGGGAGGGTAGTGATAATATATGGGGAAAGGAGATTTGGAATTAGAAAATCTAATTTAAGCAACTATTGCTATTCATCAGTTACTAGAGAATTTCTCTGTGTTTTTCTTAAGGGCCTTCTCCTTCGAGGTTAATAAATACCTATTTAGACTAGCACAGATTCTGTTGTCCCATTTATTGCTTGTTTTGGAGTAAATTCATTTAAGGAGCATGTGAAGAGATGAATGGGTAGTTCTCCCTACCCTTTAGGTTTTTCACACATCATAACATTTAAGAAAACGGTTCCTTCTTAGACCATGCAGTGAGAGAGCTGGTCACAGAGACAGCAACAGGAAGCATCACTCACCATCTGAAATACTATGGTGACTTCAACATCTAGACATCCATATAATACCCTCAACTTAGGTCTGTCCAAACTCATCAGCCTCCTCCAGTTAGAGAATCATCAAAGCTCTGCTCTTTTATTTGCTGCACTAAAATCCAGCAGCAGTTTGTAAGGCAGCTGCAAAGCCTGACACTTAGCTCCTTCCCATGGTGAGCAAACAGACTGTCCTGGTGCCATCCTTGAGCATGAAAGAAGTATCATTTCAGAAAAATTAACAGTATCCGTCTCTAACCAAAAGCATTCAGCTGCTGTAGCTGACATGTAGCAATGCTGAGAAGAAAGCAGTGATTGGGGACTCATACTACATGTAAAATATATTCCTTCCTTTCCAACAGTTCTGACACATACAGAATTTAGTGCAAATACTACACTTAGGTCCATCTCTAGAAAGTCATAATCAGCTGGGAAATTTCAGCTTTTCTAGGAACAGAGAGTGCCCTAAATATAGCTTGGGCAACTGTTAATGGAAATCCCAGGAGCCAGGTCCAGCTCAGCCAGTCGAGGCCACGCAAAACAAACTGGTTTGTTGCTAACACCAACAAAGAGGCCTTCCAACTCTCAATTTCTTTGAAAATGTCACACTATCTGGCTGAATAAATAACCCTTGAATACTAACAACACTCAAGTTATCCTGGCAAACACCCAAGACTATTTAGAAGATTCTACCTGGTGTCTGTGAGAAGTCACATGTCCAAATCATCCAACAGTGGAAATCACTCCACTTCTAAGAATGAAGTCTTTTAATAGCTGAGTAGCCTCAGAAACTCCCAGCATTTACCACTAAATTCAAAAAAACCACTGAGACTGGAACAAAGGGGCCCTTTGGAAGACCAGGTAAAGCCAGCAGTTTACTTTACCTCTGATATCAGTGTAGTTTGTGGTCCCTGAACAGCAGCCACTGGGCAAACTACAAGCTACCTTCACATAGTCATTCCCCCCATTTCCACTTCTATTTTGTGTAAAGTAGGAAATCAAACCCAACACAACCCTGACATTGGTAGGCATCAAGGCCTGCTAAAAGGAAGAGGCTTTCATTCAGCAATAGACGTAGACCAGCCTGATGTTCTGCCTTTATTTAGGAAAATTTACATCCCAAGACCTAGTAACAGTTTGCTGCTGCAAATGACTTGGATCATGGAGTGAAATGGCCCTTCAAGTCTTTTTCCCACTGTCATCCCCACACCTCTTATGCTTCAGCCATCTAATTAATCCGCGGTCATCCCTAATGTTCTAAATTATTTCACACTTCTGGGCTTTTGCATTTACTGTCTCCTCTGCCTGAGACTCCTTTCTCTGATCTCTCTTCTATTCATCCAGCTAACTAATACTCATTCTTCAAGATTAGCTCAAACTTCGTCTGCACCAGATGATTCAGGTCCAGAGTAGATGCCTATCTTCTGTGCTTCAATAACATCCCATTGCACCCTTCTATAAAAACACTTATCACACCACATGATAGTCGTGGTTTATTTCTCTAGTAGTCCTACAAGTTTCTTGAAGACATGGATTTATTTTATTCATCTTCATTTTATTATGCGTGTATATTCTCAGCCCCTAGTACAATTCCTGGCATATAGGAGGGCTCAATAAATGATACTTAAATGAATAAACAAATAATTGAATTACTAATAAAAAGTAGGCAAATTAAGCAGATTTCTCTGTATTGTGACTTGAATATCTTCCCAAAGAACAAAAATACCTGAAAAGCCACCAGGAGAGATCAGTACCTTTTAGTGTAGATTTTTGTGACCTGACAGTAAAAGTGCAGATGGCCCTGAGCAATGCTGGCTTTCTCAGCCAATAATTCCTCATCACACTAAAGTACCCTATAACCATCTATCACCCCAGAAACGTAAGAGCGGAGCTATAGAAGAACATAAAAGGTAAATTCTGGTAAGAGACAATTGGAGTCTTAAATTTACAGAATGGAATAATGCCCAAGAGGGGGAAGGTCTAAATAAATGATTAGCACACAGGCTTTGGGAACATTCAGACCTGAGTTTGAATCCTGATTCCACTACTCACTAGCTGTGAGATTCAGGAAAATGTATTTAACTTACCTTGCATCAGTTTCTTCATCTGGAACACAGGAATAGTAACACCCAAATCATAAGATTAAATGAGATAATATATAAAATGCTTATCAAAATGTCTAGCACATAATAAACACTCATGAAATGACAGCAATTGTTTTATGATGATTAATAATAAAAGGCAGGGGACTTCCCTGGTGGAGCAGTGGTTAAGAATCCGCCTGTCAATTCAGGAGACACAGGTTCGAGCCCTGGTTCTGGGAAGAGCCCACATGCCATGGAGCAACTAAGCCTGTGCACCACAACTACTGAGCCTGGCTCTAGAGCCCGCGAGGCACAACTACTGAAGCCCACGCGCCTAGAGCCCGTGCTCCGCAACAAGAGAAGCCACTGCAATGAGAAGCCCATGTACCACAGTGAAGAGTAGCCCCCGCTCTCTGCAACTTAGAGAAGGCCCGCGCACAGCAAGGAAGACCCAATGCAGCCAAAACTAAATACATAAATAAATAAACTTTTCTAAAAATAATAATAATAGTAAAAGGCAGAGACTATTATCATTTTTACGACCGGGAACTGGAAGTTTTGAGGCAAAGGAATGCAAGTTGGGTAATAAAGATTAAGACAAGCTTCATCCCTCCTACAATTTTTCTGAGGACTGGCCCCAGCCTCAGCACTTCCAAATGAAACCTCATAACTAAGGTCAGTTCCTGGGACATTTGAAAGCATTCCTGTCAACAGAGGAATGCAGATGGGGAGTCAAGAGATTGATTTGAGATATTATATCACATGCTCCCTAGTTTCTTTGGAGGAGAAACCTCTGAAGAAGATTCTGTTCACTCCCCACAAGTGGTAAGAAAAGGGATTCAGTCCTCATATAGAACCTCATCTAGGCAGTGTGTGAAATTCCAGAAAACTTCTTTAAAATGGAGGCATAAGAGGCTGAGTGAGCAAGCATCTGAGTTTAAGGGCTCCAGAGAGCCACCCATAAAGGAAACAAGGGGTGCAGGGAGAGACTCAGAGGAGGAGGAAAAAGTGAATGTATACACTTAAACCAGAGGCACTAAGACCAAGGCTACATTCAAGGAGTGCCAGACACTCAATCCAACTCCTGTTTCTTGCTAGAAAAGAATGGAGGAACTGACTCTGATTAACCACACACCTTATCCAAATATATTGACATTTTTACACAAAGGATTACCAGGCACTTACTTTAACTTGAGACTAAGGACATAAACATGAACTATCAACTCAGAAAACGAAAATGTTTATCCCTTACTTTCTATCTCCAATTTCCAGCAAACTGGAACGAGTAAGAAGAAAATGACCTAATATGTGGCTAAATAGCATCACACTGGAAACATTTTTATTCTCCACCCCACCCCCAAAGAAAGGATGGCTATAAGTGGAACACTTCAGACCCTCAAAAAACATAATGTGTATACTCTGGAGCTCTGGTGTGTCAGGAAAGGACCACAGTGCTTAAGATGTCTACACATAAACATACACACTCGCCCTTCTGGAAGAAATAGCTTATTCAAGTATTTTACCAGGCAGGGCTCATCCGCTTCCTAACTGAGTCATTATCATGTAGTGGCTCTGTTCTAGAAATTTTAAAGGGAAGAAAGTGGGGAGAAGGTAGAGGACAGAAGTTCCAGAAACTCTTTCTTCTCACAAATAAGGTATAACCTGATTTCTATTGCAATTGAGCCAGAATAGCAAACTGGTGTTCAGAGAAAAGGTGATGTTTTTCTGCCTAAAATAAAACCACTAATATACCCAGACATCAGCATAATTGACCGGAAATTAGTTAAAACAGCAGAGAGCTGGAAAAAACACAACACAGAGGGTGTCCTGCCATCATCTGGGATCATTTTTCCCCCATCGCTTACCACATGCTTAAAAGAGGTGGGAAAGCAAATTGCCAACCACAGCAGAACATGACAAGCCCCCTGCTGCTCTCTGTGTCCTCGAGCTGCTCCTTCAGTCTGTTCAACCAAGTTCTGGCTGCGGCTGCCCCAGGGATATTACAAGGGCTTGACTCATTTATACGTATGTCACGTTGTCAGGGTTTTCTCCCAAACAGGTAAAATATGCCACAAATCGTGTAATAAAATATGGCACAATTTGTCACATTTGCAACATTTCCAAATGTCAGTGTCATCTCCCTGGCAAACAAGAGAGGGAAGTGGGTTTTAAAAAATCTGGCCAAAAATGGTTCTGCTCTCTGTATTAAGAGGTTGTTCTGTGGCAGGGTCCTTTCCTGGTATGACTTACAGTACTGTTTTGGGAGTGCTCTCACCAGAGCATAAAAGGAGGAAGAGAAAAACCTCAGGAAGATTCGCTGTAGGCACTGAAGATGTCCAGTGAATAAATGTGAATTATTACTACCTAAAACTTAATTTTACAGAGTTAGGTTAGATGCTTAGCACATGGTCAAAAATAATGTAAAGGGAGATGACCATAGTGACAGGTGATGCAAAAACGAAAGGATCGAGAAAAACGACCAGGCGGTAGCAGAGCCTCTGAGAATTCACCTGCAAAGCAAGCACTGCCTTGACAAATGGGATTTGGTGTCATCTATGCCTGTGTCCCATTGCTATGTTAAACATCTGTCCAAGTATCAGTAACCAGTAAAAAATACAGAAAAGAACATTATACATCATGATTTGAGATATGTCAGATTTCTATAACAGAGACATATAACATGAAGAAGATATTATACCTTCTTTTAAAAAGAACACTTGTGGAGAGGCCCTATATCACTTGGTATAGGCATTCAAATGTATTTTGGGGGGGACAGTGTGGTGTGATGAGAGAAGCACTGGACATGGAGCCAGTGGACCTACTCCTTGCCTCAGCTCTTCCTCTTTCCAGCTAAAAGACAAGCCCCCTAACCTCTCTCCATGTCTCGATTTTCTCCCTTACAAGGTGATGGTGAAAATAATACCTTTCCTCCTCACCTCAGATGGTTATTATGAAGATCAAATGAGATTATGTGCTTGAAAACATTTCATATACTTTGCACAGCTTTTTTTCCCTTTTCCCAAGGAATTCCATCCATGCCAATGGCTTTAAGACCTTCAAATATCAACTGATATTCCAAAATTTGCATATTTAGCTGTGGGCTCTTTCCTAGGTCTCAAAGCTCTATCTTTATTTGCCTCTGGATATCTCCACCTGGGGAGTCTTCAGGCATTTACAACTCAATATGTCCAGTGGAAATGGCCCTCTTTCTAAACCCACACAAACACTTTTGCTCACACGTACCTCCACCCTCCCTGCCATTCACGCTGAACCTCTTGCTTTCCTTGGTACATGATCCAACCACACTGTCACCATGTTGCACTGACCCTATGCCCTAAGCATCTGTGAGGTCAGCCCCTTCTTTTCTATCCACACTGTCACTCTCCTAGTAGCTATAGCCTCAGAATCAGTCTTCCTACCACCAATCTCTCCACTGCCCCCACCTTCTCTACACCAGAAGGAACTTTTACAAATAGATATCTGATCATATCCCACCCTGAGGAGAACTGTGAAATGACTTCCCGTTGCCTTTGTGATGAAGCTCAGATACCGTGACTTGACCTTCAAGTGCTTCATGAATTCATCCCACGTTCCATTTCCAGCCTCATCTTCTCCTACCCACATCCCACTCCCCAAGCCGTCCTGTTCTAGCCATATTGAGCTATTTCTTCAAACACACCAAACTTTCTCAAGCCTCTGTGCCTTTGCCCCTGCTCTCTGCCTAGCCTTCCTCCTAGTGTCAGCAGAGGGATTGGTAAAAGCATGGACTCTGGAAACCAAATGCCTGGGTTCATACCCTGTCTCTGCCCTGGGCATGATACTTGTCTCATTTGGGGTTCACCCAAAAGCAGACTCTGAGACAAAGAGCCAGCAGTTTACTTGGAGGTTCAGAAAATACCAGTAGGGGAGTGGGGAAGTATACAACATGATGATTTGATGCATATATATACTGCAAAATCATTACCAACAACAGGGTTAGTTAACACCTTCGTCACCTCACATAATTACCATTTTGTGTCTGTGTATGGTGAGAATATCTACAGTCTACCTTATTAGCAACTGTCAAGTATATAATACAGTATTGTTAACTATAGTCAACATGTTGGACATTAGATTCCCAGAACTTATTCATCTTATAACTGGAAGTCTGTACCCTTTGACCAACATTTCCCCATTTCCCCCACATCCCAGTCCCTGGAAATTACCATTCTACTCTCTGTTTCTGTGAGTTCAGATATTCTAGATTTCACATATAAGTGATGTCATACAATATTTGTCTTTCTCCGACTTATAACACTGAGCATGATGCCCTCAGGGTCCATCCATGTTGTCAAAATGGCAGGATTTCCTTCTTTCTCATGGCTGAATGATATTCCATTATATATATATATATATATTTTAATATATGTATATAAAATATATGTATTATATATATTATATATATATATATGAAATGGATCTAGAGTCAGGATTTATGGGCCTAGGAATTGAGGAATAGAAATGGGAGTAGCACCATTCACTATTAGCCCTAATTATCCACAAGCAAATTTTTGCTTCTCATCCCCATGACCTCCCATCCCCAGCAGACTTCTGCTCTGCTAGTCTAAAGGACTAAGTTTTAAAAGGAGGAATGCTTGAAGTATCTGAAATACAACAATGATTAAGACATAATATCATATGTCACATCTATACATATATCTCACATCTTCTTTATCCATTCAACTGTAGCCAGACACTTAGGCTGTTTCCATATCTTGGCTATTGTGAATAATGCTGCAGTGAACATAGGAATGGAGATATCTCTTGGAGATCCTGATTTCATTTGCTTTGGATATATACCCAGAAGTGGGATTGCTGGGTTATATGGTAGTTCTATTTTTAATTTTTTGAGGAAACTCCATAATGTTTTCCATAGTGGCTATAAGATACTCTCCTAGCTCCAAAGCATATTCCTATCATGGCATTTGCCATATTCCTTTTGACTATTTTTTATTACATTTTTATGGGTCTTTCTTTTCTATCAAGCAGTGTCTTGAAGGGAATTCTTGTCAAATTCTATGCCTAGGACTTCTCTCCACCTGTCAATGCAGGGGACACGGGTTCAAACCCTGGTCCAGGAAGATCCCACATGCCACAGAGCAACTAAGCCCATGCACCAAAACTACTGAGCCTGTGCTCTAGAGCCCGTGAGCCACAACTACTGAAGCCTGCACGCCTAGAGCCCATGCTCCACAACAAGAGAAGCCACTGCAATGAGAAGCCCGCGCACTGCAACAAAGAGTAGCCCCCACCCACTGCAACTAGAGAAAGCTCACGTGCAGCAACGAAGACCCAATGCAGCCATAAATAAATAAATAAATTTATTATTAAAAAAAAATTCTATGCCTAGCACAAAGTGAGCACTCAGTGTTTGTAAAATTGAGTTGAACTAAGTTGTCTTTCATAAAACTTGCTTTCTTTTTATGCCAAAAAAGGAAAGAAAATGGGAGTTAGAGCTAGAAAAAGAAATAAAAAAAGAAGAGAAAGGAGGTGTGTATTCAAAATGCATTAATAGTAGGGGCTCAGTTAGTATTTTCCGAATAAAATAATAAGAGACTATGAAATGAGCACTAGTACGTATCAGGCATTATGCGAAGCACTTAAAATACAACAATGATTAAGACAAAGTCCCTGCCCCAAAAAAGATTACAGAGGGAACACACAGATTAATGAATAAAAGGAATAGATATCACTGAGTTAATAGCGGTAGGGAAGAGACAAGGACACCCAAGGATAGTCACCAGTTCAGGTCAATGCTCTTTAACCAATTTACAAGTGCTAAACAATCACAACCAAAACTGACCTATACTCTGAAGTTTGGGGAACTTCCCTGGTGCCTTGATAGCACATGTTTCCTACTTGGATACTAAATATTTCCAGTTCTATGAGGTCAACTCGACACATTAGAAAATACTACACGGAAACAACCGCCACTAGGGGCGTCGCGCCGAGGCCGTCCCGCCCCGGTCTCTACACCCGGCCCGATTGGCCGCACGGCGCTGAGGCCCGCCCCCGCTTCCGCGGCCAGCCCCGGAGGGGCGGGAGGGTCCGGGCGGTGGAGTCGCTGTGTCCCGGCGGCGTGGCGTGGAGCACCCGCCGGGGCCGCGGGAACAAGCGCCCCGCGGAACTGCTACTCCCAGAGCAGCCCGGGCCCCCCATCTCCGCCCCGCCGCGCTCTCAGGCGCCGAGCACTACAACTCCCGGCATGCCGTGAACTTGACGGCCGCGCCTCCAGGGTGGAGTCCGGCCCTCCCGGCCGCCCCGCTCTCCCGCCCCGTCCCCGCCGCTCTCCCGGCCGCGCGCGGAACGGGGACGCGAGCCATGGAGGAGACACCGACCCCGCTACTGGGCAGCCGCAAGCCGCACCTGGAGAAGCTGACCTTGGGGGTCACCCACATCCTAGCATCATCCCAAGGTGTGACAGAGGTGACCATCATAGAAAAGGCGCCTGCTGAATGTCACATGATTTCTTCATGGGAACAAAAAAATAACTGTGCTGCCTGAGGATCTGAAGAACTTTTACCTGATGACCTACGGCTTCCACATGACATGGAATGTGAAGCTGGATGAACACACCGTTCCACTGGGCAGCATGGCAATTAACAGCATCTCAAAACTGACTCAACTCAACCAGTCTTCCATGTGCTCTCTTCCTAACGCACCAACTCTTGCAGACCTGGAGGATGATACACAAGAAGCTAGTGAGAACCAGCCAGAGAAGCCTCACTTTGATTCTCGCAGTGCGATATTTGAGCTGATCCTTGCAACCTGAATGGGAAGGTTTGCCTTGCCTACAAAAGAGGTAAACCAGCATTAGCACAAGACACTGAGCTCTGGTTCCTGGACAGAGCGTTATACTGGCATTTTCTCACAGATAACTTTACTGCCTATTATCTCCTGCTTATCACCCACCTGGGCCTGCTCCAGTGGGAGTACGCCTTCACAGCTATGGCATTAGCCCACAGGCCAAGCAATGGTTCAACATGTGTAAACCCATCACCTACAACACAAACCTACTCACGGAAGAGACCGACTCCTTTGTGAACAAGCTAGATCCCAGCAAAGTGTTCAAGAGCAAGAACAAGACATTAATCCCCAAATAGAAAGGGCCTGTTCAGCCTGCAGGTGGCCAGAAAGGGCCCACGGGTCCTCCTTCCACCTCTAAATCCTCCTCTGGCTCTGGAAACCATGTCCGAAAATGAGCGCCCAGCTCCCCGCCAGCCCCACAGCGATGATTTCCAAGCACAGATGCCCCAGGCGTGGCCCAAGCCTCAGATTCTGTGTATGGAACCATAGTCCTCTCTCCATCCGAGTGACAAAATCCTAGGCCTTTTACTTCCATTGGCTTGAGCCAGGAGTTGGAAGGGCATACTCAACTCTCCCTAAGAATCCTTCTCTCATACCCCTTACAGCAGGTTGTGCCACCTACTAATTCTGGAAGCTGTGGAGAATGTAAGGTGTTGTGTAAGTGACTAAGTAGATCTATTAAGAGCTTTCTTTTCTTTCTACTCCAACCCCCTACCCCTCAGCAGTAATTAGAGAAGTCCCCCATAGAAACCACTGGTTTTGACCTATGAGGCATTAGAACTATGCTGCTCAACTGGTAGCACTTTTTTTTTACATCTTTATTAGAGTATAATTGCTTTACAATGGTGTGTTAGTTTCTGCAGGTAGCCACTTTTTAAAGAGCTAAATTTAAGCCATATTAAAAATGGGAGTATTCATGTGGCTAGTGGAGTCTGTATTAGCACAGAGATGATGAAACATTTCTATCATCACAGAAAGTTCTATTGGGCAGCACTGCATTAGAATACTTTTGCATTACCCTTCCTCAGATCAGTTAATTTTTGTTAAAGAATAATGATACCTTAATTTGATGGGTTATAATGTTCCATGAAAAACCTTGAATATCCATTTTTATGTTCTTTATATCCTTCACCACAAACAGATCTTGCTTTGCTCATTTTCAGTTTCCTATAAAGTTTCTCATCTTCATCAGTTTCCTATAAAGTTTCTTGTTTCCAGTTTTGTGATGTGATATTTGTACGTTTGCCAAAATTATCTTTCTCACTTTTTTTTTAAAGAAGAGGTGATTCTGCTGTACCATTAAAACCAAAACAAAACAAAACCTACCAAGCATTGCTTTGCCAGGACTCTTCATGCACAGTTTTGATGAAATCAGTCACTGTTGACAAGAGCTTCCACCTGCTCTGCCTACTCACAACTGCTCAACAATTCACGGGGTAGCAGAAAAGGATAGAGAGGAACCAAGTTGTCAAGGATAATAGCTGAGGTTTAGTCTTCCAGAAGCATTTTTCTGCCAAAAGTCATCAAAGGGAGAAACAGCAGTGCCAGATAAGAGATTCCAGCATTTGGCTCCTTCCCCAAGTCAGGGTTAGAAGGGGATTGAGAAGTTGTGTCATCTTCCACTGTGGTAGATGTCCTTCCTCTAGAGCTCATGGAGCCCCTGAATTATTTCTTAAGTCCTAGTCCAGTTCTCGATTTCACAAATGAAGCAGCAGAGGAGCCACGAAACAATGGTGCACTTCAAATCAGTGACAATCAGCTGGAATCCCCAAAGGGCTGTAGACAGAAGAGGGTTCTAATAAGGAAAGGTTTGAGACCTGCCTCAGGAGGAGCAGAGCATTCAAGAGCAGGAATGGCTACCTAATATATAGGACCCAGTGCAAAATGACAATGTGGGACCTTTTGTCCAAAAATCAGGTAAACACTACCATTAGAAGTACTAATATGCAGTAGCAATTCTCATATCAGACAAAATAGACTCTAAAATAAAGACTGTTATAAGAGACAAGGACACTACATAATGATCAAGGGATCAATACAAGAAGATATAACAATTGTAAATATTTATGCATCCAGCATAGGAGCACCTCAATACATAAGGCAAATACTAACAGCCATAAAAGGGGAAATCGACAGCAACACAATCATAGTAGGGGACTTTAACACCCCACTTTCACAATGGACAGATCATCCAAATTGAAAATAAATAAGGAAACACAAGCTTTAAATGACACATTAAACAAGATAGAATTAATTGATATTTATAGGACATTCCATCCAAAAACAACAGAATACACTTTCTTCTCAAGTGCTCATAGAGCACTGTCAAGGACAAATCATATCTTGGGTCACAAATCAAGCCTTGGTAAATTTAAGAAAATTGAAATCATATCAAGTATCTTTTCCAAATACAACACTATGAGACTAGATATCAATTACAGGAAAAAATCTGTAAAAAATACAAACACATGGAGGCTAAACAATACACTACTAAATAACCAAGAGATCACTGAAGAAATCAAAGAGGAAATCAAAAAATACCTACAAACAAATGACAAAGAAAACACGATGACCCAAAACTTATGGGATGCAGCAAAGCAGTTCTAAGAGGGATGTTTATAGCAGTACAATCCTACCTCAAGAAACAAGAAAAATCTCAAATAACCTAAGCTTACACCTAAAGCAATTAGAGAAAGAAGAACAAAAACACCCGAAAGTTAGCAGAAGGAAAGAAATCATAAAGATCAGAAATAAATGAAAAACAAATGAAGGAAATGATAGCAAAGATCAATAAACCTAAAAGCTGGCTCTTTCAGAAAAACAAAATTGATAAAGTATTAGCCAGATGCATCAAAAAAAAAAGGGAGGGGCTTCCCTGGTGGCGCAGAGGTTGAAAGTCCACCTGCCGATGCAGGGGACACGGGTTTGTGCCCCTGTCCAGGAAGATCCCACATGCTGCAGAGCGGCTAGGCCCGTGAGCCATGGCTGCTGAGCCTGCACATCTGGAGCCTGTTCTCTGCAACGAGAGAGGCCACAATAGTGAGAGGCCCGTGTGCCACAAAAAAAAAAGAAAAAAAGGGAGAAGACTAAATCAATAGAATTAGAAATCAAAAAGGAGATGTAATACTGACAATGCAGAAATACAAAGGATCATGAGAGATTACTACAAGCAATTATATGCCAATAAAATGGACAACTTGGAAGAAATGGACAAATTCTTAGAAAAGCACAACATTCTGAGACTGAACCAGGAAGTAATAGAAAATATAAACAGACCAGTAACAAGCACTGAAATTGAAACTGTGATTAAAAATCTTCTAAGAAACAAAAGCCCAGGACCAGATGGCTTCACAGGCGAATTCTATCAAACATTTAGAGAAGAGCTAACACCTATCCTTCTCAAACTCTTCCAAAATGTAGCAGAGGGAGTAACACTCCGAAACTCATTCTACGAGGCCACCATTACCCTGATACCAAAACCAGACAGAGATTCCACAAAGGAAGAAGACTACAGGCCAATATCACTGATGAACATAGATGCAAAAATCCTCAGTAAAACACTAGCAAACAGAATTCAACAGCACATTAAAAGCATCATACATCATGATCAAGTGGGATTTATCCCAGGAATGCAAGGATACTTCAATATACTCAAGTCAATGCGATAAACCATATTAACAAATTGAAGGAGAAAAACCATATGATCATCTCAATAGATGCAGAAAAAGCTGTTGACAAAATTCAACACCCATTTATGATAAAAACCCTCGAGAAAGTAGGCATAGAGGGAACTTGCCTCAACATAATAAAGGCCATATATGACAAACCCACAGCCAACATCATTCTCAATGGTAAAAAACTGAAACCATTTCTTCTAAGATCAGGAACAAGACAAAGGTGCCCATACTCACCACTATTATTCAACATAGTTTTGGAAGTTTTAGCCACAGCAATCAGAGAAGAAAAAGAAATAAAAGGAATCCAAATTGGAAAAGAAGAAGTAAAGCTGTCACTGTTTGCAGATGACATGATGCATAGAGAATCCTAAAGATGCTACCAGAAAACTACTAGAGCTAATCAATGAATTTGGTAAAGCAGCAGGAAACAAAATAAATGCACAGAAATCTCTTGCATTCCTATACACTAATGATGAAAAATCTGAAAGAGAAATTAAGGAAACACTCCCATTTACCACTGCAACAAAAAGAATAAAATACCTAGGAATAAACCTACCTAAGGAGACAAAAGACCTGTATGCAGAAAACTATAAGACACTGATAAAAGAAATTAAAGATAATACAAAGAGATGGAGAGATATACCATGTTTTTGGATTGGAAGAATCAACATTGTGAAAATGACTATACTACCCAAAGCAATCTACAGATTCAGTGCAATCCCTATCAAACTACCAATGGCATTTTTCACAGAACTGGAACAAAAAAATTCACAATTCATATGGAAACACAAAAGACCCCGAGTAGCCAAAGCAATCTTGAGAATGAAAAATGGAGCTGGAGGAATTAGGCTCCCTGACTTTAGACTATACTACAAAGCTACACTAATCAAGACAGTATGGTACAGGCACAAAAACCGAAATGTAGATCAATGCAACAGGATAGAAAGCCCAGAGATAAACCCATGCACGTATGGTCACCCTGTCTTTGATAAAGGAGGCAAGAATATACAGTGGAGAAAAGACAGCCTCTTCAATAAGTAGTGCTGGTGTGACTGAACAGCTACA
Source organism: Globicephala melas (assembly GCF_963455315.2). Lineage (NCBI taxonomy): Eukaryota > Metazoa > Chordata > Mammalia > Artiodactyla > Delphinidae > Globicephala > Globicephala melas. The sequence continues at coordinate 87,687,654 of NC_083317.1, read as the reverse complement.
TGTAAAAGAATGAAATTAGAACACTCCCTAGCACCATACACAAAAATAAACTCAAAATGGATTAAAGACCTAAATGTAAGGCCAGACACTATAAAACTCTTAGAGGAAAACATAGGCAGAACATCTATGACATAAATCACAGCAGGATCCTTTTTGACCCACCTCCTAGAGAAATGGAAATAAAAACAGAAATAAACAAATGGGACCTAATTAAACTTCAAAGCTTTTGCACAGCAAAGGAAACCATAAACAAGACGAAAAGACACCCCTCAGAATGGGAGAAAATATTTGCAAATGAAGCAACTGACAAAGGATTAATCTCCAAAATATGCAAGCAGCTCATGCAGCTCAATATCAAAAAAACAAACAACCCTTGGGGCTTCCCTGATGGCGAAGTGGTTGAGAGTCCGCCTGCCGATGCGGGGGACGCGGGTTCATGCCCCAGTCTGGGAGGATCCCACATGCCGCGGAGCGGCTGGGCCCGTGAGCCATGGCTGCTGGGCCTGTGCGTTCGGAGCCTGTGCTCCGCAACGGGAGAGGCCGCAGCAGTGAGAGGCCCGCGTACCACAAAAAACAAACAAACAAACAAAACCCAATCCAAAAATGGGCAGAAGACCTAAATAGACATTTCTCCAAAGAACATATACAGATTGCCCACATACACATGAAGAATGCTCAACATCACTAATTAGAGAAATGAAAATCAAAACTACAATGAGGTATCACCTCACACCAGTCAGAATGGTCATCATCAAAAAATCTACAAACAATAAATGCTGGAGAGGGTGTGGAGAAAAGGTAACCCTCTTGCACTGTTGGTGGGAATGTAAATTGATACAGCCACTATGGAGAACAGTATGGAAGTTCGTTAAAAAACTAAAAATAGAATTACCATACAACCCAGGAATCCCACTCCTGGGCATATACCCTGAGAAAACCATAATTCAAAAAGAGTCATGTACCGCAATGTTCACTGCAGCTCTATTTACAATAGCCAGGACATGGAAGCAACCTAAGTGTCCATCAACAGATGAATGGGTAAAGAAGATGTGGCACATATATACAATGGAATATTACTCAGCCATAAAAAGAAACAAAATTGAGTTATTTTTACTGAGGTGGATGGACTGTCATACCGAGTGAAGTAAGTCAGAAAGAGAAAAACAAATACCGTAAGCTAACACATATATATGGAATCTAAAAAAAAAAAAAAAAAAAATGGTTCTGAAGAACCTAGAGGCAGGACAGGAATAAAGACGCAGACGTAGAGAATGGATTTGAGGACACGAGGAGGGGGAAATGTAAGCTGGGATGAAGTGAGAGAGTGGCATGAACATATATACACTACCAAATGTAAAACAGATACCTAGTGGGAAGCAGCCGCATAGCACAGGGAGATCAGCTTTATGTCCACCTAGAGGAGTGGGATAGGGCGGGTGGGAGGGAGATGCAGGAGGGAGGAGATATGGGGATATGTGTATATGTATAGCTGATTCACTTTGTTATACAGCAGAAACTAACACACCATTGTAAATCAATTATACTACAGTAAAGATGTTAAAAAAAAAAAAAAAGAAAGAAAATACTATGCAGTTCAGGTCTAGAAAAGAGTTTGTTCACTTCCACTAAGTCCAATCTGGACACAGTACGCAAAAGAGAAAAACAATCTCTTGGAAAGGTGTATTTTCTTAAAACTCTTCATGCACTGACATGTAACATTTGCTAAGGATTTATTTAGTGAAAGAAGCAAGGGAGAAGCCAGCATGTAGGGCTTGCTTCAAGCATATATGATGACCTCTTCTGTGGATACCAGTCAGCCTCTTTCCCAGCCACTCCTGTCATCACCAATGGGCTCATTAACAGTGGCCATGGTGGCAAGGATGGAGTTTATACATGGGCTCCACAATATGAACTCCCACTCACAAAAGCTGATCTGGCTACAACCACCGCTGAGTGCCCAATCTGCCAGTAGCAGAGACTAACACTGAGTATGTGACAAGGCACCATTCCCCATCTAGTGGCAGGTTGAAAGCACTGAACCACTTCCATTGTGGAAGGGGTAGTACTTTGTTCTTACTGAAATAGACACTCTGGCTATGGATGTGGCTTCCCTACTTGCTATGCTTCTGCCAAAACTACCATCCTGGGACTTATAGAAGGTGTTACCCACTGTCATGGTAGTCTAACAATATTGCTTCTGATCAAAGAACTCACTTCTCAGCAAAAGAAGTGTAGCAATAAGCCCATGATCATGGAATCCACTGGTCTTACCATGTTGCCACCATCCAAAACATCTGGCTTAACAGAACAGTGGAAGGACTTTTTGGAGATTCAGTTACAGGGTGCAATACCTTGCAGAGCTAGCGCAAGGCTCTCCAGGAGCCTATATATGCTCTTATTCAGCATCCGATATATGATTATATTTCTCCCAGAGCTGGGATTCACGGGTCCAGGAATTGAGGAATGGAATTAGGTGTGGTACCACTCACTATCAGCCGTAATCAACCACTAGCAAAATTTCTGCTTCTCATCCCCATGACCTCCCATCCTCAGTAGACCTCTGTCCGCTGGTCTAAAGTCTAAGGTTCAAAGGTAGAAATGCTTTCTCCAGTAGACACAAAAATTATTTAATTAAACTGGAAGTTAAGACTGATATGCCACAACTCACTCCTTATGGTTCTAAATCCACAGCCAACGAAAGAGTTACTGTACTGGCTGGGGAGACTGATCCTAATTATCAAAGGAAAACTGAGTTGCTACTACACAATAAGGAACAGTATGTCTGGAATACAGGTCTCTTAGGGTCTCTCTTAGTACTACTATTCCCTTTGACTAATTTCCATTAATCAATGGAAAACTACAACAACCCAATTAAGGCAGGAATGCTTAATGGCCCAGACCCCTCAGAAATGAAAATGCAAGTCGCTTCACCAGGCAAAGAGCTACAACAAACTGAGGTTCTTGCTGAGGGCAAAGAGAATATGGAATGAGTAGTGGAATAAGGTAGCTATAAATGCCAGCTACAACGACATGACCAGTTATAAAAATGAAAACTCAGGACTTTCCTGGTGTCACAGTGGTTAAGAATCCATCTGCTAATGCAGGGGACACGGGTTCGATCCCTGGTCCAGAAAGATCCCACATGCCGCGGGGCAACTAAGCCCGCGAGCCACAACTACTGAGCCTGCGTGCCACAAATACTGAATCCCACGTGCCTAGAGCCCATGCTCCGCAACAAAGAGAAGCCACCACGATGAGAAGCCCGTGCACCAGAAAAAAGAGTAGCCCCCGCTCACTGCAACTAGAGAAAGCCCACACACAGCAATGAAGACTCAATGCAGCCAAAAAATAAATTAAATAAATTTATTTAAAAAATAAAAAAATAAATAAAAATGAGAACTATAATAGTTATGAGTACTTCTTTATGTTGTTATGAATATGTTTGTATGTATTTTAAGGAAATATATTTGCCTTCTACCCTCTCTTATCCCTTTATCATCTAAGATGTATTACAATAGTTAACTTTATGTCACAATAGTTAAGTGACAAAATATCAAGGATAAGAGTAAATATCACCCAAGGACTTTGCATCCTCTTCTGGCAAAGGGTTAGTGTGTTTTCATGACATGCAGGGTAGTTGTGTCATGTTAGATGGAAGTATGACTTTGTTACTGTCTTTATTTGGAGATTAAATATGGCTTAAGGAGATGTGTATGGTTGCCAGGATGACAAGATGTAGACTGTCATGGTCAGTTCTATGTGTCAACTTGGCTAGGATGTGGCTCCAGTTATTCAAACACTAATCTAGGTGTTACTGTGAAAGTATTTTGTAGATATGATTAGCATCTATTATCAGTGGACTCTTAAGTAGGGGAGATTACCCTAAATAATCTGGGTGGGCCTGATTCTATCAGCTGAATGGTTTTAAGTGCAGAACCAAGGTTTCCCTGAAGAAGAAATTATGCCTATGCCTGAAGCTTCAGCTCATGCCGGAGAGTTCCAGCTAGACCTTACTGATAGCCTGCCCTACAGATATATGTAGATATATAGTATACATATAGATATTATATAGATATATAGATATATCTTGCTTGCACATGACTATCTTGGCAAAATTCACAAGAAACTGGTATTGCTATTTGCCTTCTAAGAGGGAACTTGGTGGCTGGAAGATAGGAGAGAGACATTTTTCACTGTACACTTTTAGTAACTTTGAATTTTGAACTACTTGAATGTATTAGCTATTCAAAAAAGTTTTTTTATTTTAAAGTTATATAAAGCTATATAATTCCTTGAGAGAGCATGGTTCTAATTCTCACTAATTTCCTCCTCCCTTTTCCTTATATTCAGGTCTTATCTATGTCCATCTAGGTATACTGGCCCAAAACACTTTCTAAACACACAACTTTCAAACTGTGACTCCTTAAAAACTATCCATACCTTGATAGGGTCAACGGACAACATAATCTTAAAAGACTCTGAAATTGTTCAAGAGTCCATATTCGCCAAACTTTGGTGCTACAAGAAGTATGAGGTACTTTATGAAAATAAACCTCTATAGGGAGAATTTGCTAGTTGCTTCAATGGTGTGTATAAAAATATTGTGGAGATTCACTTTGAAATAGCAAAACATCAAAGAAACAGGTGAGCACTCAATTGCAGCCCAACAGGGAGCCCCATTACACTATGTACAGGGTAATCACTCATCTTTAGTGTTTCCTGGGATTTTGGAATGTCATTTGAAGCCATATAACTTTATGGTGATGCATTGATCACGATGAATTTCTGCAGTGTTAAATGGCAGATGTTGTTATAAAAAAAATACACCATTTCCGTATCAGACATAATCTCCAATTCGGATCCTTACTATTAAAGGTGAAAATATGGGGAACTAACCCTCCATCAATAAAATGGCAGGGAATAGAAAGCCAACACACAAATGATACAGAGGGAAACTAAAAAACAGCCCCATCACTAGCATGACACTAGAGGTCAGACTGTGAGTTTATCCACTGATGTGTCACTTTGTCACTGATTTTACTGTAAGAAAAATGCTATATTTGTGGATTACAAGGTGGGAAATAAGGAATTGAATAAATTAGCTACTTGTGCTTCCAGAAGAAAATGAATTAAAATAACAACTGGATTAATAAGCAGGTAAAAGTTATTTAAAGACAAAGATTACTGGGAGCTCAGTTGTATCAAACCTCTTAGAGAGTACACAGTCCATGGAAAATCATGACAACTGTAGCCAGCTATCAGGCACTGTACAGTTATCTGGGTTTGCTAGCACTATGGCAATCAAACATAAACTCTGAAAAAAAACACAAAATCAGTATGTTTTCTACTCATAGCCTGACAGAAAATAGGTAAGACTTTCCTAAGCAAAACACAAAACCAACAAGCCATAGAGGAACATACTGACAGATTAAACTACATCAAAATATTGAAAGATTCAAAAACATCCATAGACGTTCACAAGCGAGTGAAAGATATAGATAAAATATTTATAATTCATATAATAGGCAAATTATATATCTAGTAAATAAAGTGCTCCTAAAAATCAAGAAAAAAAAAAAGAGGTCAACAGATAATGAACAAAGGATAGGCATGGGCAATTCACAGAAATAGAAATAAGAATGGCCAATAAGTGTTTGGAAAAACGTTTAATCACATTAATAATCAAGAAAAAGTAAACTAAATCAACAATAATATATTGCTGTATGTTCAGCCTATAAAATCAGCTTCATCAGCCTGTAAAATATCAAAACTGTATGATTCCCAGTGTTATTACTGTGTAAAAATGAGAACTCTGTGTGAGTGCAAATTAGTATAGCCCTTATGGAGAACAATTTAGGAGTATTATCAAATTTTAAAATGTGAATTCCATTTGACTTAGCAATTCCACCTCTAAGGATATCTCTTAGAGATATAATTATATTTAGATATATGATTGAGGAGTGTGCACTGCATTAATGCTGTTCACAGTAAAAAAAAAAAATGGAAAATAAAGGTCCATTAAAAAGGAAAGTGGTGAAATATGTACATGCATACCTTGAACATCTATTCAGTGGTTAAAAAAATTGAAATAGACCCATATGTACAAATGTGGAAAGATCTGTAAGACATAGTATATGAAAAGCAAGCCAAATTTATGATACATATGAAATGGATATATTCCATATATGTACATTATGTAAATCTATACATGCATGGGGGAAATCTGAAATTATAAACACCAAACAGTTAACAGTGGCTTCTTCTGGGGAGGAGAGCTGGATACAGGACAAAAAGTGAAAGCAGGCTTTGACTTCTTATTCTTTATTCTTCTATGTTACCTAAATCTTAATTTTTATAACATGGTGTAGTGGGCTAAATGGTACCCTCAAAAATATGTGTCCTATGATACTTAGTCTTATGTGTTAACTTAGCTAGACTATAGTACTCAGTTATTTAATCAAACACTAATCTAGTTGTTTCTGTGAAGGTATTTTGTATATGTGGTTAACATCTTGATTGTTGGCTTTAACGGAGATTACCCTTGATGCAGTGGGTGAGCCTCATCCAATCAGTTAAGGCCTTAAGAGTAACCCGCTGTGGTTTCCCAGAGAAGAGATTCTGCCCCAAGAATCAATTTCTGCCTGAGTTTTGAGCCAGCCCACCTGACCTACAGATTTCAGACTTGCAGACTCTCAAACGAGCCAGTTCCTTGAGAGAGAGAGAGAGAGAGAGAGAGACCTCCTCTTCATTCTGTTTTCTGGAGAACCCTGATTAATACATATTCTAACGTCTGGAACCTGTAAATATTACCTTGTTTGGAAAAGGTTTTTTCCAGATGTGACTAAGTTAAGGATCTTGAGATGAGAAGATCATCCTGAATAATCCAGGTGGGCCCTAAATGTCATCACAGGTGTCCTTATAAGAGAGAGGCAGAGGGGGTTTGACACAGAGAAGCAGATGTGAGACAGAGGAAGAGATTGGAGTGGTGTGACAAATCATGGACTGCCAGCTGCCACTAGAAGCTGGAAGAGACAAAAAACAGATTCTCCCCTCCCTGAAGAGTCCAGTGGGTGTACGGCCTTGCCAACACTTTGATTTTGTCCCAGTGATACTGATTTTGAACTTCTGGCCTTCAGAACTGTGAGGTTCTGTTGTTTAAGCCATCAAGTTTTTGGTAATTTGTTATAGTGGCCAAGGACACTAATATGCATGGACATATTCATATAGTACTTGTATAAAAAATATAAATATCAAAGACTTCTTTTAGGACTAGAGAAGTAACCATGGTGTCACAGAAAGAATGGGATCTTTGGATTCAGACAGACTTGAACTCTTAATTCATGCTCATCACTAGCTACATGACTTCAAAAAAAAATCACTTAAATTCTGAGTCTCAGTTTCCTCATCCATGAAATGGGGTAATCATACCTACTGTGGTAGGCAAAGCAATGGCCCCCAAGACATCCATTTCTCAAACCTGAAGCCTGTGAATATGCTATGATACATGGCAATGGGGATTTTGCAAATGTGATTAAGTTAAAGATTATGAAATGGAAAGATGATCCTAGATTTTCCTGGTGGGCCCAGTGTAATCACAGTGTTCCTTAAAAGAGGGAGGTAGAAGGGTCAGTGTCAGAGAATATACAACAATGGAAAAAGGTCGGAGAGAGGCTGAGATTTGAAGATGCTATGTTACTGGCTTTAAAAATAGAGGGACAGGCCCCCAGCCAAGGAAGACAGGCAGCCTCTAGAAGCTGGAAAAGGCAAGGAAGTAGATTCTACCCTAGAGTCTCCAGAAGAAATGTAGTCCTGCTGATACCTTGGTTTTTAGCCTGGTGAAACACATTTCAGACTTCTGACCTCCAAAGCTATAAGCTATTCCTGTTGTTTTAAGCTGCTAAATGTGTGGTAATTTGTTACAGGAAATATAGGAAACTAATACACCTACCTATCAGAGTCATGAGGATTAAAAGGATTCTTTTAATTATGGCAATATTTATTATTAGAAGAGGCTATTTTTTGAAAATGATTCTGGGAAGTAACTTATCTATACATAAACCATCTCTATAAGCCAAAAATACTTTTATTCAACTGTTCAGATTTTCAAAAAGTCAAAAGTACAGAGTTCATTTTTGTGTATTCAGCTCTCCATATGTAGAGTAGATTTGCTTTCCACGTATCTCCAGAGGGTTAGATATCATTAAAATAATATTTAATTTCCTGGCTTCCTGACCTTGAAGTCCATATTCAAGGAAGGCCTTTGGCCAAGAAAATTGAATGACTTCTGTGCATTTTTTTAGTTTTTATCAAAAGGAGACAGACCCAAAGCTTATTTCTTTTTCTGAAGGTTTGCCAAGTTTTCTTTGAATGTAAAAATTATCTTCAGTTTGTTCAAGAAGCCAATCTCTCTCAAACTCCATGCAAGTGAGTGTAAATTCTATAAAGATGCAGTAAAATATCCATCTGATCTCTACCCACACCTAACGTTCCATTCCCTAGTCTCTTTGACCATCAGCACATTTCAAGCATCACATGGCTCGTTTTGCACCTCTACCTGACAGTCAGTTATCATCTGAGCTCTGACTTGCCCTCCAGGATCCCTCTTCTCTAGACTCTCTCCCATACTTTATTGCCAGTTCCCACTCTGGATAAATTCCCCCACCTTCCTTCTCTGTACCTTCTCTGTGCCCAGGAGATATTAGTCTCTGTATGGTCAGGCCATTCAAGATGGCTGTTCTCTCACTCTCTGTCCATCCCCTGCTTGACCAGTCCCTGCTTCACTCACATAACTATCCAATCCTCTTAATTATAGGGCTTAATTAGTCCCTGGTAGCTGAGGAGCCCACCTGACATCAATTCCCGCTATAAAGGTAGCCTCCTTCTCCCTCAAATAGCAAAGACTGCTGAAGCGTCTGGCACACACAGTGGGGTGTCACTCCAGGACCCTGTGTAAGTCCCCCCTGTCCAATAAATGACTGATGTCTCTGTCACTGTCTTCAGCCTCTTTTTTTAGTCCCAAGACTGGGCAACTACAAGGCTTGCAGGCCTGAGTGGTACAGCGCAACAGTCTCCTAACTGGCCATTTAGATGCATGGTCCACCATAAAACCACCCTGTCATCAGCCTGGCCTGTGGGACTCAGCTATTTATCTTGTTTTGTGCTCATCTTTCATTAGTCTTCCACAGCATGTGCCACAGCAACTATTCCAAATCTTTTTTCCTCTACTAAGCCATTAAACATTCACCATTCCATTCTCTTAGCAAATAGATTCACCTCTGAGTTTCACTCTGCAGATTACAGTAATCTAACAAACTCTTTAACTTCCTTCTACTCTGCCTGAAAAGGCATGCTTCACCAAGGTCCTCTTCCTTTCATCATTTTGTCTTCACTCACCTCTCACATCTCCATGAATCACCCTTTATTCCAGCACCAATATTTTCCTTTACAGTTACTATTTTACTTGGTTAATAAATATTCTCAAGTTTTTCCTGTTCTTCAATCACCTTTCCCTTCTCCTTTCTCAAAAATATCTAAACTTACTGTTTCTACTTATTTTTAACAGCTAATATTTGTGAATGTTTCTTGAGGGCCCAGTACTATGCTAAGCATTAATAAACATTTTCATATTTATTCCTCCTGAGGTAGGTACTGCTTTCTAGTTCATCTATACAAACAAGGAAACTGTCTTGGAAAGTTTAAGTAACTCAACAGAAACACAGAGCTAGTAAATACAGAATGTGGATTTGAACCCGGACTAGCTAACTGCAAATGCTTGTGCTTAACCACCCAGAGGTAACATCTCTTCCTCTGACTGCCCTTTCTCTTTTCAAACTTCTGTGGCCTGACCCTACTCTGCCAAAAACCTCTCCTTGACGTTGTTAAAGAATTCTGGATCCCAAAACCCAGTGGCTTTTTCCTGGTTCTCATCAGAGTGGCCATTTTACTCTCTCTTAACTTCAGGGATGCTACACTCCACGTTTTCCTCCTTCTCTGATTTCTCCTACTCTGCCTCAACTTATTCCTTTCCTGCTCAGATCTGTTCTTGATTCTCTTCTTTATTGTTCATACTCTTACTTTTTGCTGGCAGCCAGTCCCAAAGAATAAAATATCAGTGTTATTTATATCACTCCTTTCAGTAATTCAACAACAGTTTATTGAGGCTTTCCCCTTTTGGTTCTGAAAATGTTATTCTGACAAATGGTGGGAGCTATTCCAGGACATGGCCACAATGTGCAAAACATTACCCGGTGAAGGTAACCTAGCTAAATGCATTGTGACAGGCTTAACGGTACTGAAAAGAGGGTGTATGAAACACAGGCTCTGGGAAGGCTACTCACTTTTACACTTCCAATCAAGGAAGGCCTTCTAAAACCTCTGTCTCTATTTGTAAAGTGGAAGTAAGATCATCAGCCCACTTCAGCAGCACGGGGGAAGTCTAGAGCATGACCTATACATAGCAAATATGTAAACCATAAAAGAAACAAGTAAAGGTTCAAACAGCCAACACCAAGTATAATGCACCTATTCAGACTAATTAGCCCTTATTACTGGTAAGTTTACTTGTACAGTGTAAATTTCTATCTGGCTCTTCTTTGAGTTTGTATTTATGTTGAAAGTGGTGGGTATTTGCTGTGCTCTCTCAGCTTAAGCAAGCCTAGTTGAAACTGTTTTTCTGGCTAATGTCTCAGATAACATCCAATGGACTGACTCCAACAAATTATATTAAGCCAAACTATAATAAAATGATGTTTATTAAGTTGGTGAGCAGCTTTATCTGCTCATTTTTTATTAAGGGGCTTAAATTCTCCTGCTCTGGTTCAGGAGAAACAAAACATCCCCTCCTGAGCCACAGACAAAAACAGAACCTTCAGCACATTATCCAACAATATTCTCAAAAGTATGCAGGGCTTTTGTTCCCTGAAGCATCCCTTGGCTGTCATTGGGATTCTCACAGCTGTGGTGCTGGTGTTGGCCACCAAAAGGAACTGAGGTGAAGGTGACAGCTATGCACATTTAATTAAGCTCTATCTGTCCCATCCTTCCCAACCTTTGGCAGTGTCCCCTTTGACATCCAAATGGAATTATTAACTTTACCTTTGTGCATTTAATAACCTTAATTTGTGCAAAAAGAATTATAGAAACCAACACGGTCACAAATTCTGTTTTTTTTCCGTATGGCTGTAGGTACCATGGGTGGAGGGGTTCATAATTAGGTAATTTTCCCACACATACCCTAAACTTGGAAGTCAAAAAATTAAGGCCACTTTCTGAAAGTTAATCTAATTAAATCAACACATAATGGGAGGAGACAGAAAATCTCTGTCCCTAAAGACCTGCTCTTCTAAAAACAGTTATCTAAAATTTTTGGTAGTAAGACTGCATCTAAACAGAGAGTGCACCAAGAGAAGTCAGTGGCCAGCAGAAGAAAGATATAGGTCCAGAAGGCAAACCTGGAAGCCTGTGTTCAGTACTAGCCAGGAGACTGAAAACTGCTCAGGCAGAACATTCTGGACCTTGGAGAAATATCTGCTATCTGCTTAGGATTTGAGAAAATTCGATTCCAATATGACCCAACTGAAATGAACTCCAAGACCATTGATCTGCCTGCTTCCCAAGCAAATTTTTCATTGCTAATTTTATTTCCCAGCTACCTCAAAATAAATAATGTAAGTGCCTTGCATTGAAACATAAGATCATTCCCATTCCTACAAAAGGATGACCCTTCATGGTGTGTTAAGTTTCCGTTCTGTTTTATCCGTTAGGTCTTTGCTTGTGTGGTGTTTATCCATCTATGGGGGTATTGGTGAAAGTCCAGTTTCTATAATTGGAAGATTGGGAGTCACAACCTGTGAGGCCTCCAAGGCCAGTCAGCTGCCACCTTTCCTGGCTCCCAGGCTACCTGTTTTCCTCTTTAAAACACCAGCAATGGACTCACCTGGAAGAAACAATAATCAAGTTTGGTAGGTGGCCATTACCTAATAAATGTAACAAAAGCCATGGCTCTTATTTATACCAACAATACCTAGTTATAGAATATAATAAGAAAAATCCCTTTCCCAGTGGCAAAAAAAGATAAACATCTAGCCTGTATAAAGAAAATGATAAAATTTAACCAAAGGACATAAAAGATTTTATAAGAGAGACCACATGCTTGAATGAAAAGATTATTATGAAGTCTCAGTAAATTAATCTATAGATTTAATCCAATTCCCATCAGACTCAAAAGTATTTGGAGGAACTTGACAATATAATTCTGAACTTCTACTGAAAGAATAAACTAAAAAGGATTTTCAAGATAAATTTGAAAAGAAAAATAATACAGGAGGCTGGCCTACCAGATGGTAAAAATACAGCAATTAACCAGCATAGTACCAGTGTAGAAAGAAAAAGAAAAAGAAGCAAAGCAATACAAAGTCCAGGAGTGACGAGGGGAAGATGGCGGAAGAGTAAGACGCGGAGATCACCTTCCTTCCCACAGATACACCGGAAATACATCTACACGTGGAACAACTCCTACAGACCACCTACTGAACGCTGGCAGAAGACCTCAGACCTCCCAAAAGGCAAGAAAGTCCCCACGTACCTGGGTAGGGTAAAAGAAAAAAGAATAAACAGAGACAAAAGGATAGGGACGGGACCTGCACCAGTGGGAGGGAGCTGTGAAGGAGGAAAGGTTTCAACACACGAGGAAGCCCCTTCGCGGGCGGAGACTGCAGGTGGCGGAGGGGAAAGCTTCGGAGCCACGGAGGAGAGCACAGCAACAGGGGTGCGGAGGGAAAAGCAAGGAGATTCCCGCACAGAGGATCGGTGCCGACCGGCACTCACCAGCCCGAGAGGCTTGTCTGCTCACCCGCCGGGGCCGACGGGGCTGGGAGCTGAGGCTTGGGCTTCGGTCTGAGCGCAGGGAGAGGACTGGGGTTGGCAGCGTGAACACAGCCTGCAGGGGGTTGGTGTGCCACGGCTGGCTGGGAGGGAGTCCGGGGAAAAGTTTGGACCTGCCGAAGAGGCAAGAGACTTTTTCTTCCCTCTTTGTTTCCTGGTGCGAGAGGAGAGGGGATTAAGAGCGCTGCTTAAAGGAGCTCCAGAGACAGGCGCGAGCCGCGGCTAAAAGCGCGAACCCCACAGACAGGCATGAGACGCTAAGGCTGCTGCTGCCGCCACCAAGAAGCCTGTGTGCGAGCACAGGGCACTATCCACACCTCCCTTCCGGGGAGCCTGCCCAGCCCGCCACTGCCAGGGTCCCGGGATCCAGGGACAACTTCCCCGGGGAGAACGCACGGTGCGCCTCAGGCAGATGCAACTTCCCGCCGGCCTCTGCTGCCGCAGGCTCGCCCGGCACTCCGTGCCCCCCCGCCCCCCGGCCTGAGTGAGCCAGAGCCCCCGAAGCAGCTGCTCCTTTAACCCCGTCCTGTCTGAGCGAAGAACAGACGCCCTCCTGCGACCTACACGCAGAGGCGGGGCCAAATCCAAAACTGAACCCGGGTAGCTGTGCGAACAAAGAATAGAAAAGGAAATCTCTCCCAGCAGCCACAATCTCTCCCAGATTGTGGATTAAATCTCCACAATCAACTTGATGTATCCTGCATCTGTGGAATACCTGAATAGACAACGAATCATCCCAAATTGAGGAGGTGGACTTTGAAAGCAAGATTTATGATTTTTTTCCCCTTTTCCTCTTTTTGTGAGTGTGTATGAGTATGCTTCTGTGTGAGATTTTGTCTGTAGAGTTTTGCTTCCACCATTTGTCCTAAGGTTCTATCCGTCCGTTTTTTCCTTAAAAATTATTTTTTATTTTAATTATTTTATTTTATCTTTATTTTATTTTATTTTAACTTATTTCTTTCTTTCCTTCCTTCCCTCCCTCCCCCTTCCCTCCCTCTCTCCTTCCTTCCTTCCTTCCTTTCTTCCTTTCTTACTTTCTTCCTTTCTTTCTTTCTTCTTTTTCTCTCTTTTATACTGAGCCGTGTGGATAAAAGGCTCTTGGTGCTGCAGCCAGGAGTCAGTGCTGTGCCTCTGAGGTGGGAGAGCCAACTTCAGGACAGTGGTCCACAAGAGACCTCCCAGCTCCACGTAATATTAAACGGCAAAAATCTCCCAGAGATCTCCATCTCAACACCAACACCCAGCTTCACTAGCAAGCTACAGTGCTGGACACCCTATGCCAAACAACTAGCAAGACAGGAACACAACCCCACCCATTAGCAGAGAGGCTGCCTAAAATCATAATAAGTCCACAGACACCCCAAAACACACCACCACACGTGGACCTGCCCACCAGAAAGACAAGATCCAGCCTCATCCACCACAACACAGGCACTAGTCCCCTCCACCAGGAAACCTACACAACCCACTGAACCAACCTTAGCCACTGGGGACAGACACCAAAAACAACGGGAACGACGAACCTGCAGCCTGCAAAAAGGAGACCCCAAACACAGTAAGATAAGCAAAATGAGAAGACAGAAAAACACACAGCAGATGAAGGAGCAAAATAAAAACCCACCAGACCTAACAAATGAAGAGGAAATAGGCAGTCTACCTGAAAAAGAATTCAGGATAATGACAGTAAAGATGATCCAAAATCTTGGAAATAGAATAGACAAAATGCAAGAAACATTTAACAAGGACCTAGAAGAACTAAAGATGAAACAAGCAAGGATGAACAACACAAAAAATGAAATTAAAAATACTCTAGATGGGATCAATAGCAGAATAACTGAGGCAGAAGTATGGATAAGTGACCTGGAAGATAAAATAGGGGAAATAACTACTGCAAAGCACAATAAAGAAAAAAGAATGAAAAGAACTGAGGACAGTCTCAGAGACATCTGGGACAACATTAAACGCACCAACATTCGAATTATAGGGGTCCCAGAAGAAGAAGAGAAAAAGAAAGGGACTGAGAAAATATTTGAAGAGATGATAGTTGAAAACTTCCATAATATGGGAAAGGAAATAGTTAATCAAGTCCAAGAAGCACAGAGAGTCCCATACAGGATAAATCAAAGGAGAAATACGCCAAAACACATATTAATCAAACTGTCAAAAATTAAATACAAAGAAAACATATTAAAAGCAGCAAGGGGAAAACAACAAATAACACACAAGGGAATCCCCATAAGGTTAACAGCTGATCTCTCAGCAGAAACTCTGCAAGCCAGAAGGGACTGGCAGGACATATTTAAAGTGATGAAGGAGAAAAACCTGCAACCAAGATTATTCTACCCAGCAAGGATCTCATTCAGATTTGATGGAGAAATTAAAACCTTTACAGACAAGCAAAAGCTGAGAGAGTTCAGCACCACCAAACCAGCTTTACAACAAATGCTAAAGGAACTTCTCTAGGCAAGAAACACAAGAGAAGGAAAAGACCTACAATAAAGAATCCAAATCAATTAAGAAAATGGGAATAGGAACATATATATCGATAATTACCTTAAATGTAAATGGACTAAATGTTCCCACCAAAAGACACAGATTGGCTGAATGGATACAAAGACAAGACCCATATATATGCTGTCTACAAGAGACCCACTTCAGACCTAGAGACACATACAGACTGAAAGTAAGGGGACGGAAAAAGATATTCCATGCAAATGGAAACCAAAAGAAAGCTGGAGTAGCAATTCTCGTATCAGACAAAATAGACTTTAAAATAAAGACTATTACAAGAGACAAAGAAGGACACTACATAATGATCAAGGGATCAATCCAAGAAGAAGATACAACAATTGTAAATATTTATGCACCCAACATAGGAGCACCTGAATACATAAGGCAAATACTAACAGCCATAAAAGGGGAAATTGACAGTAACACATTCATAGTAGGGGACTTTAACACCCCACTATCACCAATGGCCAAATCATCCAAAATGAAAATAAATAAGGAAACACAAGTTTAAATGATACATTAAACAAGATGGACTTAATTGATATTTATAGGACATTCCATCCAAAAACAACAGAATACACATTTTTCTCAAGTGCTCATGGAACATTCTCCAGGATAGATCATATCTTGGGTCACAAATCAAGCCTTGGTAAATTTAAGAAAATTGAAATCGTATCAAGTATCTTTTCCGACCACAACGCTATGAGACTAGATATCAATTACAGGAAAAGATCTGTAAAAAATACAACCACATGGAGGCTAAACAATACACTACTTAATAATGAAGTGATCACTGAAGAAATCAAAGAGGAAATCAAAAAATACCTAGAAACAAATGACAATGGAAACACGATGACCCAAAACCTATGGGATGCAGCAAAAGCAGTTCTAAGAGGGAAGTTTATAGCAATACAATCCTACCTTAAGAAACAGGAAACATCTCAAATAAACAACCTAATCTTGCACCTAAAGCAATTAGAGAAAGAAGAACAAAAAAACCCCAAAGTTAGCAGAAGGAAAGAAATCATAAAAATCAGATCAGAAATAAATGAAAAAGAAATGAAGGAAATGATAGCAAAGATCAATAAAACTAAAAGCTGGTTCTTTGAGAAGATAAACAAAATTGATAAACCATTAGCCAGACTCATCAAGAAAAAGAAGGAGAGGACTCAAATCAATAGAACTAGAAATGAAAAAGGAGAAGTAACAACTGACACTGCAGAAATACAAAAGATCATGAGAGATTACTACAAGCAACTCTATGCCAATAAAATGGACAATCTGGAAGAAATGGACAAATTCTTAGAAATGCACAACCTGCCAAGACTGAATCAGGAAGAAATAGAAAATATTAACAGACCAATCACAAGCACTGAAATTGAAACTGTGATTAAAAATCTTCCAACAAACAAAAGCCCAGGATCAGATGGCTTCACAGGCAAATACTATCAGTCATTTAGAGAAGAGCTAACACCTATCCTTCTCAACTCTTCCAAAATAATACAGAGGGAGGAACACTCCCAAACTCATTCTACGAGGCCACCATCACCATGATACCAAAACCAGACAAGGATGTCACAAAGAAGGAAAACTACAGGCCAATATCACTGATGAACATAGATGCAAAAATCCTCAACAAAATACTAGTAAACAGAATCCAACAGCACATTAAACGGATCATACACCATGATCAAGTGGGGTATATTCCAGGAATGCAAGGATTCTTCAATATACACAAATCAATCAACGTGATACACCATATTAACAAATTGAAGGAGAAAAACCATATGATCATCTCAATAGATGCAGAGAAAGCTTTCGACAAAATTCAATACCCATTTATGATAAAAAACCTGCAGAAAGTAAGCATAGAGGGAACTTACCTCAACATAATAAAGGCCATATATGACAAACCCACAGCCAACATCATCCTCAATGGTGAAAAACTGAAAGCATTTCCACTAAGATCACAAACAAGACAAGGTTGCCCACTCTCACCATTCTTATTCAACATAGTTTTGGAAGTTTTAGCCACAGCAATCAGAGAAGAAAAGGAAATAAAAGGAATCCAACTCGGAAAAGAAGAAGTAAAGCTGTCACTGTTTGCAGATGACATGATACTATATATAGAGAATCCTAAAGATGCTACCAGAAAACTACTAGAGCTAATCAATGAATTTGGTAAAGCCGTAGGATACAAAATTAATGCACAGAAATCTCTGGCATTCCTATACACTAATGATGAAAAATATGAAAGTGAAATCAAGAAAACACTCCCATTTACCACTGCAACAGAAAGAATAAAATATCTAGGAATAAACCTACCTAAGGAGACAAAAGACCTGTATGCAGAAAATTATAAGACACTGATGAAAGAAATTAAAGATGATACAAATAGATGGAGAGGTATACCATGTTCTTGGACTGGAAGAATCAACACTGTGAAAATGACTCTACTACCCAAAGCAATCTACAGATTCAATGCAATCCCTATAAAACTACCACTGGCATTTTTCACAGAACTAGAACAAAAAATTTCACAATTTGTATGGAAACACAAAAGACGCCAAATAGCCAAAGCAATCTTAAGAATGAAAAATGGAGCTAGAGGAATCGGAATCAGGCTCCCTGACTTCAGACTATACTACAAAGCTACAGTAATCAAGGCAGTATGGCACTGACACAAAAACAGAAAGACAGTTAAATGGAACAGGATAGAAAGCCCAGAGATAAACCCACAACATATGGTCACCTTATCTTTGATAAAGGAGGCAGGAATGTACAGTGGAGAAAGGACAGCCTCTTCAATAAGTGGTGCTGGGAAAACTGGACAGATACATGTAAAAGTATGAGATTAGATCTCTCCCTAACACCATACACAAAAATAAGCTCAAAATGGATTAAAGACCTAAATGTAAGGCCAGAAACTATCAAACTCTTAGAGGAAAACATAGGCAGAACACTCTATGACATAAATCACAGCAAGATCCTTTTTGACCCACCTCCTAGAGAAATGGAAATAAAAACAAAAATAAACTAATGGGACCTAATGAAACTTCAAAGCTTTTGCACAGCAAAGGAAACCATAAGCAAGACCAAAAGACAACCCTCAGTTTGGGAGAAAATATTTGCAAATGAAGCAACTAACAAAGGATTAATCTCCAAACTTTATAAGCAGCTCATGCAGCTCAGTAACAAAAAAAAACAAACAACCAAATCCATATATGGGCAGAAGACCTAAATAGACATTTCTCCAAAGAAGATATACAGACTGCCAACAAACACATGAAAGAATGCTCAACATCATTAATCATTAGAGAAATGCAAATCAAAACTACAAAGAGATATCATCTCACACCAGTCAGAATGGCCATCATCAAGAATTCTAGGGCTTCCCTGGTGGTGCAGTGGTTGGGAGTCTGCCTGCCAATGCAGGGGATACGGGTTCGTGCCCCCATCCGGAAGGGTCCCACATGCCGTGGAGCGGCTGGGCCTGTGGGCCATGGCCACTGGGCCTGTGCGTCCAGAGCCTGTGCTCTGCAACGGGAGGGGCCCCAACAGTGAGAGGCCCGCGTACCACAAAAAAAAAAAAAAAAAAAAAAAATCTAGAAAGAATAAATTCTGGAGAGGGTGTGGAGAAAAGGGAACACTCTTGCACTGCTGGTGGGAATGTGAATTGGTTCAGCCACTATGGAGAACAGTATGGAGGTTCCTTAAAAAACTACAAATAGAACTACCATATGACCCAACAATCCCACTACTGGGCATATACCCTGAGAAAACCATAATTCAAAAATATTCATGTACCAAAATGTTCATTGCAGCTCTATTTACAATAGCCCGGAGATGGAAACAACCTAAGTGTCCATCATCGGATGAATGGATGAAGATGATGTGGCACATATATACAATGGAATATTACTCAGCCATAAAAAGAAACAAAATTGAGCTATTTGTAATGAGGTGGATCGACCTAGAGTCTGCTATGCAGAGTGAAGTAAGTCAGAAAGAGAAAGACAAATACCATATGCTAACACATATATATGGAATTTAAGAAAAAAATGTCATGAACAACCTAGGGGTAAGACAGGAATAAAGACACAGACCTACTACAGAATGGACTTGAGGATATGGGGAGGGGGAAGGGTAAGCTGTGACAAAGTGAGAGAGTGGCATGGACATATATACACTACCAATGTAAAATAGGTAGCTAGTGGGAAGCAGCCGCATAGCACAGGGAGATCAGCTTGGTGCTTTGTGACCACCTAGAGGGGTGGGATAGGGAGGGTGGGAGGGAGGGAGATGCGGAGATGCAAGAGGGAAGAGATATGGGAACATATGTATATGTATAACTGATTCACTTTGTTATAAAGCAGAAACTAACACACCATTGTAAAGCAATTATACTCCAATAAAGATGTAAAAAATATATATATACGAAGTCCAGGAACACATCAAAGATTTGATAAAGATGGGATTTCAAATTAATGAAAAAATAATGACTATAACAAATGGCATTGGGATAACTAGCTATAAATTTTAGTAATGGTAATACAGTTAAATCACTATTTCAAAAGTTTAAGTTCTAAATGGATCAATCATTTAAATGAAACTATAAAAGTATCTGAAGAAAATTAAGTTTTATCTTTTTAATTTTATTGCAGTAAGAACACAACATGAAATCTACTCTCTTCACAAATTTTTAGGGGTATAATTCACTACTTCTTGATGACAGGTACAATGTTGTGCAGCAGGTCTCTGGAATTAATTCATCTTACTTAACTAAAACTTTATGCCCATTAACTAGTAACTCCCCATTTCTCCCCTCCTTATAGCCCCTGGCAACCACCATTCTACTCTTTGATTCTGAGTTTGACTATTTTAGGTGCCTCATGTAAGTGGAATCATGCAGTGTTCGTCTTTCTGTGACTACTCATTTCACTTAGAAAAATGTCCTCACGGTTCATCCATATTGTCACATATTACAGAATTTCCTTTTTCAAGGCTAAAGAGTACTCTACTGTATATACATACCACATTTTCTTTATCCATTCACCTGTCAATGGACATTTAGGTTGTTTCCATATCTTGTCACCTATACTTACACTGCAATGAACATGGGAGTGCTATCTCTTCAAGATCCTGATTACAATTCTTTTTGGATAAACATCCAGATTTTGATTTGCATTTCCCTCAAGTGATTACTGACATTGAGCATTTTGTCATATAGCTGTTAACCATTTGTACATCTTCTTTGGAGAAATGTCTATTTAAGTCTTTACCCCCATTTTCTAATTGGGTTATTAGGTTTTTTGCTATTGAATTGTATGAGTTCCTTATCTATCTTAGATATTAGCCCCTTATCACATATATGGTTTTCCCTCATCCCATAGGTTGTCTTTTCACTCTGTTGATTCTTTCCTTTGCTGTGCAGAAGATTTTTAGTTTGAGGTAGTCCCATTTATTTATTTTTAGTTTTTTGCCTATGCTTTTGATGTCATATTGTCATGCCACAAACAATGTCTTTAAGCTTTTCTCCTATGTTTTCTTCTAGGAGTTTTACAGTTTCAGGTTTTAATTTTAAGTCTTCAATTTTGAGTTAATTTTGTGTATGGTATAATGTAAGAATCCAATTTCATTTTCATATGGACACTCAGTGTTCCCAATACCACTTGCTGAATACACTATTCTTTCTCCATTGTGTATTCTTGGCACCCTTGTGGAAGATAAGCTGACCATATATGTGTAGATCTATTTCTAGGCTCTCTATTCTGTTCCATTGGTCTATATGTCTGTCTTTATGCCAGTACCACATTGTTTCAGTTAACATAATACATTGTAATATACATTATAAAATATATTGTAATATATTTTGAAATCAAGAAGTGTGATGCCTTCAGCTTTGTTCTTCTTTCTCAGGATTGGTTTAGCCATTACATGGTCTTTTGTAGTTCCATATGAATTACAGAATTACTTTTCTGTATATTTTTGTAAAAAAAAAAAAAAAACCACTGGGATTTAAATAGGGATTGCATTGAATTTGTAGATCACGTTAGGTAGTGTTGACACTCTGACAATATTAAGTCTTCCAAGACATAAACACAGGATGTCTTTCCATTTGTTTTTGTCTTCTTTCATTTCTTTCATTGGTGTTCTTATAGTTTTCAGTATACAAGTCTTTCACCTCCTTAGTTTTAAGTTTATTCCTATGTATTTTGTTTTTTTTGGTGCTAATGTAAATGGGATTGTTTTCTATTCAGATAGTTCACTGTTAGTGTATAGAAACACAACTGATTTTTGTATGTTGATTTTGCATCATGAAACTACTGAATTTGTTTATTAGTTCTAATAATTTTTTGGTGGAGTATTTAGGAATTTTCTATATATTTAAGTTCATGTTATCTGCAAACAGGGACAATTTTACTTCTCCCTTTCTGATTTGGAAACCCTTAACTTCTTTTTCTTGACTAATTGCTCTGGCTAGGATTTCCAGTATTAAGTTGAATAGAAGTAGTGAGAGTGGGCATCCTGCCTTGTTCCTTGAGTATAATGTTAGCTGTGGGCTTTTCATATATGGCCTTTATTTTGTCAAGGTACTTTCTTTCTACTCTTAGTTTGTTGAAAGTTTTTAATCATAAAAAGGTGTTTAACTTTGTCAAACAATTTTTCTGAATCTATTGAGATGATCATGTGATTTTTTATCCTTTATTCTGTTAATGTGGTACATCACATTAATTGATTTTTGTCTGTTGATCATCCTTGCAACCCAGGGATAAACCCCATTTGGTCATGGTGTATGATACATTTAATGTTCTATTGGATTCAGCTTTCTAGCATTTTGTTGAGGATTTTTACATCCGTATTCATAAAGAATACTGGCCTGTAGTTTTATTTTCTTGTGGTGTCTTTGCCAAGCTTTAGTGTTGGGGTAATTCTGGACTCATAAAATGAGTTTGGGAGTGTTCCCTTCTCTTCAATTTTTTGGAAGAATTTGAGAAGTATTGGTGTTAACACATTATTGACCAGGGGATTTTTGCAGAAAATAACACCTGTGGCTGTAATACATATCTGGTCAAAAATGTGTTAATTCTTTAAAGGTTTGGTAGAATTCATCTGGTTTGGGCTTTTCTTTTTGGGGAGGTTTTTGATTGCTGATTCAATCTTCATACCAGGTACAGGTCTGTTCAAACTTTCTTTTTTCATGATTTAGTCTTGGTAGATTGTATGTTTCTAGGAATTTATCCATTTCTTCTAGGTTATCAATTTTGTTGGCATAAATTGTTCATCTAGTCTCTAATAATTCTTTTTATTTATGTTGCAAAAGTTGTAATGTCTCTTATTTCTGATTTTATGAGTCTTTTTTTCTTAGCCTAAGGATTTGTCAATTTCGTTTATTTTTTTCAAAAAAACCAACCCTTAGTTTTGTTGATTTTTTTCTATTGTTTTTCTATTTTATTTATTTCTGCTCTAACCTTTATTATTTCCTTTCTTCTACTAACTCTGGCCTTAGTTTGTTCTTCTCTTTCTAGCTCTTTGAGGTGTAAAGTTAAGTTATTTGAGATCTTCTTTTTTTTTTTTTACAGTTGTTTATTGCTATGAGCTTCCTTTTAGCCCTGTATTTTTTGCATTCCATAAGTTTTATTAATATAAATTTATTTATTGGCTGCATTGGGTTTTTGTTGCTGTGCATGGGCATTCTCTAGTTGTGGTTAGCAGGGGCTACTCTTCATTGCAGTGCATGGGCTTCTCATTAAGGTGTTTCTCTTGTTGCAGAGCACGGGCTCTAGGTGCACAGGCTTCAGTAGTTGTGGCACGCAGGCTCAGTAATTATGGCTTGTGGGCTCTAGAGTGCAGGCTCAGTAGTTGTGGTGCATGGGCTTAGTTGCTCCATGGTATGTGGGATCTTCCTGGACCAGCTTTCGAATCGTGTCCCCTGCATTGGCAGGTGGATTCTTAACCACTGCACCACCAGGGAAGTCCCCATCCATAAGTTTTGTTATGTTGTGTTTTCATTTTCATTTGTTCCAAGGTATTTTTTAATTTCCTTTTTCAATTCTTCTTTGACCCAATGGTTGTTCAATAGTATGTTGTTTAATTTCTATGCATTTGTGAATTTTCCAGTTTTCCCTCTGCTATTGATCTCTAGTTTCATTCCATTATTGTCAGAAAAGATATTTAGTATGACTTCAATCTTAAATTTGTAAGACTTGTTTTTTGACCTAACGTGATTTATCCTACAGAAAGATCCATGTGGGTTTCAATAGCATGTGTACTGCACTGTTGTTTGATGAAATGTTCAATATATGTCTGTTAGGTCACTTTAGTCTGTGGTATTGTTCAAGTCCTCTGTTTTCTTATTGATCTTCTGGCTATATATTTTATCCATTATTGAAAGTGGGGTATTGAAGTCTCCTACTATTATTGTATTACTATTTGTCTCTTTAGTTCTATCAATGTTTGCTTCATATATTAAGGTGTTCTGATGTTGCATGCATATATATTTATAGTTATATCTTCCTGGTTATATCTTTCTGGTTGATTAACCCTTTTATCACTATATAATGATCTTCTTTGTCTCTGGTGACAGTTTTTGACTTAAAGTCTATTTTTTTCTGATTAAGTAGCCACCCCTGCTTTCTTTCAGTTACCATTTGCTTAGAATATCTTTTACTACTCTTCACTGTCAGCTTATGTGTGACATTAAATCTAAAGTGAGTTCTTATAGATAGTATATGGTTGGGTCTTATTTTTTTTTTTTATCCATTCAGCTATTTCATATCTTTTGACTGGGAAGTTTAATCCATTTAATGTAATTATAGATAGATAAGAATTTACTACTGCCGTTTTGTTAACTGTTTCCTGTAGTCTTTTGGTACTTTCGTTTGTCTTTCCTTTGTGTTTTGTTGATTGTATTGATATGCTTTAACTTCTTTCTCTTTTTCTTTTGTGTAACTTCTACAGGTTTTTTAAAATGTGTATGTGTGGTTACCTTGGGGCTTACATAAATTATCTTATAGTTAAAGCAGCCTACTTTAAGCAGATAATGACTTAAGTTCAGTCACATACAAACACTCTATACCTTAACTTCTCCCCCACACTTTATATAACTGTTGTCATAATTTATATCTATTCATATTGTGTATCTTTTAACACGATTTTAGTTAGTTATTTTTAATATTTTGTCTTTTAACTTTTATACTAGAATTTTAAATGATATACCAAATGCCATTATAGAAATACAGTATTCTATATCTGTCTATATATTCATCTTTACCAGCAAGTACCTTACTTTCTTATGCTATAATGTTGCTGTTTAGCATCCTTTTATTTCAACTTAAAGAACCCTCTCTTGTAAGGCAGGTGTAGTGCTAATGAACTCCTCAGCTTTTGTTTCTCTGGGAAAATCTATCACTCCTTTCTCAGAAAGTAAATAAACATCCATAATGAGCAATTATTAATAATTTTGTTTAACCTTTTGCTAGAATGGATATACCATAAGCTCCTCAAGGAGCTTACTCCATCTCTTATCAGTCAAGTTCTTCACTATATTTAGCTCACGAATCTCCTCTTTTAATTTAAGCCCTTCTCCTTTCTGTCTTCTGGTGACATTAAATTCAATTGGCCAGCATCTTCATAAACACTCTTATTGAAGCCAAGCACCAAATCACCTCCTTGGACCCACTTGACAGTACCTCTCAAAAATAAAGCTTCAAGTTTAAATAAAAGGGGGACAATGGAAGGAGTTCTTCATTAACAATATGTAGAGATTAAATCAGTTTAATATTTACTGTGCAACTACATGAGCAGGACACTACGCTCCTGATTTTAGAGCTCCACCCAGAGTTTATGAGATGCATTCACAAACAAACTAAAGTGCATGACAAAAATAGGCACAAATTGATATCTATTAATTATTAACATAATATGATTTTTATTAATTCTCTTTCCCAAGAATAGCACCTTGAACAGTGCTTTATACATACTAAGAATTCATTAAATATTTGAAGATGAAAATTAGGGAAGGGAAGGAAATGAGGAAAAATGAAACAAAGGCTCTTTTTGCCTTAGACATAAGCTTCCCAGGAAACAAATACAACCAAACACCTCCCACTTTGAAACCTAGCTCTTTAGAAGAAAGGGAATATGGCCATCAAATTTGAATTCCTTACACCACCTCTAAGAATATGTCTCACTGAAGGAGAGTCAAACTTTAGAAAAGTTGTACTCAGGAAAAATCATTAAATAGGATATCAGAAATCAAGTTTATGTAATTAAAAGGATTGTTTGTCTCACTTTATTAGGGAAAGGAAAAATTAAGTATGAAAATGATCATGCACACGAGTTGACCCCTCTCGTGGTATCATTTGAGTATATTTTTAACTAAGTTTATTCACAGTCTGAATTGCTAGGTATGGTTCAGGGAACTATAGAAAATGATACATTGAAGAAAATTCAAAAAGAGATTGGACAAAGGTAATCGCTTCAACAAAATTGTTTTAAACTTGTTGAGCTCTGTCCCATTCATAAATGCTAGATTTATGTAAAATGGATCTCACTGCGAGCTCTTTCTTTTGCTTGCATTTTGTGTCCTGCCACCTAATTTGTTAACACATGGTGTGAGAGTTGGACAGTTCATGCCTAGGAACTCAAAAATACATTATGCATAAGAAAAACAGCATGGCTGTGATCTTGATGCAGAACATGTTGCCATCTATTGTTTGTCAGAGGAAAAGGGTTGCAAATTTCAGAACCTGAATAAGATGAATTAGTATCTGGGTGGCATTTGCCTCATAAACATTCAAGTAGAAATGGGGAAACAGGACAATTCATCAAGATTTTAACTAAAGAAAAAAAAAATTTTAGTTAAACAAAAATGATTTATAACTATAGAAGTTTCTAGATAGGTTTCATTTGAAATGAGAGATTTAAGTATAGAGACGTTTAAGGCTTTCTAAACTTTAGGTAATGGGCTGTATGGAATTCAGTCAGAAGGTGGAAATGGCTTTTTAGCAAGTGCTGAAAACCAGAAAAATTAAATTATCCTTTACAGTTTATGACAAACCCTCCAAAATGCTTCAAGATAACCCCCCAAAAATATAGAGATTATTTTGAGAATATGAGCTCCATGAGGACAGAGGTTTATATACCTTTTTCATCCACTGCATCCCCAGTGCTTAGAACCATAACTAGAAGAGAGGAGGTATTCAATAAATTCTGTTTAATTTTTATAGGATTTAATATTATACAGCAGGGGGTAAAATTAGAGTCTCCTTTGTTCAAAATGAAAAAGGAAGGAATGAATGGAGAGAGGAAGAAAGAGAAGAAGGGAAAGAGGAAAAGAAGGAAGAAGAGAGGTGGAAGGAAGGACCATTTCTCTTATTGAATAAAAGAAATAACAAGTTAAATACTGTGCAGTCCATAAAAATACCATCACATCACCCTACTGACTCAGTCAACCCTTCAGGAATTAATTCCACCCCAGTCATCATGGCTACTACAGTGTCTGAAAGCTCTAAAACGTTTTGAATTATGGAGTAAATTGCAACACAGTAGGAAAACAAGACAGTGGCATATAAATCATTTTCAATTGTAACACTTTCACATATGCTTTTCAAATTTAAAATATATCATGGAAAAATACAGTTAAAGTAATTTATCTGGTAGAATCAGTTACATTTAGTTCAATTCAAGGAGAAAATTTAAGATTTTTCTGTTAATATATAAAGAGCTTCTGTTTTAAGCACTATTTGTCTTACATCTGTAACCCCTGGGTGCCACATTCTTCTTGTTGTCAGTGCCGGTCATCAACAAAAAAGGTGACCCTCTCAAAAAACAAATTTTTTTCTTATACAAGCAGAATATAAACCTCAAAAGTAAAGACTTCCTTTAAATGCTGAAATCCTGAAGTCAGCTTCTTTATGCTAGAATCAGAAGTCCACATTCAATCTATCGTCCTTGTAGAGTTGCTCTCTGGTTATTGATAATTATAAGAATCAATTAAAAGCATAATTTAAAAAGTAAACTTGTCTCTCCAGTACAAGTTATTCGTTAAACACTGGTAGTCATTCATCCCCTTGTCCTGTTATCCCATGTCCCCAGTGTAGGTGGCTTGCTGACATGGAAACAGGATTGAAGAGTTGATGGATTTCTCCCAGGGGCAAAGGTGCATATTGGCCCAGCGAATGCAATCTGCTGGTGGGCTAAATCCACCTCTTGTTTTCAATTTGGCTACCAGAAAGAATGTACTGCCACACTGAGCCATTCCTCTGAACTTCCAGAAGTCACTTTTTCTTCACAGTGTGAGGTTTCTGTCCATGATAAAGAGCCTCAGGATATTGTAAGAGGAATTACATCAGAAACATGCCACCTGTGGAAGGAGAAATCTGGGAGGCCAAACAATGCTTCACCTTCTGTGCGTCCTCTCAGGCTCAAACAGATCTACAGGCAAAACAGAGGTCTGGCCCTGGGGATATTTTTAGGGAGCCCTCTGAAAAGGCTCTATCTCTCCCCCAGTGTACCCCACACCCTCAAAAATCTTATTCTGAGGAATTCCCAATAACTAAATTTCTTTGACAGAGAAAAAATATGAAAGAAAACTAATATTTAGTATGTGTTCTGGGGTAGGTATTATATACCCTCCCACATCAATTCTTATAACAATATGAAGTAGACATTAATTGTCCTCATTTTATAGCACAGGAAACAGAGACTTCAAAGGGACAGAATACTTTGCCAGGCTCACATAGATGGTAGGGGTAGAGTCAAATTTCTTAACCCAGATTTATTGTGTTATTCCATCCTACACTATAGGGCAAGGTAATATGATACAGTCTTGCTAAGAAAGAAATGACTCAAAAATAAAAAAAAGAAATGACTAATACATCATTTTTCCCTAAGAGCAGGTCTTAATAGGAAAGAAGAAATAGTACTTGGTGACTGTATTGTAGTTCAGTCTCAGGACATAAAAGAACTCTTGGAGCACTATGACAACCTTCACTGGTATCCCAAGTTTTCCATAAATACATCTGTAGTCTTGGATATAGATACAAACAGAATCGTGTTGTAAGAGTATATTCTGTTGCCAAGTGGCACTAGGGTATAAAGATCAACTATGAGTCATACCCAAGTAAGTATGACAGGTAGATTCTGGGGTCAAGGTTTTATTTGCTTCAGAAAAGACCAAAAATTTGGTCAGCTCAGTACACCTAGGATTGTCCAAATAAAAAGGCCCAAATAAAAGGCTTAGGGTGAGGTAGAGGAAGTGAACACAGACCAACCTGGCCTTTTCGGTCCTCAAAGAGCTGCCCAATAGAACTTTCTGCAATGATGGAAATGGACTGTATCTGTGCTATCCAGTAAAGTAGCCACTAGCCTTATGTGGCTATTGAGCACTTGAAAAGTAACTAGCACGGCTGAGAAAATGAATTTTTAATTTTATTTAACTTTAAGTTATCTAAATTGAAATAGCCATATATGGATAGTGGGTACCACAGTGCGCAGATTAGCTCTCATGGCCACATGGACACCTGCCTCCTCATGGCATTCTTCCTGATGTATTGATCACCCAGCTTCAACCCAAGCCAGACTCAGACCCAAAAAGCTGACCTGGGCGGGACCAGGATTGGCAAGTATCACAAAAAAGGAGAGATGTGGAACGGGAGGTAAAGCAGAGGAAGCATCAACAATATCTCTGCTTCATTTTCTTTCTTCAAGTCCCTAAAATTGTCAAATCAGTTTGACATTTTTTGAGCAAAATTTCGGTCAATGCAGGAATGAGCAAGACACAGTGTTGGCTCTCTAGATCACAGCCTAGCAGTGACTAAGGTGATACTTCAGTCAAGTAGGAGCTAGCCAGGCAAGGAAATGTGGAAAGGACCCACATGTGAAAAGTCAAGAAGTGAAAGCAAGCAAGGCCTATTTGGAGAGCTGAGAGTAAGTTAGCATGACCAGAGCACAAGTGTTGTTATGGACTGAATTGCATGTCCCCAAAATTCATAGATTGGCATTCTAACCCCCAGTACCTCAGAATGTGACTGTATTTGGAAATAGAGCCTTGAAAGAGGTAATTAAGTTGAAATGCAGTCATTAGGGTGGGCCCTAATCTGATATGACAGGTCTCTTTATAATAAAAGGAATTTGGACACAGACAGACACAGAGTGAAAACCATGTGAAGACATCTCCAACTACAAGCCAAGGAGAGAGGCCTCAGAAGAAACCAACCCAGCTGACACCTCATTCTTGCACTTCTGGCCTCCAGAGCTGTGAGAAAGTAAATTTCTGTTGTGGAAGCCACCCGGCCTGTGGTATTTTGTGATGGCAGCCCTAGCACACTACCGTGGGTATTTACACAAGGAACAAGCCTAAAAAAGTCAGTCTGGGACCACTTCATGATGGGAATTGATGTCATGCTGAGGAATTGAAGATTTATCCTGAAACCACTGAAGGCTTTTAAGTAGGCAAGTGATGTGATCTGGTTTGCGTTTTTTTAAGTTTATTGTGTGTGTTAGGTTTAAACCTGCCTTGACTCTAGTCATCTGCTGATATTTGGCTTGCTAGCTTCCAGCCTCGGTTCTGATTTGACTTCAAACATTCCATGACAGCAGGTACAGCTGTGATAAAACAGCCAGTTATTCTTTCTCTCTGATATGTGTCACGGGTCAGTAGACAGCCCTGTCTTAACATGTTTTAAAAGCCTCTACTCGCTGCACCTGGGTCAGACACGATTATTTCGAATTCACTGAATAAAATTCCCTAAGTGCCTAAGTGACTCTAAGGTAAATGGAGTTCAGCAAAAGGGGAGGCACATTAACTCTTTCAGGTCACTAGGCTACCATTTAATGCATTACTGCAAAAGCACTTTCAAATAAATAACAGGTTGTAAGAGGCATTGAGACAATTAGCCTCCTTAAGCTGACTTTAAAAAAAAAAAAAAACGGATGACAGGCAGCTTTGAGACATATGCTGGATGACTATGATGCAAGGAAGCTTTAAAATAAAAATAGACCAGAAAATTTACATGCAAATGAGTACTGTCATCTTGGGCGTCAGTTTGCTTATTCCAAAAACCCTTACAGTTACTTAAAATACTTTAGAAACCCTCCTTCTGGACATGCCTTCAGAGCTGGGTGATGAGACCTCCAGTTCTCAGGTCTTATTTGAGATCCACCTACAGTCAACATAAGGGAGAATTTGCTCCATCTGTGGAGCAGAGGACTCATCTCTGGGCTTTCTGGAAGCAGAGTCTTCCTGAGCGAGGACAGCCATGCTTTTGAGGGGATGGAGGACCTGCACCTGCACCTGCACCTGCACCTGCACCTGGAAACTGGGCAGAGATCTCTTGAAGAATAAGGAGCACCAGTGTTTATTTGGCATCTTCCATGGCATGTTGCATTCTTAATTTCCACAATAACCATGCCTTAGGGAAGGCCAGGTGCTGAGGAAGAGATAGAAGGATATGAAGAGGTTTCCTGAACAACAGGATCGTGCATATACCATGGCACACCTGTGCCTGATGGGAGGGAAAATACTACTCCTTCTGACTCCCTAACTGCCAGCCAATGGGCAGAAACCACTATTCCCAACTTGTGCTTCTCCTGTTCCTTGACATTCTTCCATACAGTTTCCTCCAAATACGATTGTCCTCCTTTCTATTCATCCTTAAACCCTGCTTCTTCTTTCAGGTCAGTTCAAATGCTACTTCCTTTATTAAGTAGTCTCTGAACTCCCAATCAAGAAATAATCCAGCCTTTTCTAAATTCCCCTAGCTTCTCTTTTGTTCTTATAGCATGGTAATTTATAGTCTTCTACTAAAGGATGAGCTTCCTAAAGTCAGGGTCTATGTGCCATTAATTCTGGTATCCCCCAACTCCTAAAGCAATGCCTAGAACAGAATACAAAATCTTCTGAATCAGTCAGTTAAGAAAGAAAAAGATTCATAGTAGTGTCTGGGTCTTAGTTCAGTCTATGATAAAAATGCCATAGATTGGGTGGCTTAAACAATAAAAATTTACTTCTCATAGCTCTGGAGGCTGAAGAGCTTGAGATCAGGGTGCCAGTATGGTCAGATTCTGGTGACAGCACTCTTCCCAGTTTGCAGGCAGCCATCTTCTTGTTGAGTCCTCACAGGGTAGAAAGAGAGAGATTATCTCTCTTGTGCTCTTCTTATAAGGGCACTAATCTCATTCATAAGGGCTCCAACATACAATTTTTGGAGAAACACAAATATTCAGTAAATGTAATATTCTCCAATTATTAGCATGAAGGGTATGAACAGACTATAATAGCATAAGATCAAGACCCAGAAGGACAGAAGCAAAGGGGCAGATCAAGCAAAAATGCCATGAAGCCATGAGGAAATAGCATGACACAGATTCTGAATCAGAGAGGCAGGTATACACCAAGACATTCCCAAATCAGAATCAACAATAGAGTACAGAACACAGAAATAAAGGAAACTTTACAGACAAAGCAAATTTCTACTTCAGGATCCAAGCCCCTTTGTCATCTGGAAGACATGATAGGAACTAGTTGTGTCCCAAATGTCATCTTCATATGATGGTTATTTAGAATTTAGTATATATTTTCCCATAGAAATAATGCTAAAATGGAAATGAGTTACCTGGTCTGAAATTATATATAATTCACAACATACCTGAAAAACACAACACATAGAACTAGTTCAACCACAGTTGGCCACCATTTATAGAATAAATAAATGCTTTGAAAAATAAGGGGAAGTTTCCAGTTTGGACTAACATGGAAAAAGCCCATTGTCTTGCCCATGAATTACAAGTAAAAACTCTGGAAAGGAATCATAAAGCAATTATATGAAGATTGAAAAAGTTAATAATAGCATGTTAAATGAGCAGGGAAATCAAAACTTGGGGAATGATCAATATGGTGGTGAGTTTCCTAGAGTTTTCCTTTCCTGTATCTCTGTATTTAGACACTAAGACAGCCTGAATCATAGGGCTTCATAGCAAGTTTAAATAGAAAAATCTCCAAGAGAAACCTTCTCTTTCTGGCTAGAGGACAGTGGATGGAGGTGGGAGCTTATGTGATAGAGAGCATAGGGAAAATCCCCATATTTTTTTCTCTTCACTCTCCTGGCCCTCCAATGAGGCAAATCCAAACACAGGCAGCACCCCTTTGGCTGGGGCAGTATTCAGGGACCTAAAACTCTGAGAGAAAACCTTCTCTTTGACTGGAGAAACTTGGAAATGAGGCTGATGTGCTCTGAATAGTATAGGGAGAATCCCTGTCATTTCTCTCTCTTTTTTCTTTTGCTCTTTCACCTCCGAGGCAGATTTGGTTCAGGGAAATGTGTG
The DNA here is from genome assembly GCF_963455315.2 of Globicephala melas. Lineage (NCBI taxonomy): Eukaryota > Metazoa > Chordata > Mammalia > Artiodactyla > Delphinidae > Globicephala > Globicephala melas. The sequence continues at coordinate 87,654,933 of NC_083317.1, read as the reverse complement.
ACAGTGCAGGGAAGAAAAAGCCCTAGCTTTGTAGCCAGAGACCTATGAAAAGGGGTATCTTAGAACTGGAGGGTTTGGGAGCTGGAGAGAGGAGAGAGGACCCCCCCCACACAAACCTATGCATGATGTCCTAGGCTCATGCATGAGCTGTGCATGAGTGCAACTGATCCAAAGCAGAATAGCAAAGGGTTTGAGAATGCACCTACACTGCTTAGGTCCCGGACTGGCCCCTGGGTGGAATACAAACAGAACTTGCTCAGGGCTCCTTCTTGCTCATCTGCTGCAGGTCTCTGATTGGGATGGGGCACTGGAAGGGCTTTGAAAACTAAATTGACATCAGATCCACAGCCCATAGAAGACAGATTGGAACATGTTGTCTAAATTGAACCAGGCTGACTACTGAGTTTCTCCAGAGAATTTTAATAGGACCCAAAGACCCAGAGTATCATAATACAATATTCAAAATGTCCAGGACACAATACAACAATGATCAAAATCTCAACAATTCGCAAGGCAAAAGACAGTCAACAGATGACAATCCCATGATGATGATACTGGAATTACCAAACAAAGACTTTAAAGCAGGTATTGTAACTATGTTCCATGAAGGAAGGGCAAACTCTCTCAAATGAATGGAAAGACAGAAGTGTTCACCAAAGAAATAGAAACTATAAAAAGAGAAATAAATGCAAATTTGTAATTAAAGAACACACTAACTAAAATAAAACATTAATGAGATGGACTCATTAGCAAAACAGAAATACTAAAGAGTGAGGGAACTCTATATAAATTATCCAATCTAAACAACAGAGGTTTATAAAAAGAGAGATTGTGGGAAAATGAACAGAGCTTCAGGAATTTGTCAAACAGTCTCAAAATTCTAGTATTCAGGTTATTAGAGTCCCAAAAGGAGGGGAAAAAAAAGAATTAATGAAGAAAAATATTTCAAGAAATAATGGTTAACTTTTTCCAAACTTTGGTGAAAGATAGAAACTACATAATCAAGAAGTTCAGTGAACCCCTACAGGATAAACTCAAAGAATAAAAATCCTCCATACATCATAATCAAATTGTTGAAAACTAAGTTTTTTCAAGAAAAATAATTTGAAAAAGATAATGTAAAACACGTTAAATATAGGGAAACAATGAATCAAATGACTAAAGATTTCTCATCAGAAACCATGGAGGACAAAATACAATGGAACGTTTTTAAAGTAAAAGAACTATCAACCAGAGAAAATATCCCTCACAAATGAAGGGGAGGAAAAAGACATTCTCAGATGAAGGAAAACTAAGAGAATTCATCAGCAACACATCTGCTCTAAAAAACGTACTAAGAGAAGATTATCAGGCAACAGGGAAATCATAACAGAAAGAAACCTGGAATTTAAGGAATAAAGAAGAACTACATATATGGTAAATATCTAGGTAAAAAAATTAACTACACTTATTTTATGTCCTTTAATATATCTAAGCCTGTTGAAAACAAAAACGATAACATTGCCTGGTGGGGTTTAGAATTATGTAGATGTCATGCATATGTCATCTATAACATAAAGAATTCAAATAATCCAAAAGAAGTCAGGAAAGGAAAAATAGAAAAATGAAAAATAGAGGGGACACACAGTAAACAAATTAAAAATTGGCAGACCTAAAACCAACCATATCAGTAATTACATTGAAAGCAAGTGGTCTAAATATACTAATTAAAATACAGAGATTGTCAGAGTAGATGAAATATAAGACCTATAGGGTAAAAGTAAAATGATGGAAAAAGATCTACCACAGAAACACTATTCAAGAGAAAGCCAAAGAGGCTATATTAATATCAGACAAAAACAAAATTTTAGAACATGGAAAGTTATCAGGGATAAAGAAGGTCATTACATAATGATAAAAGAGTCAATTCATACAAATAAGACATAACAATCCTAAATTTCTATGCACCTGAGTAAAGACCTTGAAAATAACCAAAACAAAAGCTGAAACAACTGAAAGGAGAAATAGACAAATCCACATTATATTTGGAATCTTCAACATTTCTCTCTCAACAATCAATAGAACTAAAAGAAAAATCAGGGAAAAGTATGGAAGAACTGAACACCATCACACAACTGGACAGATTTAATTGACATTTATCAAAACACTCCACTCAACAAGAGCAGAATACATATTTCTTCAAATGCACATGAAACATTCACCAAGATAGACCATTTCCTATCTTGTAACATGAAACTTAAGAAATGTAAAAGAATTGAAATTATACAAAATATGTTCTCTTACCATAATGGAATTAAACTAGAAATCATAACATAGATGTTTGGGGAAAAAAATCTCCAAATATTTGGAAATTAACCAGTATACTTCTAAATAATCCATGGGTCAAAAAAAATTAGAAGATATTCTGAATTAAATGAAAATACAGCTTATCAAAATTTGAGGGATACAGCTAAAACAGTGCTTAGAGGGGAAATTTATAGTATTAAATGGTAATACTAGAAAAGGACAAAAATCTCAAATCAATAAATTATATTCCACTTAAGAAATTAGCAAATAAAAGCAAACTAAACCCCAAGCAAGTAGAAGAAATGATTATAATACCAGAAACCAATGAAAGTGAAAAAAGAAAACAAAGAAAATTAATGAAACCAAAAGCTGGTTCTATAAAGAAATTAATACAATTGATAAACATCTAGCTAAATAAATCAATTTTTTAAAAAGAAAAGATACAAATTATTTATGTCATGAATAAAAGAGGATGTATCACCATAAACCTGAGAGACACTAAAAGGAAAATAAGGGAATACTAAAAATAACTCCATAGCTATAAATTCAATAACATGAATAAAATCAACCAATTCCCTGAAAGATTCAAATGACCCAAAACCTACTCAAAACAAATAAATAATTGAATATCCTTATATCTACTAAAGAAACTGAATTTGTAATTAAAATCCTCCTGACAAAGAAAACTCCAAATCCAAATGCTCTTACCAGTGAATTCTACCAATTGATTTTTTTAAAAGATGCAAAGTAAAATTCAATGGAGAAAGAATAATCTTCACAATAAATGGTGCTGGAACAATAGACATATATATTCAAAAAAAAAAAAGAAGAACCTATATCTCACACTTCATGCAAAAATTAACTCAAAACATATCATAGATTTAAATGTCAATCAGAAAACTGTAACATTTTTGAAGAAAACACAGGAAAAAAATCTTTATGACCTTGGGTTACACAAAGAGTTTTTAGATACAACACCAAAAGCATGATCCACTAAAAAAAAAAAAAAGATAAATTAGTCTTCACCAAAACTAAAAACTTTTGCTTGGTGAAAGACACTATTAAGAGAATGAAAATACAAGGTACACACTGGGAGAAAATATTTGCATATCACATACCTAACAATGTTGTATTGAGACTATATAAAGAACACTTGGGGCTTCCCTGGTGGCGCAGTGGTTGAGAGTCCGCCTGCCGATGCAGGGGACACGGGTTCGTGCCCCGGTCCGGGAAGATCCCACATGCCGCGGAGCGGCTAGGCCCGTGAGCCATGGCCACTGAGCCTGCGCGTCCAGAGCCTGTGCTCCGCAATGGGAGAGGCCACAACAGTGAGAGGCCCAGGTACCGCAAAAAAAAAGAAAAGAACACTTGAAACTCAACAAGAAAACAAGAAATGGGCATAATATATCAACAGACATTTCACAAAAGATGTACAAATGACAAAAAAGGAAATGAAAACATGCTCAACATCATTAGACATCAGGGAAAAGCAAACTAAAATCACACAAAGATAACTACACTCCCAATAAAATTATTATATATATTTTTTGAAGCAACTGGAATTCTCATACATTGCTGGTAGGAATGCAAAATGGTATAGCCACTTGGGAAAACAATTTGCCAGTTTCTCATAAAATTAAACATATACTTACCATATAACTCAAAGTCAGAAATTCTACTTCTATTATTTACACAAGAAAGCTGAAAACTTACGTTCAAAAAAACACCTTTAATACATGGTTTTAAATGTTTTTAAAAGTTTTAAAGAGTTTTAATACATGGTGCAGCAGGAGGGAATTTGGCAGGACAAGGGAACTTTTCTGTCTCCTCCTTGTGAGGTGGGTATGTGATTTTTGCATTTGTCTACATTTTTAAATTTAAAAATGAAATATAATGAAATAAAAACAAAGGGAAATAAACTTCAAATGGAGCAGATCCTGTACTTCTCTGTTCCTCACTCACTTCAGCATTAACAATTCCCAGAAACAGGTTCGAATATCATTTTGGTGAGAGGGTCAGAATAGGGAGGGACTGAACCGGCCTTTCTGGACTCTACATCTCTATATTTTTATAACAAAAGATCTTTCCAGCTTATTTACTTTTTTTCCTAGTAGTCCTTAAATGGGACCAGTGGGCCACTGTCTCTAAAAGGGAATGAAGAAGAAAAGCTGACATTGTTTGCATGGGCAAATCCTTCCTAAATTGGTTATTCTTAAATCAAGTATATAATGATACTTTATATTCCTTTCACTGCACCTGGAAAAGCCTGACACCATCTAAGTAAAAATTTAAAAATCTACTGCTACTTAATCAAACTCTCTCCTCTCATGTTGGTCCTAAATTGAATAGAAATGCTTCTGCTTATTTTTCAACCTGTTGTATTTTGTGTATTTCTGGAAGTTACCTAATTTTTTCTTTGAATGAGTAGGATAATTGTTTTTTAGCTTTAATTTCTTGCTATTTGTGTTAAAAGCCATTTGTGTGCCTGCATTTCCTATTATATATCTGACTACCTCAATTTTACTTGCTTATAACCATAATTTTCTATTAAATGGAAAAAGAAATTGTTTCTGCTGTCTTCTTATTATTTTAATTAGGTTTTGGTGTAGTAAAATCAGATTTCCTTGGTTTAAAATATTTTAATGTCCTGTGATTGCACTGAATATTCACTGGGCACAATTTTCTAGAATGGATTAAAAACACTGCTACAATAGTTGTTTTAGCTAGCCTGAATGCTCTAAAAATTGACATTCTTAACATCTCTCCAGTACAAAACTTCAATCTACAAATCAGACTAATCAATCAGAGGCAGTTTGAGTCAGATTATATTATCTTTGCCTTAGATCTTGCAAAAACCACAAAGGTGATATACTGTGAAACAGACCTGAAAAAAATACAATAGAAGTTATATCACATGACTTTAACTAAGCAGCAAAACCTAGAGGGAAAAATAAAATCTCACCCCTCAACACAGACATGAAAGAGAATGTTTCAGGTTTGTAAGACATGAAGACATTGGCTCAAAAATAAATTTTGATTTAGAATGTAGAAAGCCATTACTAGCACTGAAAAACAATGAGATAAACTGGAAAATATTTGGAGAAAAAAATATACAACTGAAACTGCCTCTAAATCTTTCCTTTTTTAATTAACATACTAAGCTTAGAGATGAATTGATTCTTTCCCTTAAGTCAAAGCTATAGATTGAAAGGCTATTCTTTTTCAGAAGTATTTGAGAACTGACTGGCAGGTAGGTCAAAGGCAAGGCATGTGCTAACTTGCTCTCCCCTGATTCTGCCATCCTGATTCCACTTTGGACATGTCATCCTTCGTTGTGCCATCACCTCAACCTCAGGCTGCGCTCAGAAATCACTAACCCTGGCACTTCTTTTGTTGCCCTGTTACTCTGACAGGTCCTTCAATTACCTCACTGAGTATCCATATAAAGCATGATATTCGATTAACAAAAATAATAAATATAACACAACTACCACTCAGAGAGTGCTATTTATTCATTTATTAATTTAACAAAGAAGTTCTGAGCTACTTTTATGTATGTTACCTCTGCCAAGGGCTAGAGATATGATGATGAACAAGACAGAGGTAATCTATGTTCTCATGGACTATAATGTCTGGTATGTAAAAGACAAGTTAGAAAATAATTGCACAAATAATTATTCATTGTGATATACATTCTGAAAGAAAAGTGCAGGGTGAACTGAGAGCATGTAACAGAGGGACTCCGCTGTCTGGGAAAGCTAAGAATTCCCTAAAGAATTAACATTCAACAAATTGTTAACTATACTGTGACCTGAAGAGGGAGACAGGTGGAAGGAGGATCTCATGGTAGAACAGGAGAGGAGGAAGCAGAGGGAACTAAGAATCAAGAAGTTGGCCTATGTTATCTTACTGAATACGCAAAATGAGAACTTGATGTGTAGTCAGAGGAAATCGGTTTCCGACCCAGCTTTGCCACTTAGACGCCATGTGACCCTGGGTAATTCACTTAATCTTTCTTATCTTCAGTACATTCATCTATAAAGTGAGGATAACTGTCCCATAAATTTCATAATGTTGAAAATACCATACCAACTGGCACCAAAAAATACATTCCACAATTTTTTAATAGTTTCAGTCATAATTCCTGCCAAGTTTTATATAGGCAGGAGGGCATATGGCATAAAAAAGCCAAGCACAGAGCTTCTACTTTTTGCATTCCATTGGTTCCAGGCTTCCATATAAAGTATCCTCCAGGTGGGAGCTAGTTCATCCACAAACCTCTTTCTCCTTTCTTCTTAGGAGGTAGTAAATAGTTTTTAAACGAAAATAGGACCAAAGAAGTATCATGAAATAGAGGTATTTAGAGTAAGTAGACTTCTTCCTAAAGAAATTCATAGTATAAGGCTTCCATGGCCAGGAAGCCTTACATGTCCAAGCTACTCTGAATCTTAAAATATTAGAGACTATCTGCAAAGAGAAGATGGTAGAAAGCACACACTCTATAATTCAGATTTTCTCTAGAATTAGATTGATGATGCAAATCCAGTAATGCTAGGTAGGTATTACACAGACTCAGGCGCCAGACTCAGATCTGGGATAGTGAAAAACTTAAGAAACTTCAACTGTGGCTTTCATACGAGAAGATAAACTTAATGGACTGACGTTCTTCCATCCAAATATTGATTGAAAAAACTCACAGTAATAATGACAAGACTAAATAACACATTTACCTGTCCATGGCCAAGCTTCCAAAAGACCAGAGGACACAGCCAACAGCTCGGAGTAACCTCCATTACAAGAATGAGACAATGAAAAAGCTACTAGTTTTGTGAGGCAACATATCCCCTTTATGTCACCTCAGTAACAGCATTAATCTTTTTGCTTTAGTAAAGGATTCAAAACTGATTTCTGAGTGACTGGCTATTTCACAAAAATTCCAGAGAGATAAAGCCTTTCACCTCTAGCTGCCCAGCCTGAATCAGTAGTGCCTGAAATTGACTACCATTTAAAAGCCAAACGTTGACCTATGTGAAATGAAAGGTTACAGAATATAATGCCACATAGGCAGGTTTCAACAGCTCAGGGTGACATTTGAGTCAATGATGCAAATGGAACAGCTGGAAGGCATGGAAAGCGTTAAATTCCTCTGGCTGGATATTTATTTTTAAAACAAATACCACAAGGAAATTTGACAGGCCATAATTACAAACTCGATGAACAGAGAAGGATTATTTGATGTGTCAGAGACCGCATGACTCACTGTCCGGGCACCAGCTGTGCCTAAGCTTCGTAAATGTTTAATGCATGAGACCCCCTATGCACACACGTTGTCTGTCTGTCTCTCTCTCTCTCTCTCTCTCTCTCTCTCTCTCTCTCTCACACACACACACACACACACACACACACACACACACCGGAACAACCAGTTGTTCTTTTCTTCCTAGTGACTCTATGCTCTTTTTAAGATCCTCTCTCACTTGTAACATTCTGACTTTCCTGAATTATAAGGGTGAACTTTCAGCTATTATATTTCTAAGAAGAATGAATCAGGAAAAGAAGAAAACTAAAAACCCATCTTGATTCTTTCATTATCCTCTTAAAAGGGGGTTTCTACCTCTACATTGTTCCTCTGCATCAAAGGACCCTGATGCTTATCTCAATAGGCGGGAGCTGCTAGAGAGAAAGACTGGTAGAACCTTGTCATGGCAAAGCGCATTAACAATTCCCAGGAAATAAAAATAGAATCTGGGTGATAAAGTCTAACCTTTTCCTTTTCTTTTGTGATTCGTCTAGTTCCACTTGCTCATAGGGCGTTGTGTGCAGAGGCCTCGCAACCGGCACTTCAAACCAGAGCTTCTTGTGGGAAACTGCTGCACCCGACAGCTCACCTGTGGGGCTGTGTGCGGAAGCGCTGAGCACGACACCACAATTCAAGATGGCGGCTGCGGGCCGTGTGAAGAGAGGCTGTGCCTGACAGGCTCGGTGGGGTGGCGGTGGGTCGTGTGCAGAGACGCTGTGTCCGGCACCGTGATCTGGAGCCCTGAGCAGCGCAGCTGTGCCAGCCCAACAAGAACTCCGCCCCACCCCCCAAAGGAGAGCCCTATAAAGCAGCCCCGCCCACCGCCTGTTGAGAGAGCGTGTGCTCTAGAGCGGGAGCTCCTACCTCTCCATTCGCTGACCAAAGAAGAAAGCTTTTCTTTGCTTCAGAACCAAACTTGGGCTTGTTCTATTGGGGTGAGCGACACCAGGCAGGAGGACGCATGTTGGCACCAGACTCAAAAAGGTCAGTCGGGCTTCCCTGGTGGCGCAGTGGTTGAGCATCTGCCTGCCGATGCAGGGGACATGGGTTCGTGCCCCGGTCCGGGAGGATCCCACATGCTGAGGAGCGGCTGGGCCCGTGAGCCATGGCTGCTGAGCCTGCACGTCCGGAGCCTGTGCTCCACAACGGGGGAGGCCACAACAGTGAGAGGCCTGCGTACCGCAAAAAAAAAAAAAAAGTCAGTAACACCTTGGCCAATGGGAAAACACTGAACCAGCACTACATTCAGACTCACCCGTGTTTCACTGAAACTGCTTTCTGAATGAAAATACCCCACTAGATGACGTCCCTGAGCCTGATCCTGTCACTGCTTATATTGTAATTTGACAGATGGTCACTGGCAGAGGACAGTGAGTTTTTTCTCCCAACCTCTTCCCCATGCCTATATTCTAAGACCTCTGGTGTCCAGCTCTAGGACACTGGCCTTGGGTACCCAGCCCTCCCCACTACAATTCAAGATTTCCACTTTCCATTCATTGCATCGCTCCCACACTCAAAAAAGTTCAATATTGATTTTTACTAGATCAAGCTTAATTTTACTGACTTTCAAGGTCTTTCATAAATGGTGTCATCCCACTTGGTCAGCCTGATTTATCACAATTTGGAGGGCTCTAGTCAGGCCCATCACTTCACAGGCCGAGACAGCTACCCTTGTTCCTAAGATTTTCCAAACCTGCATCCCAGAGCAATGCAGAAAATGTTTCTCCTGGACTGGTATATTCCAGTTGGAAAACTTTGCAGTGATGGTGGTGATAATTATAAATAAGTCATTTTAAAGTTATTGTTTGAATTGTGAATCAAGGAGAATAATTTGACTATTCAAATGTAATTCGTTTATTTAGTTATAAGAGGATGTTTCTTTTTAGATAATGTAATAACCACCAGCGTGAGTTTGTTATTTGAAATGTGTGCTGGTGGGAATTGATTAAATAACCACAAGTAATCATTAACACAACAGTTCTCAAACTATAGTCAACATCAGAATCCCTTGGAGGGCTTGTTAAAAACACAAGTTGCCAGACCCCCACCCCAGAGTTTCTGAATCAGTAAATCTGTTGTGGGAACAGAGAATTTCCATATTTAACAAGTCCCTGGGTGACACTGATGCTTCTGGTCAAGTGACCACACTTCGAGACCCACTGACCTAGTGTTTACTATATCCCAGGCCATATTCTACATTGTTTACCTATATAATATTATTTCGTAGTTACAATGAAAACCTAAGAGGTTGGCGTTACTAACATATGCACTCTACAGATAAAGAGGGTAAGTAACTTGCCCAGAGACATGGCTAGTAAGCAATGGAGAAAGCATTCAAAACTAGGAAATCAATTCCAGTCCTGCATGTTTCATCACAAGTATTTCACATGTATTGATTGTGAAAGTGTCATTTGAAATAATTAAAAGATTGGTTCCTTCTTTAGGCACAATATCTGTCTCTGACGGATAAATCAGGGGCTACACTAAAGCCAGCATTAAAGGGACCACATTGTTCAAAGAAAAATAGAACAGTTACCTAGAGCAGATATATAAGGATTAGTCACCAGTGTCTTTCTAAAGTAAAAGAGAAAAAAAAAAGCCCAGCTTCCCTCCACTCCTAAGCCCTTTGGAAGGCAACCCCACATTCTCCAGAGGCTAGTGATGATTTAGACATTTTCCTGCAGAGGAAACCCTCTACACACACACACACCCCAGAAAAACTGACTTCTGCCTACTTATCCAGGCTTCAGTAGTTTTTAAAGCTTCCCAGGTGATTCCAGTGCATAGCCAAGTTTGATACCAGCACTCCAAAGCACCTGCTGGATCTCTTCAGCCCAGCTGATGACTTCTCTGCAATAAAGCTTTGACCAGTTCATTCCATCAATCCTCTCTGGACCACTGCTTCTGCTGAACCCATTGAACCAGCCTCTGTCTAGGTGACACAGACATCAGTTCTCTTTCATAGTCCATATGCCCCTCTCCAACCTCTCTAACCATGTGTAGGATGTAGTAGGTCTCTGAATTTGAAGACCTATGTACAACTATATAATTATTTCTGTTTATCGTGGTGGTTGGGGAGACTGGCAAAGAGAGTCAGAGTATTTATTTTGGAAAAACTCTCCCAGTAGAGGAAAATTCTACTTAATATGAAAACACTAAAGCATATGGCACCCACCCTTGTTTTAAGTCATGTTTGATATCTTCATACTAGATGTCCCTTTATGATAGATCTTGATTCTCTGGTGTGAAATGCAAAGCTTAAGACATTCAAAAATACTCGTGAAATGCCAACAGTTTCATCTATTAATGGTGCCTTCTGGCCTTCATTTTTATATACAATGTATATGACATGTAGATTCTGCCCATTTCTAAAAATAATTCAAAGACATATATAAAGATGTATATGAAGCCAAATAGCTGAAATAGACATAAAATAATAATCATTAAAAAGATGAGAGAACAGTGAACTAGGAATTATGAATGAGTGACTTAATTTCTATAACTGAGTATTAAATTTAGTTCTGAGCTTTGTGGCAAACAATGAAAAAGTAGAGAAGTATTGGCTGATACCAGTTTCATTATAGAGAAGAAGGGAAAGAGGAAAGGAAAGAAGAAGGGAAAAGCATATTTGAAAAGACAATATCCTGGAATTAAATTCCAGATAAATTAATAAATTAAATTTATAATCACTCTGCTCCTCACCCAGGAGACACTTGGTCCCATAACAATCGACGTGTTTTTCAACTTTAACTCCAACCTCTTTGGACTGTCACTCATGGCCTGTGATGAATATGCAAACCATGCTTATCTAAAGGATAGAGAATGATTAATTAGTTAATCATCCTTCCACACTGCCAAACATCAGCAAATATTATGGTTTTCAATCATAATATTTATTTATATGACTATAAATTAATGCAACCAATTCAATAAAAATTAGTCTTAGTGTTCCCAACTAGGAACTAGACCTATGTTTTCCTGACCACTTTCCCTCACAGTTGTGTACAAAAAAGACATTTCTGAAGTACATCAGGGCTCTATGGAATTCCTCAGTTGAAGGAACAAAATCCTTAGTTTTGAAATAGTCGGTGAATAGAAATCTTTGGTATACTGAATTGAAAATCAGTTCCAAAGAAATAATGAGTGAAAATTGTTCTCTGTATAACAATATGAAACATGGCCAACTTCAATATAGTGTCTGCCTGGCATATAACGGATGCTTAATATGTACTTGCTTTAAAAAAAATAAAAGGTGAATGTCTTTTTAAGTTATTCCAGGCTGTGATATCCTGACATCATATGCAGAAGACTCCAGGCTGCATAGACATGTGGCTGGACAGCAGAGCAGTCCTCTAGTTAGCATTTCCAGACCCTGGCTCGCATGCCCCAAAAGGTCTAAACACATCTATCTCTAAGCTTATCCATAGCTATGGGTTAGTGGACAGCCATAAAGTGGGCAGATAGCCTCTGGTAAAATCCACAGCAAAGTCAGACCATCCCCAAGAATAAGCTCATATACCTGCCCCAATGGTGATTTGTTTGTTTGTCTGTTTGTTTGTTTCCCAGTATTATTTCCAAGTTACTCTAAAACATGTCTAACTTGTGCTGCCCTTCTCCTTCACTGCTATGCATTTACAAGGATTCCTTGGTTCATCTGTGCAAGGCTTAACAGCCCAGAATCACAAAATTAGAAGAGATGTTTTGGATGTTCTAGTTCTTTATACTTCCCAAAGCTGAACTACATACAAGGGAGGCACCTAGTAACGGGGAATTCACTCCCTCTTGTGTCAACCCATTCCATTTCTGGAAATCTCTGGTTTTCGGGAAAATTTTGAAAAAGAGCTGCAAACTATTTCCTTCTACCTGCTGGTCAAATTCCACCCATTGAGGCCATAAGTAATCATTCATACATCTGACGATCCCTCAAACATCAAAGACAGGCATTATGTCCCATCAAGATTTTCTTTTGTCAAATTTCAGCATCTCATGAAACTTAAGATTGTTTCCCTAAAGCACAATTTAAAATCCCTTCACTATTTTGGTCTCTTTCCTCTGAATACACTAAGATTACTTCTATCCTTCTTAAATTGTAAGAGCTTTCAACAAATTGTGCTGGAACAACTGGACATCAAAATGCAAAATAAAAGTATTAGACAGATTTTACACGCTTCACAAAAATTAACGAAAAATCTATCATAGACCTAAATGTAAAACACAGTACCATAAAACTCCTAGACAATAACATAGGAGAAAACCTAGATGACCTTGGTATGGCAATGACTTTTTAGACATGATACCAAAGACATGATCCATGAAAGAATAATCTATAAGCTGGACTTCATTAAAATTAAAAGTTTCTGATCTGCAAAGGACTGTATCAAGAGAATGAGAAGACAAGCCACAGATGGGGGAAAAATATTTGCAAAAGATACATCTAGTAAAAAATAAAACTGTTATCCAAAATTTATAAAGAAATTTTAAAACTCAACAATAAGAAAACAAATGATTTGATTTAAAAATGGGCCAAAGACCTTAACAGAAACCTCACAAAGAAGAAATACAGATTGCTAATAAGCATAGGAAAAGATGCTCCACATCTTATGTCATCAGGGAAATGCAAGTTAAAACAATAATGAAATACCACTACATACCTATTAGAATAGCCAAAATCCAGAACACTGACAACACCAAATGCTAGTGTGGATGTGGAGCAACAGGAACTCTCATATGTTGCTGGTGGGAATGCAAAATAGAGCAGACACTTTGGAAGACAATTTAGAGGTTTCTTACAAAATTAACATACTCTTACTATACAATCCAGCAATTATGCTCTTCCGTATTTTCCTAAAGGAGTTGCAAACGTATGTCCACACATTTAAAAAACTGCACGTGGATGTTTATAGCAGCTTTATTCATAATTGTCTAAACCTGGAAGCAATCAAGATGTCCTTCAATTGGTGAATGGATAAGTAAACTGTGGTACATCCAGACAATGGAATATTATTCAGCACTAAAAAGAAATGAGCTATCAAGCCATGAAAAGGAAACTTAAATGCATATTATTATGTGAAAGGAGCCAATCTGAAAAGGTGGTCTACTGTATGATTCCAACTATATGACATTGTAGAAAAGACAAAACTATGGAGACAATAAAAAGATCAGTGGCTGCCAGGGGGTGGGGTGGATGAATAGGCAGAGCACAGAGGGTTTCTAAGGCAGTGAAAATACTCTGCATGATATTATAATGATGGATATATGTCACTATACATTTATCCAAACCCATAGAATGTACAACACCAAGAGTGAACCCTAAGGTAAATAATGAACTTTGGGTGATAATGATGTCATTGTAGGTTCATCCTTGGTTAAAAAAAAAAAAAAGTACCACTCTGGTAGGGGATGTTGATAATGAAGGAGGCTAAGCATGTGTTGGAACAGGGGATATAAATATCTTTACATCCCTCTCAATTTTGTCATAAACCTAAAAATGTTCTCTAAAAATTAAGTCTTCTTTTAAAGTAATAGCCAAGAGATAGTCTGAACTGCTCGAAGTTGGGTTAAACATGATTGCCATCTCTCTGTCTCATATATCAGATTTCCACTTGCATCTAAGAGCATATTTTTTTCTGTTGGTAAACACAGGACCTTTGGTACTCACTGCTAATTAAAATAGTTCCCCCCCCCCGCAGTTATTAAGGCAGAGTTAAGAAATAATTTGGGTTGGACTTACTCACAAGAGGAGATAAAATGTCTTTGCTGTAAAACACAAATTTTTCTTGTTCTTTCTCCCTTTCTAAATGTCCATTATACATGGCTAGAAAGAACCTAGTTTTAAATATACCACGTTATTTGGTTCAAGTCGTATGGATGTTAGTAATACAAACTCTTCTAGTCTTTGAAATTCCAAACTAAAATGAGTCACTGCAATATCATCACCATAATAGCCAAATTCTAACAAAATAGTATATATTTTTGAATCAATCTTTTATCACTTAGTAAATAGAGTAAGCCCCAAATACATAGCAGTGAAATCAGCACTATTATTAACTTCATTGTACAATTAATGTAATAGTAATATTGACAATGCCATGTACAACTTCAGAAGACACATCTGAAAGATAACGTTTTGGTAATGTTCTGGAAGGAGTATGCTGTTAAATGCTTAAAGGCAGCATGACTTCCCTGTGCTAGGACTCACAGCTAAGGCTTCTAAATTATAATAGTAAAATTTATTCTCATGTTAGGCAGCAGAGCCCTTTCTTGGTGCTTCAGTGAGGAGCATCTGTCCTTTAACCTGCTCCATGAGAAACATTCCACGGTCAAGTAAGCATACACTATATGCTCCTCTTAGATATTTACAATAGCTTTGATGTTTAAAGCTAGATATTTACAATACTCATTAGCTTTGATGTTTAACAGCATTAACACAGCATTTTCTTTTTTTTTTTTTTTTTTTTTTTTTTTGCGGTACGCGGGCCTCTCACTGTTGTGGCCTCTCCCGTTGCGGAGCACAAGCTCCGGACGCGCAGGCTCAGCGGCCATGGCTCACGGGCCCAGCCGCTCCGCGGCACGTGGGATCTTCCCGGACCGGGGCACGAACCCGTGTCCCCTGCATCGGCAGGCGGACTCTTAACCACTGCGCCACCAGGGAAGCCTTAACACAGCATTTTCTAATTTCATTTACCTTGAAACCTTCCACACACCAACCCCAATACCCATCAGCATTCCACAGACCTGCAGAACATACACTGGGGAAAATGTTTGCCTCGATATTTTTTTTAACCTACTTATCCTGGCACTATCACTCAGAGCTGTATATCAAATATGTTAAATCCTCCTCCACTTGATGGACTTTCAAGTAACTGAGACTGCTCTCATACTTTTCTAGAACCCTCCAGAGGCTGGCTGCATGTAAGCTGAGAGTTCTTTTCTAAAGGAATATAGCAATGTAGGTGTAAAGGAAAGAAAAATTAAGTGGAACCCCTAGTGACTTTGGAGGCACTGATGATCTTTAAATCCTTAGGTCTTTCTGGCACACCCAGAGAGACTCACAAAAGATGGCACAGCATAGAGAAGTCTTCAGTGTCAGCTGGAGGTCCCACAAAAAGCCCAGTGAAAAACCCAGCAATCCTCTGAGAAAAGGAAAGGTGAGGATACTTCTAACAGTGGTTTACCAGATTAATTTATTGCCTCTGGAAAAACCACTTTGGGAGTCAGCACCAGTTACCTTCTCTACTCGGAAGACCCACGCAAAAAGAGAAAGGGAAGATGAACCTGATTACTATTCAAGCTGGATTGAACATCTCCCAAAGTTGTTTAAAGAAGAGGAATGTTTCAAAGAAGGTGAACCAGCCAACTCTCAACACATTTTATTCACTATTAATGAAAAGGAACGCTGAATTGAATGGCATGAGCTGAGTCTTTTTCTCAGCTAAACAGAAATATGTTTGGGGAAAAAATCTGCCAGGTTTTCTTCTATCTTTGTAGATTTTTACGCTTAGCTGCTCTGAGAAAAGAAACTTCTAAAACCATGGGTAACTTTGCTACTTTTTCAAGAGGTACAAAGCAAGGGGGAAAAAAATACATAAGTTTTATAAATGAAGGAAAGGTCTAGATAGGAAATATAGCTTAGAATTCCAATTGGACACACTCTCCAGACCTATGCAGTGCTTTTACGAAGCTCCTGATGGATTAGTTCTACAGATAACATAATTCAAAACACATGAGGTAGGGCATATGCTAGTAAAATTTCTTGAAATAACTTTGTGTCTGAAGGCAGGATTCTTTCGTTTGAGAATAACAAGAAGTGCAGGTGAACTGTAAAAATAAAAGACCGTTTGGAGTTTTTTTAGACTTTACTCTGCAGCAAACCGAATAAAATTAAATATTTAATGAAATCTCAGTCTAAGTCCAACCAATGCAAGCAGAAAAATGCGAAGATGGTTTTTAAACTTAATCCTCTACCCTAGGTCACTCACCCAGGCGTATTGCTAATGGTGTGACAAGTGAAACAAAGGAAAAACTAACTTCTGATGCCATCCAAGCTCTTGCATACTTAAAGCTGCAATGCCGTATCAAATACATTTTAACCCATAACAGACCACACTGGCCAGAAAAGGTTGACAGATGCAGTGGGTGAGTGGAGACAAAGCAGTGTATTGGATTTACACTGTGAATTATTAGTATAAGAAGGTCTGACTTTTTTCACATTATGTTTTTGGGACAAAACATTAAAATTAAAATAACAGAAAAACAAAACAAGTAAAAAACCTCATACCCATCCAAATCCCAATAGACAGAAGGGAAGGGGAGAGTAGTCATTATTAATGGCCCATTATATAAAGCTCTCATATGATTTCTCCCCTTGGATTAATGAAAGAGCCTCAGCCACAGGACTCCCTGACAACACTTCAGCCCACTGTAATCCACCTTTCACATCACAGTCAGTGTGATCTTACAAAACTGACCATAATCACTTCCTCGCCTAAAGATCCTTGTTGGCTTCCTGCTGCCTAGGAGTCAGGTACCAACTTACTGGACTGGCATTAAGGTCCTTCTCAGTTTCCCCTTTTCCCACTTCTCCAGCCTGGACTGTCTCCCTCTCCCACACCCCCACCATTCACCCAATGCTCCGTGCATGTGAACTTCTTATTTTATGTCTCATACCTGAGCTTTTATATCATTCTTTCTCTCTTCTTACATTGCCCTCCCTCCAAGCCCTCCCAGGGAATTAACTCATTGATCCAAACTCTGTTCAAGTGTCATCATTTCTATGGAGCTTTTCCTGGCTCTCCTGGGCCAAATTAATTGCTTCCTTCCTGTGCCCCAGGGCACCCTTGTCCTAAATAATAATAGATGAAAATTAAGTACTTACTATAGGCAAGGCACTGTTCTATGTAACTTTTACTCAACTTAACCCTTGTTTAATCTTCACAACCCTATGAGGCCAGTACTATTATTACTATCCACATTTTCCAAATGAAAACACTGAGGCACAAGAGGCTGAGTGTTTTGACTGAGGTCATTTGGCCACTGAGTGGCAGACACAGGATTCTGACACAGGCAGCCTTGCCCCAGGGCATTCACTCTTGACAACACCACCATACCACCACCAAGACTGAGGCTCCTGGGATCAAGCTGAGAGGGAGTCTAGGGCTCAGCCACACCCAAGGGGTTCCCTGAGGCAGGGGCAAATTAAGATTGCTTCTCACCAAAACTGGGAAAATAAGCAGGGCCAAGAATTGAGGGGGCAGGCAAGCCAAGCAGACCAGAGGAGAGACTTTACAAGTTCTCCAAACCAAGGGAGAAGTGCAAAGGTCAGAAGCTTAGCTCTAAAATCAAACATCAGAGGACTGGGGACCGGGCTGGTTCCAGAAGCAGAGAAATGCCTTATTTACCCTTTGTCCCCACAGCTGAACCCTGAAAACTTTTGTTCGAAAAGGTGAAAATAAATCTAGCTCTCATTGTGCTTCAAACTTCCTGTGGGAGAACTAGGCTTCTCCTTAGAGGGCTGTTTCATCCCCCAATTCAGAATTTTGAAGGTCAAACCTTGAGGTGGTCCTAACTCAGAGGAACATGGTTCACCCAGCCTCTTAGCAGACCCCAAAAATAATGTAACCAGGATTGAAGTCTTTTGTTTATAAAGTACAGACTACTGAGACGTAACTAACACCAGCTTACTTGTCATTTGCTCACAATTCATTTCCCATTTCAGGTCATAACTCACTGAGAGATCCTCAGCACTAATTTTTTTTCCCTCTATTGCCCCAGTCTCTGCAAGACTGCTTTTTTCCTCCAAGGATTTAAAGGAAATGGAGCAAATTTTTTCAGAACCCAACCCAAATACTTTCTCCACATTGAAGCTTTCCTTTGTCAACGTTCCCTGGAAGTGAGTTCTCTCTCTTATATCCTAGTACGCATTCTTTGTACAAATTCAAGCCCTGACTAGTTGTAATTATATTCATTTCCCAGGGCAGCTAACACTAATATTAGAAGCTATCATTTCTTTTCTTGAGAACTTCCTATGTGCCTTTATGCATATTATCTCATTTAACATGGTATAAAAGAGGTAGTCTGATCCCCATTGTACAAATGAGGAAACTGAGGCACAGAAATGTTCACACACTAGTAAGAAACAGAACTGGGACTTCCCTGGTGGTGCAGTGGTTAAGAATCTGCCTGCCAATGCAGGGGACACGGGTTCGATCCCTGGTCCGGGAAGATCCCACATGCCACGGAGCAGCTAAGCCCATGCTCCAGAACTACTGAGCCTGAGCTCTAGGGACCGTGAGCCACAACTTCTGAGCCTGCATGCCATAACTACTGAAGCCCACACGCCTAGAGCCTGTGGTCTGCAACAAGAGAAGCCACTGCAATGAGAAGCCCACGCACCGCAACGAAGAGTAGCCCCCACTCACCGCAAATAGAGAAAGCCCGCATGCAGCAATGAAGACCCAAAGCAGCCAAAAATAAATAAATTAAAAAAAAAAAAAAGAAACAGAACTATGTAATACTAGGGCTGGCTGCACCAAACAGTAGTGTTACCCTACATTTCCCAGCCTCCGTGCAGTTAGCCTGGGGTCATGGGCCCAATGAGCCATGAGCAGAAAAGATTATGAGAAGATGACAATGATGTGTGTCACTTCTGAACTGAGGCATTTAAGAGGCAACCCTGGAAGCCATGAGTTGAGGGGAGATGGCAGGATCTCAAAACAGAGAAACCCTGCATCCAGATGACACTACCTGGAAGAGAGTTGCTGTGAGGAGTTCTGAGATGTGCATCAAACTTTCTGAATGCAAAAAACAAAACTTTAGTTGCGTTAATCCCCCTACGATTCCAAAGATTTTGTGGTTTTGTTGTTGTTGTTACCATAACATTGATTAATACAGACTCCAAATCCTATGTTCTCAACCCTAAAACTCCAACTTCTCCTGCCTTGCCTTTTCAGAGCACTTATCAGTGTGAGGTAGAGGAAAGAGACAAGGAAATAAATATATCTAAAGGCGCCCTTTTCTTCAGCAGAGGCATGGGAATAAAATGCTCTTGAAGCAGCCAGAAGGAAACCATGAGGAACTCATGGACAGCTTCACAACACACCAACAAAACCAGTGTCATGAGGGCTTCCACAGACTGACTTGGAGGAAGAGAAGAGACAGATGAACTGCGAAAGAGCTGTGACATTATTCTGCTCCAATAAAATCTTTCCCCTTCTTGCCACTCACACTAAATTTACCTCTTGGATGCAACTTTAGTAAATGTCATGATACACTGAAGATTGCCATACATTGGAATACCAGGCTCCATAACAAAGATTTTAAAGAACAACAGAACAGCCTTTAGAAGAAACGTGTTCTCTCATTTTTCTCAGGTAGTTTTGACTTATTCTTGGTAGACTAGAAGAGTGAATTTCCTTCTCTCAGTCCCTTTGAATTTAGTTGTCTTCCTCTCCCTGTCTTTCCAATGCATTAGCCAAGATGATAAATAGGCTGTCCTTCCAGCAATGTTAAAGTTGGAAATAGTAAATGTGCTTACCTTCCTCCCAGCAATTTCACCCTAGTAATTTACACTACTCACACAAATTCAAATATATATACATATATGCTCATAGCAGCATTCTTTATAATAGTGAAAAGCTGGAAAAAACCTGAATGTCCATCAACAGCAGACTGGTTAAATTATGATATTTTCCTACAAAGGAATTTATAGTCTTTAAAATGATTTTGTAGCTCTAGATTTATTGGCAAGCAGACATCTATGTCAGGTTTGTGAGTGAAAATTTAGATTATAAAAATATCTGTATTGTGATTCAGTTTATGCAGAACTGTCTGCCTTTGTGTGTATGTGTTTTTTGTTTGTGAATAGAGGAGGCTTAAAGGATGTACTCCAAAATATTAACAGCAGTTCTCTCTTAGTAGGTTTTAGTAGGCATTCTTCTCCTCTTCCTTATGCTTTTTTGCACACTTCAATTGTTAAATGTTCACATAGTATATTTATAATCATAAAAATAATAAAACTGCTTTTATTTGGGGGGAAAATGTTAAAATGGTATATGAACTATCACCTTCCAACCCACCTGAAGGGTAGCACTAATTAAGAGCAACAGTTTGCTTTCCAGAGATCAAGTCTGCCTACAGTTTCCATACCAAGAATGGTACCTGGTCATTACTCTGACACTGTTCAATGAAAATAATGATGAGGATTTAAACGTACATTGGAAATTAATTTATTCTTTGATGAGCGTTCACATCAGACTCTCACATTCAAATGTGAAGGAGGATTTGACAGAGAGAAGACATATAAATCCATTTCAATAAAAACTTCAGGTTTTTAACTTCTTGTTGTGGAACTGAAATTCCCAAGGTGATCAAGGTTTTCAATCTCTGCACAGATCTCCAGTACATGTGGGCAGGTGTCTTGGCATCATTAAGTCACTGGCTGTCAGATAACGAAAAAATAAAAGAAGCTCTAAACTGTATCTGTCAATACCCCCAAAACTATTTCAGGCAAGATATTGTGAGATAAGATTTCTTTATTTTAAGCCTCTCTCACCTGGTCACTAGAAGTTTTGTCAAAAAGGAATTTAGGGGCTTCCCCGGTGGCGCAGTGGTTAAGAATCTGCCTGCCAATGCAGGGGACACGGGTTCGAGCCCTGGTCTGGGAAGATCCCACATGCCGTGGAGCAACTAAGCCCGTGAGCCACAACTGCTGAGCCTGCGCGTCTGGAGCCTGTGCTCCACAACGGGAGAGGCCGTGACGGTGAGAGGCCTGCGCACCGCGATGAAGAGTGGTCCCCACTCGCCGCAACTGGAGAAAGCCCTCGCACAGAAGCGAAGACCCAACACAGCCAAAAATAAATAAATAAATATTTTTTTTAAAAAAAAAGGAATTTAATAAAAGGCAGTCAAAATGTACTGTCAACTCTCCTGTTTAAAAAACGGACACAGGACCAAAATTTAATAATTGAAATCCAAAGAATGGGAGGATGACAGTAAAAAAGTGTATGACTTTGAAATTTTAATAAATTTCTAGATAATAAAAATCTGTTGGATTAGTGCTGTCATGGGAATATTCCACCAGGAGATACTATTAAGAAAGTTTGATTTTAGGGCTAGCCCATCCCTTGAGCATATTAGATGCTCAATGAAGCTTTGCTGAATGATTGAATAAGTGTTCTATGTAGTTCAAAAAGAGATTAGCTATGCTGCTATAATAAATACACCCTAAAATCTCAGTGGTTAATGCAACAAAGATTCATTTCTCTCTCAAGTCATGGTTCAGTGTGGTTGAATGACAAGCTCTCATCCAAATAATGACTCAGGGATCTAGGATTCTTCCATACTGCAGCTCTTCATTTGGCCTATGTAGCCTCCAAGATTGCCACAGAAGGAGAAGAGAGGCTGGGAAATCAAAGGCAGGGTTTTATGGATAGACTTAGAAGCGGTATATACAATTTATACCGATATTTGTTTGGCTAGAACTCAGCAACATGTTTTCACCTTGCTGCAAGGAAAGCTGGGAAATGTAGTCTTTCTGTGTGCCCAGGAAGATAAAATGAATTTGTGAGCATGCCATATGCCGACTTTTTTTTTTTTTGCGGTACGCGGGCCTCTCACTGTTGTGGCCTCTCCCGTTGTGGAGCACAGGCTCCGGACGCGGAGGCTCAGCGGCCATGGCTCACGGGCCCAGCCGCTCCGCGGCATGCGGGATCTTCCCGGTCCGGGGCACGAACCCGTGTCCCCTGCATCGGCAGGCGGACTCTCAACCACTGCGCCACCAGGACAGCCCATGCTGACATTTTTTACGTTAATTATTTTGATAGTAGAGTTTCTAGAACATATTATATACTACCTTGCTATCTTAAAGACAATAAACATTACACTCTTTTTGTGCCAAGTTTATAACTGCAAGCATTACTCACTGTTGTGAGCTAACATACACACCTGGAAGTCCTTCTTTCCTTTCTCAGCGCTCCCACAATTGGTCATTCACATTCACACTTGATAATGCCTCATTCATTCAGCCTTTTCTTTGATCCCCTCCACCATCAGTCACCCAGTCTGGGTGCTCATCCACAGTCTCCTAGAAGATCTCTCTGAATGTACCCTGACCTGACCAACAACCTAAACCATTCCATACACTGCCACCAAATGAATCATCCTAGAACATGCTTCAACCACCACTAAAAAAACAAGCCTTCATTATCCTAAGGCATAACTCTATTTCCCTTTATCTTTCCAATTGCCCCCTCAGCAATAAAGTCAGGTGCAAACTCTTAACTTCTGCACAAGCAGAGGTGCTACCTAACGCTCTGATCACCTTCTTTAACATTACATTTCAGCCAATTGTGTTGCATTCCTGTCCCCATGACATTGCTCATTTCACCTTCCAGTCTGAGATAACCTCAGCATCTTCTGTAATTATCTGTATCCTACACATCCTTTAACATTCTGTTTTAGTCTCACATTCTATATTATTTAGGTAACATAAACAGCTGTGACATAAAGACACCAAAATCTCAATGGTTTAACGCAACAGAAGTTTATTTCTTGTTCTCATTAAGTCCAAATTGGGTGTTCCTGATTGTCAGGGGGCTCCCCTCCAAGCAGTGATTCAGACACTCAGGAACCCAGGCTCCTTGCATCTGATTGCTCTACCATCTTTAACACTTGGCTTCCAATGTTGCTGCTATAGAAAGAGAAAGCACATGGAGGATCATATTTAGAGGTTTCTATGGACTAGGACTGACAATGGTACCCATAATGGCTGTTAATTTCACATTGGCTAAAACTCATTTACACAACCACATCTAAAATTGCAAGGAAGTGTTTGAGCCCAGGAATAAGAGAAAATGGGTTTGATAAATAGCCATCAATGTCTGTTGTACTTGCTTATGACTTCTTTCCTGACAAACCAACTCTCCATAATCCCTCCCTCCTCTGAAATTTTCTGTAACTTTCTGGTACCATATAGACTGTGGTAAATTGGGTGGGGTTTTTTTCTCTTTTAAAATATTTCCTTTCCACAGCAACCAAACTTTACGGCAGAATCTCTGCTAAGTATTTTTTAGCATCCCCAGCTATTAGAACAATGCCCAGCACACTATAATAAGAGTTCAACAGTGTCACATGATGAGAAGGACAATAGTGCCCTTAGGAGCTCCTAAGGTAAGCAAAGCCATGTCCCTGTACACGACATGGCCCAGGCTGCTATGCTAGGGAGTTCCTGGGCCACACTTTTGGCTTTTCTTTCTTTTGCCCTATAGTCAATTTTTAGCCCCTGCTTTTCATTGCCTCCAAAGTGTTTGCCTCTTCTAGTCAGCACTCCTTACTCTACTTATAACTCACTGTCTCTAATCTGCTATCCAGTGCATTTGAAATCTTAACAATGGTTCAGGTTGTGGCAGGTGGGGCACTTGCTCACTTAGCAGCTGCCTGGCCCCAGGAGACACTCAGTAAACATAAGCTCCCCTTCTTCTCTTCTCCTTGTCTCAATGTGACTATTTGCTCACTGAAAGGCACTCGAATGGACAAACAGCTGAGATTTCTTATTAATGGTACAAAAACTATTAATTTTGTCAGGAATTCACCTTTACCCCATCCCAACAAAGAAAAGAAAGGTGAGGAAGAGGAATAGGAAAGGAATTTTGAAAGCTCTGTGAATAGTAAAATCCACAGTTGTCAGAGATTGACTAGACTTTTCAATAATATCCCTGTTTTCCCCATGGAAATTCTCCATCCCAAGTAGCTCACAAAGCCTCTTTTGCATTAAATGCCACATGAAGACAAAGGCATATAACAGCTTCGAAGTGTCATCTTAGAGAAATATGACTAGTCACAAATGTTCATTCAAACAGCCTTCAATATAAGTACAAACATCTCATTCTAAAAGGAGTTTAGAATGGTTGAGTCATATATTTTTAAGCAAAAATGATACTATTTTACATGTTAAAAAGTATAGGAATCAATTCAATTATTTCTAAGAATATTAAGGTGTATAGGTTCAGTGAAAATTTTCATGTGCCAAAATCAATATGACTATATATGTTAGTGTTTATAGTATTTGTAATTCTGAATTAATTTCTGTTCCCCTGGGCCATCACTTTATTGTCATCTTTGATTAAGTTGCCTCGAATTAAATGTTAACTGAATATAGTTTAAAACAAAGTTTCTTTAAGCCACACTGACCTCTAGAGACATAAAGGGATTTCAAAGATGCTCAAGAAAAACCAAAATCCACCTTCATAAAATCAGTGTGAATATAATAAAAGGATTTATTTTGCAGCGTAAGGATGGACTGTCCTCTGAGCTCTGGGCAACACTCCATTGACTAAGCATACTGCATTGCATGTTATTAAATTTCACTGCAAAGATAAAAAGAAAGAGACAAAGAGAAAGACTAGAGCTAAAAGGAACTTGAAAATAATTGAAATTGTTCAAATGTATGTAATGGAAAAGTCAGTGAACTATGTACCCAGAGATCTGAGTACTGGTTCTGTTTCTTCTGCATAATACCTGTGTGACCTTGGGCAAACCACTTTCCTTCCTGAAGCTTCATTTTCCCACCAGTTAAATGAGGGTTTGAAGCAAATTCTGTGCTAAATGCAAGCTAAGAAATGCTTATAATTTATTTTCTAATATTAAAAAATTATGAATCTACCTTTTTAAAAAACACTTTCTATTAATGACTCAATAATTAGACTGATCAGGGTAGTACATTACTGGTGAAGATGATTTTATTAGTTTCCGAGGGCTGCTGTAACAAAGTACCACAAACTGGGTGGCTTAAAAAACAACAGACGTTTTTTTCTTTCACAGTTCTGGAGGCTAGAAGTCCAAAATCAAGGTCTCAACAGGGCTATGCTCCCTCTGAGACTCTGGGTAGAATCTTCCCTTCCCTCTTCCTAACTTCTGGTGGTGGCCTTCAATGTTGTCATTCCTTGACTTGTAGCTGCATCACACTGATCTCTTCCTTTATAGTCATATGGCATTCTCCCTACATATCTCTCTTCACATCATCTTCCCTTATCTCACTGGGATGCTAGTTAAATTGGATTAAGGGTTAATCCACGGTACTCTAGTATGACCTCATTAAACTTAACCAATCACATCTGCAATGATTCTATTTCCAAATAAGATCACCTTCTAAGGTATTGGGGCTAGTCTTTCAACATATCTTTTTCAGGTACATAATTCTTTAATAGTGGTGATAGGGAAAATATATAGTCAGAGAAACTTGACAGTTTAAAAAGAGAAGCAATGTCACTTGCAGCTCAGGTCACTTAAAGGACAGAATATGTGTAATGAATTCCTTCCTTTTGAATGATGGTATCTTTATAGGAAAATCCCATGGCAAGGAAATATTTATTCAGTACAGAAACAACAAAACGTAAGTCTAACAAAGTGGTTCAGACAAGATCCTGGCATGGTGTCAATGAATGTAGGAGTGACCCAAGGTAGCTATGCTTCTGTGTAACACAAACTCAAACTCAGAACCAGGAACTCTGAAGATATGTCCTGCAAAAGTTAGTACCATTAAGAACCACTGAAATCAAACCTTGGCATTCTGAGTCAAGAAAATTGTTCAGAAAAGTCTGTATTTTCCTCTTAAATTTTGATAAATGAGCAGGAAATATAGAAGATAAACCTGGAAAATCTTGTCATGCCAGATAGCAAGGTAACTATCAAACAGTTACTGAGGTCAGGTCGAGAGAACTCAGGAGCCAATGTGAAGGGACTTGCACTGGCCAAAAATGGAAATTTGTGCATCAGTAAGAAAATAGTTCAGTGGATTAAAACACATCAAATTCATTTAAATCCCGTAAGTCCCCAGTAATGCTTAAGGAAAAAAAGCCCTTATTGGTCCCCTTGGGGGATGATAGAAAACCAACGCATTATTTTGAAAACCTGTAAATAAAGAGAAAGAATCAATTATTGATTCTGCCTTTATTACTCACAGTTTTAACCAAACAGTTCACAAGAGGATCTTTCTCTTTAGAGAAGTATTCCAGCCAGTAAATAAAAAGGGGGGAAGTTTTAAGATGGCGGAGGTGTAAGACATAGAGATCACCTTCCTCCCCACAAATACATCAAAAATACATCTACATGTGGAACAACTCCTAAAGAACACCTATTGAATGCCGGCAGAAGACCTCAGACTTCCCAAAAGGCAAGAAACTCCCCATGTGTCTGGGTAGGGCAAAAGAAAAAACAGAGACAAAAGAATAGGGATGGGACCTGCACCAGTGGGAGGGAGCTGTGAAGGAGGAAAGGTTTCCACATATTAGGAAGGCCCTTCACAGGCAGAGACAGAGGGTTGGCAGGGGGGAAGCTTAGGAGCCATAGAGGAGAGCGCAGCCACAGGGGTGCAGAGAGATTACCTCACAGAGGATCGGAGCCGACCTGCACTCACCAGCCTGAGAGGCTTGTCTGCTCACCCACCAGGGCAGGTGGGGGCTGGGAGCTGAGGCTCGGGCTTCGGAGGTCAGATCCCAGGGAGAGGACTGGGTTTGGCTCCATGAACACAGCCTGAAGGGGGCTAGTGCGCCACAGCTAGCTGGGAGGGAGTCCAGGAAAACCCTAGATCTGCCTAAGAGGCAAGAGACCATTGTTCCGGGGTGTGCAAAGAGAGGGGATTCAGAGCACCCCCTAAACCAGCTCCACAGACAGACACGAGCCACGGCTATCAGCGTAGACACCAGAGATGGGCATGAGATTCTAAGGCTGCTGCTACAGCCACCAAGAAGCCTGTGTACAAGCACAGGTCACTGTCCACACCTCCCCTCCCGGGAGCCACCACCAGGGTCCCGTGATCCAGGGACAACTTCCCCGGGAGAACACATGGTGCGCCTCAGGCTGTTGCAACATCACACTGGCCTCTGCCGCCGCAGGCTCGCCCCACATCCGTACCCCTCCCTCCCCCCGGCCTGAGTGAGCCAGAGCGCACTAATCAGCTGCTACTTTAACCCGTCCAGTCTGAGTGGGAACAGACACCCTCAGGCAACCTACACAGAGGAGCAGGGCCAACTCCAAAGCTGAACCCCAGGAGCTGTGCGAACAAAGAAGAGAAAGGGAAATCTCTCCCAGCAGCCTCAGGAGCAGTGGATTAAATCCCCACAATCAACTTGATATACCCTGCATCTGTGGAATACCTGAATAGACAATGAATCATCCCAAAATTGAGGCGGTGGACTTTGGGAGCAACTGTACACTTGGGGATAGCTTTCTGCATCTAATTTGTTTCTGGTTTTATGTTTATCTTAGTTTAGTATTTAGAGATTATTAACATTGGTAGATTTATTTATTGATTTGGTTGCTCTCTTCCTATTTTTTTTTACATATATAATTTTTTCTCTTTTTGGGACTGTGTATGTGTACGCTTCTTTGTGTGATTTTGTCTGTATAGCTTTGATTTTACTATTTGTCCTAGGATTCTGTCCGGTTTTTTTCGTTTTCTTTTTTTTAGTATAGTTTTTAGGACTTGTTATCATTGGGGGATTTGTTTTTTGGTTTGGTTGCTCTCTTCTTTCTTTTAATTACTTATTTATTTATTTATTTATTTATTTATTTATTGCGGTACGCAGGCCTCTCACCACTGTGGCCTCTCCCATTGTGGAGCACAGGCTCCGGACACGCAGGCCCAGCGGCCATGGCCCATGGGCCCAGCCGCTCCACGGCACGTGGGATCCTCCCAGACTGGGGCACAAACCTGTGTCCCCTTCATCGGCAGGCGGACCTTCAACCACTGCACCACCAGGGAATCCCTATTTTTTTATTTTTAACAATTTTTTATTTTAATAACTTTTTATTTTATTTTATTTTATTTTACTTTTTCTTCCTTTCTTTCTTTTCTTTTCTCCCTTTTCTTCTGAGCCATGTGGTTGACAGGGTCTTCCTGCTCTGGCTGTGTGTCAGGCCTGAGCCTCTGAGGTGGGAGAGCCGAGTTCAGGATATTGGTCCATCAGAGACCTCCCAGCTCCACATAACATCAAATGGTGAAAGCTGTCTCAGAGATCTCCATCTCAATGCTAAGACCCTGCTCCCAGCTCAACAACCAGCAAGTTACTGCTGGACATCCTATGCCAAACAACTAACAAGACAGGAACACAAACCCACCCATTAGCAGAGAGGCTTCCCAAAATCATAATAAGTTCACAGATACCCCAAAACACACCACCAGGGGCGGTTCTGCCCACCAGAAAGAAAAATCCAGCCTCATCCACCAGAACAGAGACACAAGTGCCCTCCATTACGAAGTCTACACATCCCACTGAACCAACCCTACCCACTGGGAGCAGCCACCAAAAAGAAGGGAAACTATGAACCTGCAGCCTGCAGAAAGCAGACCAGAGACACAGTAAGTTAAGCAAAATGAGAAGACAGAGAAATACACAGCAGATGAAAGAACAAGGTAAAAACCCACAAAACCAAACATATGAAGAGGAAATAGGCAGTCTACCTGAAAAAGAATTCAGAGTAATGATAGTAAAGATGATCCAAAATCATGGAAATAGAATGGAGAAAATAAAAGAAACGTTTAACAAGGACCTAGAAGAACTAAAGAGCAAACAAACAATGATGAAAAACACAATAAATGAAATGAAAAATTCTCTAGAAGGAATCAATAGCAGAATAACTGTGGAAGAAGAACAGATAAGTGACCTGGAAGATACAATAGTGGAAATAACTACTGTAGAGCAGAATAAAGAATGAAAAAATATTGAGGACAGTCTCAGTCTCAACATTAAACACACCAACATTTGAATTATAGGGGTCCCAGAAGAAGAAGAGGAAAAAAAGGGACTGAGAAAATACTTGAAGAGATTATTGTTGAAAACTTCCCTAATATGGGAAAAGAAATAGTCAGTCAAGTCCAGGAAGCACAGAGAGTCCAATACTGGATAAATCCAAGGAGAAACATGCCAAGACACATATTAATCAAACTACCAAAAATTAAATACAAAGAAAAGATATTAAAAGCAGCAAGGGAAAAGCAACAAATAACATACAAGGGAATCCCCAAAAGGTAACACCTGATCTTTCAGCAGGAACTCTGCAAGCCAGAAGGGAGTGGCAGGACATATTTAAAGTGATGAAAGGGGAAAACCTACAACCAAGATTACTCTACCCAGCAAGGATCTCATTTAGATTTGATGGAGAAATTAAAAACTTTACACACAAGCAAAAGCTAACAGAATTCAGCACCATAAAACCAGCTTTACAACAAATGTTAAAGGAACTTCTCTAGGCAGGAAACACAAGACAAGGAAAAGACCTACAATAACAAACCTAAACAATTAAGGAAATGGTAATAGGAATATAAATATTGATAACCACCATAAATGTAAATGGATTAAATGCTCCCACCAAAAGACATAGACTGGATGAATGGATACAAAAATAAGACCCATATATATGCTGTCTATAAGAAACCCACTTCAGACCTAAGGACACATACAGACTGAAGGTGAGGCAACGGAAAAAGATATTCCATGCAAATGGAAATCAAAAGAAAGCTGGAGTACCAATTCTCTTATCAGACAAAGTAGACTTTAAAATAAAGACTATTACAAGAGACAAAGTAGGATACTACATAATGATCAAGGGATCAATCCTAGAAGAAGATATAACATTGTAAATATTTATGCACCCAACATAGGAGCACCTCAATAAATAACACAAATGCTAATAGCCATAAAAGGGGAAGTTGACAGTAACACAATCATAGTAGGGGACTTTTAACACCCCACTTTCACCAATGGACACATCATACAAAATGAAAATAAATAAGGAAACACAAGCTTTAAATGATACATTAAACAAGATGGACTTAATTGATATTTATAGGACATTCCATCCAAAAACAACAGAATACACTTTCTCTTCAACTGGTCATGGAACATTCTCCAGGATAGATCATATCTTGGGTCATAAATCAAGCCTTGGTATATCGAAGAAAATTGAAATCGTATCAAGTATCCTTTCCAACAACAACAGTATGAGACAAGATATCAATTACAGGAAAAAATCTGTAAAAGATATGAATACATGGAGGCTAAACAATATACTACTAAATAACCAAGAGATCACTGAAGAAATCAGAGGGGAAATAAAAAAATACCTAGAGACAAAGGACAATGAAAACATGACGAACAAAAACCAATGGGATGCAGCAGAAGCAGTTGTAAGAGGGAAGATTATAACAATACAATCCTACATCAAGGAACAAGAAATATCTCAAATAAACAACCTAACCTTACACCTAAAGCAATTAGAGAAAGAAGGACAAAAAAAAAAAAAAAACCCCAAAGTTAGCAGTAGGAAAGAAATCATGAAAATCAGATCAGAAATAAATGAAAAAGAAATGAAGGAAATGATAGCAAAGGTCAATAAAACTAAAAGCTAGTTCTCTGAGAAGATAAACAAAATTGATAAACCATTAGCCAGACTCATCAAGAAAGAAAGGGAGAAGACTCAAATCACTAGAATTAGAAATGTAAAAGGAGAAGTAACAATTGACACTGCAGAAATAGAAAGGATCATGAGAGATTACTACAAGCAATTATATGCCAATAAAATGGACAACTTGGAAGAAATGGACAAATTCTTAGAAAAGTACAACCTTCCGAGACTGAACCAGGAAGTAATAGAATATATAAGCAGACCAATCACAAGCACTGAAATTGAGACTGTGATTAAAAATCTTCCAACAAACAAAAGCCCAGGACCAGATGGCTTCACAGGCAAAGTCTATCAAACATTTAGAGAAGAGGTAACACCTATCCTTCTCTAACTCTTCCAAAATACAGCAGAGGGAGGAACACTCCCAAACTCATTCTACGAGGCCACCATCACCCTGATACTAAAACCAGAGATGTCACAAAGAAAGAAAACTACAGGCCAATATCACTGATGAACATAGATGCAAAGATCCTCAACAAAATACTAGCAAACAGAATCCAACAGCACATTAAAAGGATCATACACCATGATCAAGTGGGATTTATCCCAGGAATGCAAGGATTCTTCGATATACGCAAATCAATCAATGTGATAAACCATATGAACGAATTGAAGGAGAAAAACTATATGATCATCTAAATAGATGCAGAGAAAGCTTTTGAAAAAATTCAAAACCCATTTATGATAAAAGCTCTCCAGAAAGTAGGCACAGATGGAACTGCCTCAACATAATAAAGTCCATATGTGACAAACCCACAGCCAACATCGTTCTCAGTGGTGAAAAACTGAAACCATTTCCAGTAAGATCAGGAACAAGACAAGGTTGCCCACTCTCACCACTATTATTCAACATAGTTTTGGAAGTTTTAGCCACAGCAATCAGAGAATCAAAACAAAGAAAAGGAATCCAAATCAGAAAAGAACAAGTAAAACTGTCACTCTTTGCAGATGACATGATACTATACATAAAGAACCCTAAAGATGCTACCAGAAAGCTGCTAGAGCTAATCAGTGAATGTGGTAAAGTAGCAGGATACAAAATTAATGCACAGAAATCTCTTGCATTCCTATACACAAAAAACGAAAAATCGGAAAGAGAAATTAAGGAAACACTCCCACTTACCATTGCAACAAAAAGAATAAAATATCTAGGAATAAACCTACCTAAGGAGACAAAAAACCTGTATGCAGAAAACTATAAGACATTGATGAAAGAAATTAAAAATGATACAAACAGATGGAGAGTTATACCATGTTCTTGGATTGGAAGAATCAACATTGTGAAAATGACTATACTACCCAAAGCAATCTACAGATTCAATGTAATCCCTATGAAATTACCAAGGGCATTTTTCACAGAACTAGAACAAAAAATTGCACAATTTGTATGGAAACACAAAAGACCCTGAGTAGCCAAAACAATCATGAGAAAGAAAAACGGAGCTGGAGGAATCATGCTCCTGGACTTCACACTTATACTTCAAAGCTACAGTAATCAAGACAATATGGTACTGACAGAAAAACAGAAATATAGATCAATGGAACAGGGTAGAAAGCCCAGAGATAAACCCACACACATATGGTCACCTTATCTTTGATAAGGAGGGAAGAATATACAACCTAGAAAAGGCAGCCTCTTCAATAAGTGGTGCTGGGGAAACTGGACAGCTACATGTAAAAGAATGAAATTGTAACACCAAACACAAAAATAATCTCAAAATGGACTAAAGACCTAAATGTAAGGTCAGACACTATCAAACTCTTAGACGAAAACATAGGCAGAACACTGTATGATATAAATGACAACAAGATCCTTTTTGACCCTCCTCCTAGAGGAATGGAAATAAAAACAAAAATAAACAAATGGGACCTAATGGAACTTAAAAGCTTTTGCACAGCAAAGGAACCCATAAACAAGATGAAAAGACAACTCTCAGAATGGGAGAATGTATTTGCAGACGAAGCAACTGACAAAGGATTAATCTCCAAAATACACAAGCAGCTCATGCAGCTCAATATCAAAAAAACAAACAACCCAATCCAAAAATGGGCAGAAGACCTAAATAGACATTTCTCCAAAGGAAGTATACAGATTGCCATCAAACACATGAAAGGATGCTCAACATTCCTAATCATTTGAGAAATGCAAATCAAAACTACAATGCGGTATCACCTCACACCACTCAGAATGCCCATCATCAAAAAATCTACAAGCAATAAATTCGGAGAAGGTGTGGAGAAAAGGGAACCCTCTTGCACTGTTGGTGGGAATGTAAATTGATACAGCCACTATGGAGAACAGTATGGAGGTTCCTTAAAAAACTAAAAATAGAAGTACCATATGACCCAACAATCCCACTCCTGGGCATATACCCTGAGAAAACCATAATTCAAAAAAAGTCATGTACCACAATGTTCATTGCAGCTCTATTTATAATAGCCAGGACATGGAAGCAACCTAAGTGTCCATCGACAGATGGATAAAGAAGATGTGGCACATATATACAATGGAATATTATTCAGCCATAAAAAGAAACGAAATTGAGTTATTTGTAGTGAGGTGGATGGACCTAGAGACTGTCATAAAGAGTGAAGTAAGTCAGAAAGGGAACGATACCGTATGCTAGCACATATATATGGGATCTAAAAAGAAAAAAAAATGGTTCTGAAGGACCTATGGGCAGGGCAGGAATAAAGACTCAGATGTAGAGAATGGACTTGAGGACACAGGGAGGGGGAAGGATAAGCTGGGACGAAGTGAGAGAGTGGCATGTACATATATACACTACCAAACGTAAAATAGATAGCTAGTGGGAAGCAGCCGCGTAGCACAGGGAGATCAGCTCGGTGCTTTGTGTTCACCTAGAGGGGCGGGATAGGGATGGTGAGAGGGAGACCCAAGAGGGAGGAGATATGGGGATATATGTATATGTATAGCTGATTCACTTTGTTATAAAGCAGAAACTAACACACCATTGTAAAGCAATTATACTCCAAAAAAGTTGTTAAAAAAATGAAATCATATATGAGACCACCATAGTAGGCAGAAAATGTAGAGCAGTTTGCTATTTGTGTGGATTGCAGTAGTGGAGGGGCTGAGCCTGGCTCACTTAGCTGCTTGAGTCTGCTCGCCCCATGCCTGGTTTCCCTATGTAGCATTTGCAAACACCTTTTTACAGTTTCAGAGAAAATTTACATGTTGCTTGGCATCATTTTAGTGTCAACGTATTTAAAAATCAAATTCTAATTTGGAAAATCATTCTATATTTCACATATTTGAGATTCTCTATTAACTAGAATAGAAAACCCACTTTCTGACCTTGCTAGATAACAGTATATTATCTGAGCAGATTTCAAAAGTAGGTTGAGTAAGTGGCTTCACCTCTGATTACATTTGAAGAGGGTCAAATGGCCCCTGGGCAAAAATATCTCCCTTATAATTTACAGGTCACACCTGAAAGAGAATTTTATAAGGACCCTTGATTTAAGTGGTTAAGTAATTTACCTTATCTAGGCAAGTAATATATTAGCAGCGAATTCAATCCAATTCAATGTGAATGTGTTGGATGTCTATGATGTACAAGGCATTATATTGTGTTTTAGGAATACAAAGATGAATAAAACACCTTTCCCTCAGAAAGCTTATGGTTTGGTAGTGGATTCTGGCAAATGTACATCTACTTACATGATATAGTTTTTTGTTTATGGTAGGAAGAAATATTTTGATGGGTGATACTGGTGAACTTTGAGAAGAGGTGTGGATGCTGCTGGGAGAGGTTGAAGGCTACAGTCATATGGAATTCATGGGTAGATTGGTGACTTTGGTATCAGTCAATGAAATGTGTACCAAAAAGATAAGATGAGGAGTGTTATAAACACATTTGGTTCCTCTAGAAGCTTGAATTTTACATCATAGCGCTGTTGGAGTGTGGCCAGGAGAGACCAGCTGACTGGCTGTCAAGAAACCTAACAAGGTAGAATATACCTTGGTTAATTTACCCCAGTGTAGGATTTAGTTCTTAGCTCTGTAGACTCAGAATCTCTGTGTGATCTCCCAGAACTAATTAAACCCATGGATATTGCCTTAGGTTCACAAAGCTTACAAGAGATGTGTGTTTAAAGCCACAACAGAATGCCAATGATTAATTTGTCATAAAAATATATGATTGTCAAGTCAATTTTCATAGTATACAGAATGAATTCTCTTTCTGTGGGAAAAGTTTCAGAATGTTGTTAGGTAATCATGAGATCAGAATAAGGACAATTATTTTTGTAGTTTAAATATTTAATAGCATCAGACTCTGATGCTTCCATCAGTTAACAAAAGGCCTGTAACTGGTGGCTTATAGGACATTTGGAACTTTGGGTCAAGATTCTGCCTTAGGTCTTGAATCTCCTAATTACTAGATTCCACGCTATGTTCCCCCTAACGTTATAAATTTCTTGTGCATCTTTCCGGAGATATTCTATGGCTATACCAGCAAATATATATTTATACACATCTATTTCTCCCCTTTTCAGCTAAATGACAGCACGTTGCACACCTATTCTACAATTTGCTTTTTTTATGAAACAATACTATATGTATGTTTAAGACATATTTTCTATGAGTAGCTAAAGTACTGACTTATTCCATTTTTTTATAGCTGCGAAGAATTCTATCGTAGAGAGTGTCATGATTTATTTTACCAGTCCCATATTGATGGGCATTTCATTATTTCAATCTTTTGATATTACAAACCATGTAGCAATGGCATATCTTCAATGTCTTTGTCTCTGTTGGCTTAGCAGTCCCAGTTCGTTTTCTTCTTAAATTTTATGTTCCTCAAGATTTTATCCTCTTCTCACAGTACTCACTGACCCTGGCAAATCATATTCATTTTCATGGCTTTACTTATCGTCTATATGCTGATGCTTCTTACATCTGTATTTTTAATCCATATCTTCCTTTTCATGTCCAGAACTGTATATGAATTGCCTGCTGTACAGTTCATTGGGATGTCCAATGTGAATGTGAAGTTTGATATGTGCTTAAATGGATCTCTTCATATTCACTACCCCTATGCCCCCATCAAATATGTTCTTCCTTAGTATTCCTCCTACCTTGATGACTGACTCCACAATCTCCCTGTTGCCCAAGGTAGAAAGTTGAGAAGAATCATGATTCCTCTTCAACCTCTTCATCCAGTCACCAAGTATTGTTTTCCATTTTTTTTGAATGTGTTACATTTAATTTTTTAGTAAGTGTTGAAGCAATGTTGAGAAAGAGTTGAAAGCATTTTCTTCCTACAGTCCTAATTAGAATAGTCAGAATGTTGCTTTTTTTTTCTGATAACAACCAAAACATTTATTCTTAATAGTATACATTGAGAACTGTTGATTTGATTTGATTTTTTAATAGTTTAAAAAAAATTTTAAATTAATTTTTATTGGAGTATGGTTGTCTTACAATGTTGTGTTAGCCTCCACTGCACAACAAAATGAATCAGGCGTATACATACAGATATCCCCTCCCTTTTGGATTTCCTTTGCATTTAGGTTACCACAGTACATTAGTTAGAGTTCCCTGTGCTATACAGTATGTTCCCATCAGTTGTCTATTTTATACATAGTATCAATAATGTATATGTGTCAATCCCAGTCTCCCAATTCCTCCCACCCCACCCCTTTCCCTCTTGGTATCCATTCATTTATTCTCTACATCTGTGTCTCTATTTCTGCTTTGCAAATAAGATCATCTATACCATTTTTCTAGATTCCACATATATGCATTATCATACAATATTTGCTTCTCCTTCTGACTTACTTCACTCTGTATGACACTCTCTAGGCCCATCCATGTCTCTACAAATGACCCAATTTCATTCCTTTTTATGGCTGAGTAATACTCCATTGTATATATGTACCACATCTTCTTTATCCATTCCTCTGTTGATGGACATTTAGGTTGCTTCCATGTCCTGGCTATTGTAAATGGTGGTGCTATGAACACTGGAGTGCATGTGTTTTTTTGAATTATGGTTTTCTCTGGGTATATGCCCAGTAGTGGTATTGTTGGATCAATCACCAAGTATTGTTGATTCCACTTTTTTTTTTTTTTTTGGCTGCATTGGGTCTTGGTTGCTGCACGTGGGCTTTCTCTAGTTGTGGCAAGTGGGGGTTACTCTTCGCTGAAGTGCATGAACTTCTCATTGTGGTGGCTTCTCTTGTTGCAGAGCACAGGATCTAGGTGCATGGGTTTCAGTAGTTGCAGCACACGGGCCCTAAAGCATGCGGGGCTTCAGTAGTTGCGGCATGTGGGCTCAGTATTTGGGGCACATGGGCCTTAACGCATGCGGACTTCAGTAGTTGTGGCACACAGGCTTCAGTAGTTATGGTGCCTGGGCTCAGTAGCTGTGGCACATGGGCTTAGTTGATCCACGGCATGTGGGATCTTCCCGGACCAGGGATCGAACCTGTGTTCCCTGCCTTGGCTGGCAGATTCTTAACCACTGCATCACCAGGGAAGTCCTTGATTCTACTTCTTATATACTCTCTGTGATGTTGTAAGAAATATATATATTTGGTCATTCAGATGACCAAAAAGTATTTCTCATATATATTTGGTCTTCATCCACAGTTCCTGGCTCACAGCTCCCCAAACCCTTGGAAGTTCCTAAGTGTTGAGAGTGATAAATGTATCTTTTGTTATGTGAATGTACTGACTTTTTGAAGCATCTAAGGAGTGGGGTTGGTTGCTGGAAGAACCAGCAGTGATTAGAGGGTTGGGACTTTCAGTCCTACCCCTTGATTTCCAGGGAGGGGAGAGGGGCTGGTGGTCGAACCAATCACCATTGGCCAATGATTTACTCAATCATGACTATGTAATGAAGTCACCATAAAAACTGAAAAGGACAGTTTTTTGTCCTTTTTTCGGAGAGCTTCCACATCAGGGAAACAGAATGCTTCTGCATGCCACTCTGCTGGACCCCAAGCTCCATGAGGACAGACGCTCCATTGTTTGAGACCTTTCCCTATCTATCTCTTCATCTGGCTGTTGATTCCTATCCTTCAATATTCTTATAATAAAACAGGCAATCTAGTTAGTAAAAAAGTTTCCTGAGTTCTGTGAGTCATTCTAGCAAATTAATCGAACCCAAGGTCATGGGAACCTCTGATTGATAGTCAGTCAGTCAGAAGTACAGGTAACAGCATAGACTTGTGACTGGCATCTTAAGTGGAGGGTGGTCTTGTGGGACTGAGCCCTTTATCTGTGTAATGTGATTCTATCTTTGGGTAAAGAGTATCCAAATTGAGTTGAATTCTCAGACACTCTGCTGGCATCTGAGAATTTCTTGTTGGTGTGGGGAAGCCCACACACACGTTGGTATTTGGTCCGGGGATCCTATTTACTCTCAAATACTGTTTTTGTTCCTACATGTCAGTGGTTCTCAAAGTGTGGTCCCTGGACCAGCAGCTTTAGCATCACTGAGAATTTATTAGAAATGCAAATTCTTGAGATATACCGCATGCACACTGAATAAGGAACTCTGAGGCCCATGGGGCCCAGCGTTTTCTTGTTTGTTTGTTTTTGTTTTTTATATATATATATATATATTTTAACATCTTTATTAGGGTATAATTGCTTTACAATGGTGTGTTAGTTTCTGCTTTATAACAAAGTGAATCAGTTATACATATACATATATTCCCATATGTCTTCCCTCTTGCGTCTCCCTCCCTCCCAGCCTCCCTATCCCACCCCTCCAGGCGGTCACAAAGCACGGAGCCGATATCCCTGTGTCATGCCCACTAGCTATCTACCTTACGTTTGTTAGTGTGTATATGTCCATGACTCTCTCTCGCCCTGTCACAGCTCAACCTTCCCCCTCCCCATATCCTCAAGTCCGTTCTCCAGTAGGTCTGTGTCTTTATTCCTGTCTTACCCCTGGGTTCTTCATGACAATTTTTTTTTCTTCTTAAATTCCATATATATATATGTTAGCATATGGTATTTGTCTTTTTCTTTGTGACTTACTTCACTCTGTATGGCAGACTCTAGGTCCATCCACCTCATTACAAATAGCTCAATTTCGTTTCTTTTTATGGCTGAGTAATATTCCATTGTATATATGTGCCACATCTTCTTTATCCATTCATCCGATGAGGGGCACTTAGGTTGTTTCCATCTCCGGGCTATTGTAAATAGAGCTGCAATGAATATTTTGGTACATGACTCTTTTTGGATTTTGGTTTTCTCAGGGTATATGCCCAGTAGTGGGATTGCTGGGTCATATGGTAGTTCTATTTGTAGTTTTTTAAGGAACCTCCATACTGTTCTCCATAGTGGCTGTACCAATTCACATTCCCACCAGCAGTGCAAGAGTGTTCCCTTTTCTCCACACCCTCTCCAGCATTTATTGTTTCTAGATTTTTTGATGATGGCCATTCTGACTGGTGTGAGATAATATCTCATTGGAGTTTTGATTTGCATTTCTCTAATGATTAATGATGTTGAGCATTCTTTCATGTGTTTGTTGGCAGTCTGTATATCTTCTTTGGAGAAATGTCTATTTAGGTCTTCTGCCCATTTTTGGATTGGGTTGTTTGTTTTTTTGTTATTGAGCTGCGTGTGCTGCTTGTAAATTCTGGAGATTAATCCTTTGTCAGTGCTTCATTTGCAAATATTTTCTCCCATTCTGAGGGTTGTCTTTTGGTCTTGTTTATGGTTTCCTTTGCTGTGCAAAAGCTTTGAAGTTTCATTAGGTCCCATTTGTTTATTTTTGTTTTTATTTCCATTCCTCTAGGAGGTGGGTCAGAAAGGATCTTGCTGTGATTTATGTCATAGAGTGTTCTGCCTATGTTTTCCTCTAAGAGTTTGATAGTTTCTGGCCTTACATTTAGGTCTTTAATCCATTTTGAGCTTATTTTTGTGTATGGTGTTAGGGAGTGATCTAATCTCATACTTTTACATGTAGCTGTCCAGTTTCCCCAGCACCACTTATTGAAGACGCTGTCCTTTCTCCACTGTACATTCCTGCCACCTTTATCAAAGATAAGGTGACCATATGTGCGTGGGTTTATCTCTGGGCTTTCTACCCTGTTCCATTGATCTATATTTCTGTTTTTGTGCCAGTACCATACTGTCTTGATTACTTTAGCTTTGTAGTATAGTCTGAAGTCAGGGAGCCTGATTCCTCCAGCTCCGTTTTTCTTTCTCAAGATTGCTTTGGCTACTTGGGATCTTTTGTGTTTCCATACAAATTGTGCAATTTTTTGTTCTAGTTCTGTGAAAAATGCCCTTGGTAGTTTCATAGGGATTGCACTGAATCTGTAGATTGCTTTGGGTAGTATAGTCATTTTCACAATGTTGATTCTTCCAATCCAAGAACATGGTATATCTCTCCATCTGTTTGTATCATCTTCAATTTCTTTCATCAGTGTCTTATAGTTTTCTGCATACAGTTTTTTTGTCTCCTTAGGTAAGTTTATTCCTAGGTATTTTATTCTTTTTGTTGCAATGGTAAATGGGAGTGTTTCCTTAATTTCTCTTTCCGATTTTTCGTTTTTTGTGTATAGGAATGCAAGAGATTTCTGTGCATTAATTTTGTATCCTGCTACTTTACCACATTCACTGATTAGCTCTAGCAGCTTTCTGGTAGCATCTTTAGGGTTCTTTATGTATAGTATCATGTCATCTGCAAAGAGTGACAGTTTTACTTGTTCTTTTCCAATTTGGATTCCTTTTCTTTCTTTTTCTTCTCTGATTGCTGTGGCTAAAACTTCCAAAACTATGTTGAATAATAGTGGTGAGAGTGGGCAACCTTGTCTTGTTCCTGATCTTACTGGAAATGCTTTTAGTTTTTCACCATTGAGAACGATGTTGGCTGTGGGTTTGTCACATATGGACTTTATTATGTTGAGGCAGTTCCATCTGTGCCTACTTTCTGGAGAGCTTTTATCATAAATGGGTTTTGAATTTTTTCAAAAGTTTTCTCTGCATCTATTTAGATGATCATATGGTTTTTCTCCTTCAATTCGTT
This sequence comes from Globicephala melas, assembly GCF_963455315.2. Taxonomy (NCBI): domain Eukaryota; kingdom Metazoa; phylum Chordata; class Mammalia; order Artiodactyla; family Delphinidae; genus Globicephala; species Globicephala melas. Next base: position 87,613,869 of record NC_083317.1, on the reverse strand, counting down.
CATATGGTTTATCACATTGATTGATTTGCGTATATCGAAGAATCCTTGCATTCCTGGGATAAATCCCACTTGATCATGGTGTATGATCCTTTTAATGTGCTGTTAGATTCTGTTCGCTAGTATTTTGTTGAGGATTTTTGCATCTATATTCCTGATTGATACTGGCCTGTAGTTTTCTTTCTTCGTGACATCTTTGTCTCATTTTGGTATCAGGGTGATGGTGGCCTCATAGAATGAGTTTAGGAGTGTTCTTTTCTGCTGTATTTTGGAAGAGTTAGAGAAGGATAGGTGTTACCTCTTCTCTAAAGGTTTGATAGAATTCACCTGTCAAGTCAACAGGTCCTGGGCTTTTGTTTGTTGGAAGATTTGTAATCAGAGTCTCAATTTCAGTGCTTGTGATTGGTCTGTTCATATTTTCTATTTCTTCCTGGTTCAGTCTCAGAAGGTTGTGCTTTTCTAAGAATTTGTCCATTTCTTCCAGGTTGTCCATTTTTTTGGCATAGAGTTGCTGGTAGTAGTCTCTTAGGATGCTTTGTATTTCTGTGGTGTCTGTCGTAACCTTTCCTTTTTCATTTCTAATTTTATTGATTAGAGTCCTCTCCCTCTTTTTCTTGATGAGTCTGGCTAATGGTTTATTAATTTTGTTTATCTTCTCAAAGAACGAGCTTTTAGTTTTATTGATCTTTGTTATCATTTCCTTCATTTCTTTTTCATTTATTTCTGATCTGATTTTCATGATTTTTTTCCTTCTGCTAACTTTGGGGTTTTTTTTGTTCTTCTGTCTCTAATTGCTTTAGGTTAGGTTGTTTATTTGGGATGTTTCCTGTTTCTTGTGGTGGGATTGTATTGCTATAAACTTCCCTCTTAGAACTGCTTTTCCTGCATCCCATAGGTTTTTGTTCATCATGTTTTTATTGTCATTTGTTTCTAAGTATTTTTAATTTCCTCTTTGATTTCTTCAGTAATTCTTGGTTTTTAAGTACTGTAATGTTTAGCCTCCATGTGTTTGTATGTTTTACAGATTTTTTCCTGTAATTGATGTCTAGTCTAATAGTGTTGTGGTCGGCAAAGATACTTGATAAAATTTCAATATTCTTAAATTTACCAAGGCTTGATTTATGACCCAAGATATGATATATCCTGGAGAATATTCCATGAGCACTTGAGAAGAAAGTGTATTCTGTTGTTTTTGTATGGAATGTCCTATAAATATCAATTAAGTCCATCTTGTTTGATGTATCATTTAAAACTTGTGTTTCCTTATTTATTTTCATTTTGGATGATCTGTCCATTGGTGGAAGTGGGGTGTTAAAGTCCCCTACTATGATTGTGTTACTGTCAATATCCCATTTTATGGCTCTTAGCATTTGCCTTATGTATTGAGGTGCTCCTATTTTGGGTGCATAAATATTTACAATTGTTATATCTTCTTGTAGGATTGACCCCTTGATCATTATGTAGTGTCCTTCTTTTTCTCTTGTAATAGTCTTTATTTTAAAATCTATTTTGTCTGATATGAGAATTGCTACTCCAGCTTTCTTTTGATTTCCATTTGCATGGAATATCTTTTCCCATCCCCTCACTCTCAGTCTGTATGTGTCCCTAGGTCTGAAGTGGTTCTCTTGTAGACAGCATATATATGGGTCTTATTTTTGTATCCATTCATCCAGTCTATGTCTTTTGGTGGGAACATTTAATCCATTTACATTTATGGTAGTTATCCATATGTATGTTCCTATTACCATTTCCTTAATTGTTTTGGATTTGTTATTATAGGTCTTTTCCTTGTCTTGTGTTTCCTGCCTAGAGAAGTTCCTTTAGCATTTGTTGTAAAGCTGGTTTGGTGGTGCTGAATTCTCTTAGCTTTTGCTTGTCTGTAAAGTTTTTAATTTCTCCATCAAATCTAAATGAGATCCTTGCTGGGTAGAGCAATCTTGTTTGTAGTTTTTCACTTTCATCACTTTTAATATGTCCTGCCAGTCCCTTCTGGCTTGCAGAGTTTCTGCTGAAAGATCAGCTGTTAACCTTATGGGTATTCCCTTATATGTTATTTGTTGCCTTCCCCTTGCTGCTTTTAATACTTTTTCTTTGTATTGAATTTTTGATAGTTTGATTAATATGTGTCTTGGCATGTTTCTCCTTGGATTTATCCAGTATGGGACTCTCTGCACTTCTTGGACTTGATTGACGATTTCCTTTCCCATATTAGGGAAATTTTCAAGTATAATCTCTTCAAATATTTTCTCAGTCCCTTTCTTTTTCTATTCTTCTTCTGGGACCCCTATAATTCAAATGTTGCTGCATTTAATGTTGTCCCAGACAGTCTCTTAGACTGTCCTCAATTCTTTTCATTCTTTTTTCTTTATTCTGCTCTGTGGTAGTTATTTCCACTATTTTATCTTCCAGGTCACTTCTCCATTCTTCTGTGTCAGGTATTCTGCTATTGATTCCTTCTAGAGAATTTTTCATTTCATTTATTGTGTTGTTCATCATTGTTTTTTTGCTCTTTAGTTCTTCTAAGTCCTTGTTAAAACGTTTCTTGTATTTTCTCCATTCTGTTTCCATGATTTTGGATCATCTTTACTATCATTGCTCTGAATTCTTTTTCAGGTAGACTGCCTATTTCCTCTTCATATGTTTGGTCTGGTAGGTTTTTACCTTGCTCCTTCATCTGCTGTGTATTTCTCTGTCTTCTCATTTTGCTTAACTTACTGTGTCTGGCGTCTGCTTTCTGCAGGCTGCAGGTGTGTCTTTCCCATTGTTTTGGTGTCTACTTCCTGTGGGTAGGGTTGGTTCAGTGGGTTGTGTAGGCTTCCTGATGGAGGGGACTGGTTCCTGTGTTCTGGTGGATAAGGCTGTATCTTGTCTTTCTTTTGTGTAGAGCCACATCTGGCAGTGTGTTTTGGGGTGTCTGTGACCTTATTATGATTTTAGGCAGCCTCTCTACTAGTGGGTGGGGGTGTATTCCTGTCTTGATAGTTGTTTGGCATAGGTTGTCCAGCAGTGTAGCTTGTTGGTCATTGAGTGGAGCTGGGTCTTAGTGTTGAGTTGGAGATCTCTGAAAGAGCTTTCACCATTTGCTATTATGTGGAGCCGGGAGGTCTCTGATGGACCAATGTCCTGAATTTGGCTCTCCCACCTCAGAGGCTCAGGCCTGACACCCGGCCAGAGCACCTAGACCCTGCAGCCACACAGCTCAAAAAAAAGGGAGAAAAAAAGAAAGAAAGAAAGAAAGAATAAAATAAAATAAAGTTATTAAAATAAATTTTTTTAATTGTTAAAAATAAAAAAGTAATTAAAAAGAAAGAAAGAAGAGAGCAACCAAACCATGAAACAAATCCACCAATGATAACAAGTCCTAAAAACTATACTAAAAACAAAAACAAAAAAATGAACCGACAGAACCCTAGGACAAATGGTAAAAGCAAAGCTATACAGACAAAATCACACAAAGAAGCATACACATACACAGTCACAAAAAGAGAAAAAGGAAAAAAATATATATATGTAACAGAAAAAGGAAGAAAGCAACCAAATCAGTAAACAAATCTATCAATGATAATAAGCTCTGAATACTAAGCTAAGATAAACATAAAACCAGAAACAAATTAGATGCAGAAAGCAAACCCCAACTCTACAGTTGCTCCCAAAGTCCACCGCCTCAATTTTGGGATGACTTGTTGTCTATTCAGGTATTCCACCAATGCAGGGTACATCAAGTTGACTGTGGAGATTTAATCCGCTGCTCCTGAGGCTGCTAGGAGAAATTTCCCTTTCTCTTCTTTGTTCACACAGCTCCTGGGGTTCAGTTTGGATTTGGCCCTGCTTCTGCATGTAGGTCACCTGAGGGCATCTGTTCCTGCTCAGACAGGACAGGCTTAAAGGAGCAGCTGATTAGGGAGCTCTGGCTCACTCAGGCCGGGGGGAGGGAGGGGTACGGAGTGCGGGGAGAGCCTGCAGCGGCAGAGGCCAGCATGACATTGCACCAGCCTGAGGTGCGCCGTGCATTCTCCCGGGGAGTTGTCCCTGGATCATGGGACCCTGGCAGTGGCTGGCTGCACAGCCTCCTGGGAGGGGAGGTGTGGATAGTGACCTGTGCTTGCACACAGGCTTCTTGGTGGCTGCAGCAGCAGCCTTAGCGTTTCATGCCCGTCTCTGGTGTCCACACGGATAGCCACAGCCCGTGCCCCTCTCTGGAGCTGGTTTAGGCGGTGTTCTGAATCCCCTCTCCTCACACACCAGGAAACAATTGTCTTTTGCCTCTTAGGCAGTTCCAGGCATTTTTTCTCATTTCATTTTTAAAAGGTTTCCACTAATTTTCTTGGTTTGAAAACCCATTTGTTTGAAATAAGACAGTGATCTCACAGTTCCTCAGATCATTATTATTATCTTAAATTTTTCTGCACTGTATCTGCACAGAAGTATCAGATAATGGAGCAATGGAGTAATTAGCATGTTAGATAATAGAATGTTTGTTGAAATTCATTGCGTACAATGTGATTCTTTTATAGCAGTTAAAAATCCCACTTCCTTTTACCTCCTTTCATAGTGGTAACTATATATCCCAGGTCATTTCTGTTAATCTCCTGTCTTTTAACTAACATCAATGTATAAATAATGTTCACAGTACTCTGTAGAACACAGACCCTAGAAACTTTCCAGCCACAGTCTAAATTCTATGAAAGGTAATCCCACAACAAAAAGTCTCAGAGCAGAGTACCTTCTTCTGTTATGTATTCAAAGCCACTTCTCTTTTGCCAGGAAATAGCCCCCATATGGAAACTCCAGATCTATAACTATTGAAGAATATACATTTTTATCTTACTCAGGAAGATCTTCTAACTCCAGAGGACTAACTGCAAACCTTAAGATGTAAAAGACTGCTTTTTTATGTATGAAAAGAAGTCCAACCACTTCTCACTGGAGATGAAGAAAATGTCGGCACACTAACGCAGAAAATGAAACAGGAGCCATCACTTGGGAAGAGATGACAGTGAAGTGTGGAAGGAGGCAGAGGAGATTTAAGAAATCAGATTAGCTGTGTCTTAATTACCAAGATTCCAAAATTAATCTAGACACATATTTCTGAACTCATCCTCAGTGGGATTTTATCTCTGCTCCCCTTTATTTTAACTCAATTGGGGCATTATTGTCAGAACACAGCAGTCTCATGTGATGAACTACATTTTAACTAAGTCATTATATGCTGTTGGAGAAGATTTTCTATTCTGCTTTAGTCACATTCAAATAAGTGCCAGTATTATTTAATACACTGTAACTATTTCAAATCAAAACCTTACCCAAGGGCTTCCCTGGTGGCACAGTGATTAAGAATCCACCTGCCAATGCAGGCGACACGGGTTCGACCTCTGGTCTGGGAAGATCCCACATGCCACGGAGCAGCTAAGCCCGTGCACCACAACTACTGAGCCTGTGCCCTAGAGCCCTCGAGCAGCAACTACTGAGCCCAAGTGCTGCAACTACTGAAGGCTGTGCGCCTAGAGCCATGCTCTGCAACAAGAGAAGTCACCACAATGAGAAGCCCGTGCACCACAATGAAGAGTAACCCCAGCTCACTGAAACTAGAGAGAGCCCGTGCACAGCAACGAAGACCCAACATAGCCAAAAAAAAATTTATTAATTAATTTTAAAACAACAACAACAACAAAATATAAAACTTACCCAAATAATCCTTACACAGCAGGGAAGGGAGCACCATCACTGAGCCATGCTGAGTATATATCAAATACCTTGATAGAGTAATAATGGCCTATTAATCAGAGCACAGGTTAAATGGGCCCACCATCTGCTCTACATCAATATTCTGATAAACTATTTAAAGAAAAAGCAATGTCACCACCATCCTATACCAACCCGCGCTTTCAGAATGAAAGACACTGGGTCAATTATCAAGTATTTCCACATAGTAGTAACAGTCATGGATTTGCACAACTTGAATCTAAACCTAAGTACTAAAATAAATCACGGGCTCCCGGCATTAAAATATTCAGTCCTGTTTTTTAAAAAATTAAATCTTTGAATATTTTTTCAGATTCCTCAGTACACATGTCATAGCAAAAATTCCACTGTGCTGGAATTGACTTATAGTCACATTTAATGATTGAGTGCCCACTACGTACAAGACTCTGGGTCTCAACAGTGATCAAGAGAAACACCATCTCAGCCATCATATTACTTATGGTGTAAGTTCTGGTTTCTAGTCTCAAATCTACAACTCAGCTTGAAGGTAGTGACGTGATCTTGGACAAGTCACTTAATCTATCAGCCTCTTTTTTCTCATCTGTAAAATACAGAAGTTGGACCAGATCCTTACGAGCACTAAAATACTACGGGTATTCATACTGCTGCCGCTGCTGGGTCTGCATCACAGGAAGCAGACTGAAGTATTCATTTTCCAAACGTCAACTGGACAGTGTGAAGTTTACTGACTTGTGTCTTACCATGAACATACAGGTCAACTATGTCCAGTTTTAATCTTTAAAGCTTCACCTCAGATAAGACTTTTGGGTCCTTGAATGCTATTGGGAAAAGACATCATACTTAACACACACAGTATTAACATTTAAGAACTTTCTTTTATGAGTTGAGAAGCAATAACAGAGGAAACTAATAATTTATAATTGTGAAGGATTAATTCATGTCTTCAGCTGTGAACATGGACACACAGTGCCCCTTCATCCATATAAATGATTCCATCTGGATATCTGTGCTGCTACTAAATTCATCAAAAGGTCAAATGAGTTTAAACTTTCAAAAGAAGGATATAGATGTACTCCCTGTATACCTCCTTGATGTTTTAATTATTATTTATACTTATTCAGCGTCGTGTATTTAGTGGGACTGAGAATTCAGAATTAGGAGTTATGATCTGAAATCTAAAGTTTCTGGGTCTGCTTAAAAGTCATAGAATCCCAAATCTGGAGGAAATTCAAGTCTAACTCCCTCACTTTAAAGGTTATATACATATATATACACACATACACATACATATATACCCTAGAGAATTACCTGATTTTCCCAATATCCTATAGCTAGCAAGTGACATTGAGGACCTGAACCCAGACCTTTTAGCTCTTTCCATTAAGGGAAACTAATCCCTCAATATACACAAATGACAAGACCATATCCAAAATTCTTTCTAGTCTAAATTTCTAGGCTCCCTGGAGATGGTTAAAATCTAGATGGTTCGTATGCTACTGAACACAATTAGGCCTTCCATTTTCTGAGTGGAACTGAGAGCAGCACTCTGTCAATCTGAGTTCTTAGTTGCAAGTAACAAAAGACTTCAGCTGATTTAAGAAGGACAAAAAAAAAAATTAAGGCTTTCTGGGTAGTTTCTAGAATCACCAGAAAATATGGAAAAAAGGGGGTAGGAAAATAGAAACAAGGGGAGTTTGACAGCAGCCAAGACCAAAACAAAAATGAGGTCCTGGACCAGACTGGTGGCGACAACACCACAGCAGTCCCCACACTCTAGACCCTGCATGCTGCTGCCACCACCCTAGACTGGATTCTCTACTGGCCTTGGTTATTTGCTGCAAGATCCAAAGAACAGTCAAGGTGAAGCCCGGCACCTAAGCCCTAGCTACATGGCAGGTTGAAGAACACGCATCTGGCCTTTTCAGCTTCTAGCATGGAAGGCAAGCTTTGCCACAGGAATTCCCCAAATATAGGAAGGGGTCAGATCCAGAGAAGCTAACCAGCTAGCTAGACAAACAGACTGATGGACATAAATAAACCCTTGTTCACAACAAGTAATATATTTGAGAAACGTAAAGAAATACATCCATGTCTACAAAAATTAAGCCCCTCTAAGGGTGACTGAAACTGATCACTATGCAATATTCCAACTAACCTCAAGAATTTCATAATAGTGTAGAAGCCAACTTCAGCATGGTACATATAATATATATAGGAAGATCCACATTGTAACATTTATGCTATTATCTTTGGGTGGTGGGAAATGAGTAATTTTGACAAATTTACTCTCAGCTAGAGCTTCTAAATTTTTCTGCCACTTATATACACTTATATGTATTACATATGTACTAATTTCTTACCAAAATAATAATGAAGGGAAGAGCTTTCTAATTATACTGGTAATTTTACATGATTCCAGAGATTTTAACAATATATGATGCTTTCTAAGAGAGCACATATAGCATTTTATGACATTCACCAAAAAAAAACCCTTTTAAATGTTAATTTTATTTTTGCAGTTGTTTTAGAAACTTAAAGATTCACATTTTTCTGTAAATAATTTCCTTAAAGACTGGAATCTTTTAAATTACTTTTAAAAGGAGGGGGCACAGTTCTGGTTAAGAGGGAGTTTAGCCTGTCAAAACACCCTGTATTTTTCTCTTTACCAATTCATACATTTCCTTTCCTGACAAGTTTTATTACCCTCAGTTGCAGTTGCCTATAACTCTCTACTGCTCTTGCTCCTGGAGGGTTAATTTATAACATTTGGATTTCTTGGCACTCTTTCTTTTCCCCAAATACCCAAGCCCTCTACCCCTTAATTTTGCTAGTTAATTCTGTGCCCAGTCACTATTTATAGCTGGAAATAATCCCAGATTCGGACAGCTGGTCTTGTTTGGAGAGCTATAATCTCATTTAGTTTTACCACATATGACTCTAGGCCACAAACACATTAGGGCATGTATGTGAACTAAGAAGTTTAATAAACATGAAGCACATGTGCACAAACACGGATCCTATATCGTAAAGTTGCATACCATACTTTAAGGGAGAATGGACTGATAGTACAGCTAAGAGTATCTTTGGCACCGTTTCATGCAGGGCAAAGTTTCCCCTCCAGGCCAGTAGGCTCCTAGCGTCCTGTGAGCAGACCATGGTGTTTCCTATTGTTTCTTTCACCTGGAGCATCCTCCCTGAACCTCTCCACCAGCCTAAGGCCTACACATTGCTCAAAGGTCAGTTCAAATTCTGCCTTTTTCCTGAGGGATATACAAATGTGTAGCTAAAAATGAAAAAGGGGAATACAAACCTTGAAGACAGACATAAATAATAATCACAGGTACCACTGCTACCAAGTACCAGATTTACTTTTCACATCACACCACCCTTATAAGCATGGAATGATTATAATTGTCATGTTACAGGCAATGTAACCATTCTGTGACCTTAGAGAACTTTCAGTCTGATGGAATCAAATTTGTGCAAATTCACACAAAGGGCTAAGGGAGAATTTGCCCAGAGAATAAGAGTTTATTATAGCCTGGATTGGGGGGAAAACTCCTGCAAGGAAGCCCATTTTACAGACAAGGAAACAGGTTCACAGAGGTTAAATGTTCATGATCAGAACTAATAATTGGTGGAGCCAGAAAGCAGACACAGCAGGTCTGTCTGAGCCCAACATTCCCCCTCTTTCCACTATGGGAAGTTAACATATTCATTGTACATTCCCAACACTAAGTATATCAGTTACTTAGGGCTGCTGTAACAAATTACCACAAACTTGGTGGCTTATAACAATGGGAGTTTATTCTCTTATAGTTCTGGAGACCAGATACCTAAAATCAAGATGTCAGAAGGATGGGTTCCTTAGGGGGAGAATTTATTCCATGCTTCTCTCCTAGACTGTGGAAGGTACAGGCAATTCTTGGTGCTCCTTGACTTGTAGGTGCATCATTCCTATCTCTGCTTCCATCTTAACATGGCCTTCTCCATGTTCCTCCTTTGTGTCTATCTTAACTCCCCCCTCCCTTCTCTTATAAGGAAACTAGTCATTGATTAAGGACCCATGTTAAATCCAGGATTATCTCATCTCAAGGACCTTAACTTAATTACATCTGCAAAGACCCTATTTCCAAATATCACATTTTGTGACCTTTCCTAAGGTCACATTGACAGGTACCTGGGGTTAGAACTTGGACTTATCCTTTGCGGGAGACATTATTCAGCTCACTACACAAAGCACATTGTTTACAAGCCTGTTCTAGCTTTTACTTCTCGGCTGCAGGCCTCAAGTTCATCCAGGGGTTTGTGAAGAATTCTTGAGCATGTGCAAAGCCTTGGGCATGTAGGCCATCTTCCAGACCACCAAGAATAAGTGGGAGTTTACCAAGACCCACTGTGAACCGCCTCATTCCCTTTATCTCCCTAGTAATTTTCTCACTAGTCTGTTGGTTTCTTGTTTATTCCAACTAGGAGCACAACATCAGGCTAGCTGCATCATTAACCTTCCCTGTTTATTTGTCATTTCTGACAATAATTGAGGGCATGGGGTTTCCCACTCTCCTCTCCAAATCAAGTCAGGCCCCTCTAGTGGCTAACCTGCTCTTTTTTCATGGTTTGCTCCACCCTGACCAAACTATCACATGCTAGAACTGTGGGAGGTGGAATGGAAGCAGCCCAGGTTAATACAGCACAGACTCATTGCTTGTACCCGAGGTTCAGCAGTTGTTGTAAAATAAATACTTATCAATTTGTTGTATGCCCTAAGTCAATTTACAGATCTCTGAAATGGTTGTTTTTGGTAGTGTTATCCAGTTTTATCATTGCTTTCTGAGAAGAGGATTTGCTATGCTCCTTACTCTACTGCTCTAATCCCTCAATATTAACTAAAAATAGAGACATTGGGCTTCCCTCTTGGGGCACTGATTAAGAATCCAGCTGCCAGTGCAGGGGACATGGGTTTGAGCCCTGGTCCAGGAAGATCCCACATACCTCAGAGCAACTAAGCCTGTGCACCACAGCTACTGAAGCCCGCGTACCTAGAGCCCGTGCTCCGCAACAAGAGAAGCCACCGCAATGAGAAGCCCACGCACAACAGCGAAGAGTAGCCCCCACTCGTCACAACTAGAGAAAGCCCATGCGTAGCAATGAAGATCCAACGCAGCCATAAATAAATAAATAGATAGATAGATAGATAGATAGATAAATAAATACATATTAATTAATTAAAAAAAATAGAGCCATTGCCACATTGCAACTGTACTCTCAGTAGTGAGAGGAGAGAGGCAGAGAAGTCTCCAGAAATGCTCTCTCTGCACAGTTGGGATGGGACTAGACGGAGCGGGAACAGACAATAGTTTCTTTTTCCCTTCAAGCATATTTATTGTCTACATTTCTCAATATCTCAATAGTAAAAGAAAAGAGTATTATTGCCTAAGCCTATATTTTATAGATGAAAGGAAGAGTTCAAGATCTAGATAAAATAATCCATCCATCAAGATGCAAATTGCTACAGCAATTGTAGGTTACTCTGTATACATAGTCAAAAAATTCTCACCTATTGTCATTGTCCAGGGACCATACTGATGCATTTTAAATATTTATGAAGGTTTGTTTTAGTTTTATAAATCTATAAACCTGTTATTATGAAGTTTCCATAGCTCTTCTTTCTGACTAGGAAGCCAGATCATTGAAAACCACTCCTATTTATAATATAGTCCAGTTAAAAGGTGATAAATGCAATCGTTCATTATTGACTTTGGGGCTATTAAGGTACAAAGTAACTGGATCTATTTTTCCATCTATTCTTTCACCTGCACATGCCCATAAACATAACTGCAAGATAGTCTTTATTTCAGAGGCTACAAACTAGTAAACTCTGGCTGAAACAGAGGTTTTATTTAGCTCTTATAATACATTTTAAAGTATTGAGCTAATAATTAAAAATCCTCATATTTCACATAAAAAATGAGCACCTGCTTTTATTTTGAAAAAAGGGCAAGCAGTCTCCAATATGTTGCAACCTCCACCTGTCCCGGTAGTTTCCCTGACATCGAGAACCAAAGTCAGCTGCCATCAATCACTTCACTTGCGTTATTTTTCTTTTTATGGTAGAGAAATATTTTTTGTAAAAATGTCTGTATTAAAAATGGGAAGACAGGGCTTCCCTGGTGGCGCAGTGGTTGAGAGTCCGCCTGCCGATGCAGGGGACACGGGTTCGTGCCATGGTCTGGGAAGATCCCACGTGCCGCGGAGCGGCTGGGCCCGTGAGCCATGGCCGCTGAGCCTGCGCATCTGGAGCCTGTGCTCCGCAACGGGAGAGGCCACAACAGTGAGACGCCCACGTACCGCAAAAAAAAAAAAAAAAAGGGAAGACAAAATAGAAACTAAGAGGGCTATTTGATTATCCTTCACCCAGTTCTCTTCACTTAATGCCCTTTGTCTAACCCCTATAGGCATTTGAATTTGTGATCTTCCCTTTTTGTTCCTAGATTAAAACCAAATAATCTCTTGAAATAAAAATAATTCAAGATTGTGGGGTTCTTGCTTATCAGGTTGGCCTACGCCAGAAGGTAGTCCAGAAGCTGTCCAAAAATCAATTGATTGCATAGTATAGTGGTTACATGCCTAGATCCTAGAGCCAGATTATTTGAGTGCAAATCCTGACTTTGCCACTATAGATTTTGTGACCTTGGGCAAATTACTTAAAGTCTCTGAGATTCAGTTGTCCTGCCTGTAAAATGGGGAAAATAATAGCATCCACCTTGTAAGGTCATTTGAGGGTGAAATTAAGTGCTCAGAACTGTGCCTCGTAAGAGGTAAATGCTATATACATCTTTGCTATTATTCTTATAGAAAAGCAGCCACCCCTATAAGCACTCCCACATTGTCGAGTGTCAGTGGAAACAATCATGCTTTGTAAAACTAATCTATCCCCAGGACACATATAAACATTTTTATGAAATTATGTCTACACAATTAAAATTGGTTAGAGAACAAAGCAATTATCTAATAAATTGAACTAATGTAGACAGTTAATTTGCCTGGATAATTAATTCAGGTCTTAATTTTTTTTAACCTTTCAAAGCAACTAGTAGAGCTTGGATCCTGAAATGTCTAAATATCTACATCAAATCTCCAAATTACTCACTTTGCCTACATATTCCTAGTTGGTTATTTTTTTAAGTAACTTGTTTAAAAATAATAACAATTATGTCTTCAACAAAAAGTTGAAGTTCTACAAATATTAATGTCTCATCTAAGTACAATTCCCTTGAGCTCCCTACTCTACCTCTGAATTTTTCCTTTCTGAAAGGAGGTGCTTACAACTCAACTTCCTTCCCATTGTCCTCAGAACCACTGCTTGGACAGTTAGAGATTTATGGTAATCTGAGGCAAGGAAAGGAAAGAAAGTAAAAATGTACCTAATTCAAAGGAATGCACAAAGCATCATTTATAATTTAACAAAAATAGATCAAAGGCAGCTGTTAGATTCCAATACATGCATTCCATTAATGCAGTAAGGGGAAAATATAAGGGCATGAATACCACTGAATAACACAGAGTGAGTCTTAATTATCTATCCTGGAAGCAACCTATTCGCTTAAACATTGCCCAGCAATACAGGGAGATCCCTGCACTTCAGCCCTAACTAGAGCCCTAACTATGAAATCTGTAGTCCCAGGAAGGACCCATCCTAGGCCATTCTGGTTTCCAAAGGCTCTACTTTCAACTTCAGAATAATTTATGATGTCCACTGGAGACTCCCAGGGCAAAACTAGACATTATGTTGGTGGATTTGATCAACCAAATCAAAATAGCTACATCAAAATGTAAAAGATTTTTTTTAATTACCAATTAATGTGTGCTACAAACATTCCTCATCTTTACCCCAATCCTGGAGCTCAGGGATAGAGGGTCAGCTTCAGGAATGATGCGTCTCACATGACAAGGAATTTTTTTTTCTTGCAAGTTTAATGGTTCTCAGAAAATGACCAACTTGGGTGTTCTAGACGCTCTCATAGAAATAGAGAGGACACTACCAAGGGCCAGTTTCAAGTTTCAAATGGGGCCACTGATGAAGATGTTAATAAAGCAATGAATACCAGGTTCTGACCATACAATAAGTATTTTAAAAGTCCAGGGGTCAAATCTGGAGCTAACTTTTCCTACTCCATCTGTCCAACAGCTCCTCCCTGCTTTCAAACTCACTTTGCCCTCACTAAATTAATTATTTCATAAAACTGAATTAAGCACTGCCAGGTGAAACAATTTGGACTCCTGGAAAAGAGGCAAAATATATTTTTCTGCAAAGTGTTCACCTAGAGAATCAAACTACCCACAACACTATAAAACACAGACAAACAATATATATGCATGAGCAGAGCAATTTAAGGGTCCCATGTATTTTTGGATCAATGCAAGCTTTGGACCAAGCAAGACTGAGGGAAAAGAACAGTGAACTAAAAGGTAAAAGAATGGGCTGTAATCCTGAATGCTTACACAACACGCACTGCCTGTGTAACCCTGCATAGAACATTGTTCCTCTCTGACACCAGTGAGTGAAGTGACCAGATTAGATAGAAAAGTTCCCTTTTAAGGAAATTAATTTTACAATTTTCTATGAAAGTAACTTATCATGTGTTTTCTAATTATTTTCTTTTCTGAGATGTTTTTATATTCTCACTTTTTGCCTTGTTTTACATTACATTTCATTATTTTGTGGTTCTGTTAGCTTGATAATTTATACTTTCCAAAAGTAGCCTTTTAGTGAATGCCTTAGATTCTACACATACCTCTGACTTTTTAAAAAAAATTACAGATGATCTGAAGTTTTCTTTCATATTGAAGTACCCCAGCAAGTGTGCTGCTAAAAATAATTTTCAATTTTTCCAAAAGACATTACTATTTTCAAATAATATTTATAAATGATATATAGAAGTGTTTAAAGTTTGTTTCTTTAGATATCCAATTGTTGCAGTACCATCTTTGAAATCACTTTTATTTCTCTATTAAAGTACCTTGGCACATTTGTTGAAAATAAATTGAACATGTATGCATGAAAAAAAAAAAGAAAAAACAAGAAAAGTTCCCTTTCGGCTCTGACTAGAACTTAATACGAAGAATACCAAAGACCTTCAAAAGACTTGTTGCTGTATTCCATAATGGTATGGTTTAAATTATTAGGAAAATCCTGAGCTTTTCAGTTCAGTGGTGTTTCTTATAACAGGCTTTGTCCAGGATATCATAAACTGAGCCTTTAAATACACACAGAACGTAGAGTAAAGAACCAATTAGTATAAAGTAGAATTAAACATGGAAACTTCCTAGGGGCATAATCTGTGAAAGAAAGTAGACAGTATGTTTAAAACTACAAATCTCCCTCAGAATAAAAATACACAGACACGCATTTTGCATACAATTTTAGAAGACTCACTGACCCTTAGAAAGTTTTGAGAAAAACTGGAATCTGAACATGAGAAATTAAGGGGACAGAGGAGGTGACCTAATGAGGGCTACCAAGCCAGTGTGGGAGAAGGGTATTATGTGATACTTTGCTTTAAGTCTAAATGCATTGTATTTGACAGCTACTTTATAATATGAAAAGCTTATTATGACTAGTCTTCAGCTAGAAGGCAAATACGGCATTTTTAGTCACATTCCAGCTTTTGAAAACATTAACATAATATTTTCATTCATTCATCCCAAAAAGGAAACGCTGTTCATTTTCATTCAAAGACCAGTTTCCTTTTCATTCTTAAAAAAAATAAATAAATCTGACAAAAGACATGATGAGGTGCCCTCTTCTGTTTCTAAACAGTTAATGCAGGGTTATTGAATCCAAGCAATTTTTGGAGGATTTCATATTAAACTGTGAACACAGCAGGATTTTAAAATCCTACTCTATTGACCTCCAGCAATTGGAATATCTCCTTATGCAGCAGAAGTTCCTTTCTGCCAATTAAAGAGTCCTCATTCCTCTCTCTGTGTAATAGTATACCCTGTTCCTGGCTGAGAAGAAAATAAAATTAACCTTGGGCTGGAGGCCGTGTGCCTGATTTCCCTGGGCGAGTGAATGAGCTCACCAAATGTATAAATAATGTGCCCAAGTCCCCTTGTTGCTCAGTTTTTTTATATTCACTGCCCACAGCCTTGAGCACAATTCCAAACTGTTAATGTGTTAAATATTTTCATCAGGGCTTGATTCCAGTTGCTGAAAAACCAATATGATAACAGTAAACCCAGAAGGGCAGCCCAAACTTCCTGTTCTTTGTTGGCAGAGTTTTGCTGTGCAACTTGCAAAGTTTGACAAATTATGCAAAGAACCAAATGTAAAAGGAGAGTTCCGAGATCCACATCGAGGTGCTGGAGCACAGTTTTAGTGGAACTGCTTCTGGGCCGCTGCCAGTAGCATCTGGGCAGGAAGGAAATGCAAATTAAAAGGAAAAATTAGGCCATTTTAGAGCAAAGCCATTTTTCAGCAAACTCTCAGTGCTAACACTAAAGAATAAAGAAGGCATTATGTAGTTTTAAATTGAATTGATGGATCCTTTTCCTGGGTTCTTCTAAACTGCTTCTTTCCCTCTTCCCTGGAGGCACTGAGGGGTTTTGATAAGAGCAGCGGGCTGTTCTCATCCTTGGTACTTCATACAACCTCTTCTCATCTCATTCAACTACAGAAAGGAGTTTGTCCTTATGTAAGATGTGTAACCTTTACCAACATCAAAGCTATTCGCTTTTTTTTTTTTTTGTCTTTTAATCATCTTCAAAACTAAACAAATAACTCTAATCTAGAAAACTAGACTTTGGAATCAGAAGTGAATTTTAGACACCTCTCTACTACTTACCAGTCCTTTGAACTTTTAAGATTCAGAAATAGATGTTTCCTGTTACACTATCAAGTGGCTGTTAAGATAAAATGAGATTATATATGGAAGTTCACTTTAACACTATTCTTTGCCCTTTATATTTATTAACTCATTTAATCCTCGCAACAGATTTACAAAGTGAAGACTATTTTATTCCTATGTTACAGATAAGAAAACTGAGATAGAGAAATTAAGTATTTTGCCTAAGTCCTCCCAGCTACTGATGTCAGAATCTCTGACACTCAGACCCAGGTAGTCTGGCTCCAGAGCTCAGACTTTTTACAACTATGCACACCGCCTTCCAGTATGGATGTCAAGGGTTGTCATTCATTCATTTGTTCAGCAGATATTTATTGGCCATCTACCATGTGCCACACACTCTTTGATTATAAATGAAAAATGATCAAATCAATAAGATTTTTATTACTTTTCATTTTCACTTTCTTCACCCTACAGAAAATGAACAAAACGCAGAAGGAGAAGAAGAAAGAACCCATCACTGAGACCCTTTTCAAGATAGTCTCATAGAACCTTACGATGCTACTGTTCCGAGGAGAGGACCCCTCTGTGGCGCAAACTCAGTTACTGCTGATAAGAGGGTCTAGGGGTGGGGGAGACAATGGGGCACAGCAGACAGCCTCCCTCTCCACAGCAGGTGCGGAGGGGGGAAGGCCACAAAAGCACAGGCAAGCTAAATTGGGACGAGGATTTCCTGCTCACTGAACAGCAGAATCACTAAGCAGCAAACCCCAGAGCCCCACTAATCTTCAGCCTGCTTCGTTAGGTTCTAGAAGATCCAGGGAGACAACGTGAACTGTGAACACACTTGCTGGACGGAAAGCGCTTACGGTGTTAGATGTAATGACCAGGTGACCTGTAGTGAGTGACCCCCACCTCAGCAAGGACTCCAAAATTGGTAGCTCTCTACAGGAGACATAGAGGTAGTATTTAATTTGTAAAATGAGGGAAAGGAGATTCAAGTCCCAGAATTTACTTATAATCATCTAGAAAAAAAAATCATTAGAAAAAGGATAATTAATAGTTTTAACGCTAATAAGGCTTTCTCTTCCAAAGTAATCAAGAACATCAAATAAGTTTAACTTCATTAGTCAATCACCTTCCCCTGTAGTAAGTTATCATGGCTATTATTTACCCTACTTTTAAGAAAGGGAAAATTTAAATGATCAAGAATAAATAGGATTGTGATATTGTGACATAATAAGAGATAGATATTTGGACTTCATCCCTGATTACTGGCACAGAGTTTCTAAAACCCTTCTAATTTCCTAAGTCATGGGGTGAGAGGAGTGTCTTTTGCTGTTCATAATAAGCCCCTTTCAACCCCACCTGAGTTTATGCTAATGAGGTGACACTCAGCAGACTGCTAGATAGTTTCAGGATGGGGCTGGTAACCAGAGTAACCAATAGTGTGATTAGAAGGTTGGAACTTTCAGCCCCACCCCTGACCTCCAAGGCAAAGAGAGGGACTGGAAATTGAGTAATCACCAATGGCCAATGTTTCAATCAGTCATACCTACACAATAGAACCTCCATAGAAACCCTAACCAACAGCGTTTAGAGAGCTTCTGGGTTGGTGAATGCATTCATGTGCCAAGAAGGGGGCATATCCCAAATTCCATGAGGACAGAAGCCCCTGCGCCCTTTCAATCTCACCCTGTATACTTCTTCATCTGGCTGTTCATTTGCATCCTGCAAAATATCCTTTATAATAAACCAGTAATAGTAAGTAAAATGTTCTCCTTAGTCCTCTGAGCTGTTATAGCAAATTGTCGAGCCTGAGGAGGGGCTCAGGGGAACCTCCAATTTGTAGCCAAGTCAGACAGGAGTCTGGGTTACCTGGGGGCCCACTACGTGCAATTGGCTTCTGAAGTGAGGGGTAGTGTTATGGGACTGAGTCCTTAACCTCAGGGTTCTCTAACTCTGGGTAGTTATTGTCACATTGAATTAAATTGTAGGACAGCCCTATTGGAGTCCACAGAGAATTGGAGAATTGCTTGGTGTGGAAAACCTACACATTTGGTGTCAGAATTGTTGGTAGTAAAAACAGATAATAGCAGAGACATTCAGGCATTCCTACAGGAAGCTACAAAATGTCACCTGCCAGGAAAAAGATTCCCCTATCAGGGAACGTACACACTTTCTTCACTTGAAAATGTCGATTCCTTTTTAAAAATTCTGGCTAAGTATGGGCTCTGTCCTCTCCCATAATCTGCCCTTCTGATGAATAGTAACAGTATTAACTTGGAAAGTGCAACATCCCTCTCTCACCATGCTTTTTGCCCCATCTTCTAGGACACTTGGAAAGAGGAGGATCTTGGAGACCATTGTTGTCAATCAGTTCTCTATCACACTACACAGACACACACACACACACACACACACGGAGTGTGTGAGTGCATATACACCATCCTGACCCTGAACAAGCTGGTAATCTTCAAAGACACAGGTGGAATGAGTAAGAGGTGCACTAAGTTCACAGAGGCCAGTCAAGCAGTCCAAGGGTAATCCTGGGCCTCAGAGTTCAGACATTTACTCAAAACAACACATCAAACTTATCTCAGAAAAGTGGAAGAGTAGACAGAAATAACTACAGATATTATTCAAAAGCAAACTGAGGGGTTAATGGTGTGGGGGATTATAAATTGGAGAAGAAGAATGAGGCTTCATCATCAGTGGTGCTTTTCTGCTGAGTAGGGCTGTCATTTAAGAAGCAGAAGGAAAACAGAAAGCATCCATGACACTGTGATGCCTGGAAACTTTTCAAATTCAGCTTTAGATAGAGGTTTGGGGTCCGAAGGAGGCTCAACGTATCAAGAGGGATTTAGGTCTCATCTTTAAAAAGCACCTGAAAAGAGAGAGCAGTTAACACACTGGTAACCAAGGGTTAACAAGAGAAGATGTGAATTCTGTAGATTTTTGGAACACACGTTCTTCCAAAGGCAGAAGAACCAATTAAATGACATAGGATCACAGATTCTTTGAAAATGTTTTAGAGATGTAGACCCTTGTTCCATTCCACAGGATTCTGTAGCCTTTGACTGAAAATTTTTGTTTGTTCATTGGGATGAAATTTGCCTCCATATAACTCACATTTACTGATCCTAGGAGTAGTGAGAATAAGTCTCTGTGACAATTCTTAAAAAATGAAGGCAGTTATCAATCCCTCTCCAAACCTGCTCTTCTCCAAACCAAATAGCTACAGTTCCCTTTGAAAGTCAGATGACATGGCTCCTAGGGTCTCTCAAAACCCTAGGAGCTCTGTTTTGGCGTCAAACTTCAGCGACCTAATAATCACCTGGAATGCTTGTAAAGATGAGAGGAAGCCTGCCAGCCACACCCCACCCCCATGTTCTGTTGTAGTCAAATATCTAGAATGGGACCTGAATCAGAATGTTTAGGGCTCCCTTCCTGATGCAGGTGGCCTAGGACCCACACTTGAGAAACTGCTAGTATATTCTTGCCACATTAAAGTGTGATGTCACAAACTGGATGTGGCACTTCAAACTCCCTCCTACTAATCCAAGGTCGAGTGAAACAATAACCCTCTCTGATCTGGACACACAAGCCTATTTTCAAAGCCTCACCTCTCTTGGATAAAATATTTTGTCAATTCTGTCCTTTGGGAATATAACTACAGAGCACACTAACTTTAATGTCTAAGTGAATATGTTTTATATGACCCAAATCATAACTGTGAAAGTTGTATTTGGAGTTTTATTATGATGGGAGCAGATATAATTCAAAAACAGATATAATTCAAAAACAGTCTTTTAAGTCCTGACCCTGGTCCTGCCTGACAAGAAAGATCCTGACAGCCTAGGAATATTCTTACACATTGATCTCTTTTTAGTTGAAACGTTTTTACTATTATTATAGTCTTTGGAGAATTATTTACTATTCTAAAACTCAATCATTTTATGTGCCTATTCTTACTTTTGATCAGAGACCACCCTGTCAGTACTCTTCATAAGTCCCCAGTGTCATAGGATCTGTGGACAATTATAAGAGCTCCTTCTAGGAAAAACAAAAGACAGAACAGACACCATTTTCATTTGGGGTTAAATGGGTGGAGACACAATGTCCTACCCAGCAGCATAGTGAAGTGGAAAGTAGCAACTCCAGGTTCAAGTATGAATCAGGAACAAGGCATGAAGCAATGTCCTGGCCGGACATCTGATATGCCCAATAGGAGTGAGGCCTCCGCGTGACCAGAGACAAGTCCCCATATCAGATTTCGGGTGTGACAAGAGAATAGAGGCTTCCCTTGTCCCTGATCTAAACAGAGAAACTTTGAAAGAAACTAATTTAAGAACCAGACTGGTTCAGACACACCAAAAGAATAATGTTTGTGAAAATAAAACAGAAGATACCGATCATCAATGTTTACATAATAGTTCAGAGAGATGCCATCAGCCAGTTTCCTCTACTAGTAACAATGTATATAACTACAGTACAATATCAAAATCAAGAAATTAACATGGGTACAATCCACAGATCTTATTCAGATTTCACCTGCTTTATATGTGCTCCTTTGTATATGTTTCTATGTGGGTATATGGTTCTCTGCAATTTTATCACATATGGAGATTCATGTAATATTATAATATTATGATATATTATCATGATATTATGATACCATATCATACCATAATAATATTATCAAGCTTTAAATCAGAACATGATTTATTTTTTAAGCTTCCATGTTGTTGGTGAAGTTATTGAACTAGTATTGTAATGAAGTTCAACCTCACTATTAATCAAAGAAATCCTGTGTAAAATTTTAAAATACTCTTTCTTCCTTTTAAATCAGCAAATTTTCCTAACTGATAATATTCAGCGTTAGAGTATAGTAAGTCTGGCATGCTCATGGTCTGCTTCTAGGAGTCAAAATCAGTACAACTGTTCTGGAAACAAATATATATCAAGGGTCTTTTAATTTTTTTCCGCCTTCTGATCTAGCAACTCCCCTTCTAGAAATATATCCTAAGAAAATAATCAGAGAATTGGACAGTTATCAGGAAAATATGTTTACTTAATGTTATCTACACTAGTGAAAAACTGAAAACAGACTAAATGTCACAAAAAGGCCATTGAAGCAATGCTATGTTATACAACAATTAAAAGTGGTGCTTTTCAGGGACTTATAGCCTAAAGAGAATCCCTATAATAAAATATTAAGTAGAAATAGTAGCTATAGCTCATACCTCACATTAGTTTTGTGGAGATGTATTTTTAAAGCCCTGGGCTTCTGCTTCTGGGAAGGTGGGGAGGATGTACTTTTCTCTAGTCCTCCTGCTAAGTAAAATGTTATATGTAAGACAATCATAGGAATAATCAGAAAGGTGGAGAAAGGAAGGCCCAATGGCTGGGGACCTCAAGATGCAAGGAATGATATGGTCGTGAGTACCCTGGATTTTCTGTTTGCCTCATATATC
Organism: Globicephala melas; assembly: GCF_963455315.2. Classification (NCBI taxonomy): domain Eukaryota; kingdom Metazoa; phylum Chordata; class Mammalia; order Artiodactyla; family Delphinidae; genus Globicephala; species Globicephala melas. Next base: position 87,591,824 of record NC_083317.1, on the reverse strand, counting down.
TCAGACTTGCACAATAGCTAAGGAAGCCAGCTACTCAATAAATAAGTGCAGATATTTAAAAAGCTCTGACAGGGGTGGGATAGGGAGGGTGGGAGGGAGGGAGACGCAAGAGGGAAGAGAGGTGGGAACATATGTATATGTATAACTGATTCACTTTGTTATAAAGCAGAAACTAACACACCATTGTAAAGCAATTATACCCCAATAAAGCTGTTAAAAAAAAAAAAAAAAAGCTCCGACAAAAGCCTGCTGTCTCTAGCCAAAGGACTAGGAGAGGGGGAGCCAAGCAAGATAGTAAATGTTCAGACAGAAACAGCTATACTCTAGGCAAATACCACAGAAAAACCTGTGGTTCCCAACCCCACCCATGCCAGCCAAGGCTGAGTGGGGAGCTAGACTTCCACCCTCACCAGGCACCCCAACACCCCTGCCAGGGTTGCATCTGAGAAGGCCAAGTAGAGAACCTGGACTTGCATTCCCATCAGCCAGTAATGAGCCCCCACTCTAGCAGTATCATGGGAGGTCACATGGGAGCCTGGACTTCCATCTCCACTTAGTGCCCCCTGACATCCCCAGTGGCATGGATCAGAGGAGGCCTACTGATGAGTCAGGATCCTCACCACTGCCCAGCAGTGAGGAGGCCACTGGGTGTCAGTTGAGGCTGTCTGGGGAGCAATAACAAGGCACTCCAACCCCTTCCAGCCAGGCAGGTGTCAGTGGAGGCCAAATGGGGAGCCAGAATTTCCACCCCTGAAAGGCAGTAATAAAGAGCCTCCTCTTCAATGTCAATAGAGGCCAAGTGGGAAACCTGAACTTCCAGCCTCACTTGGCTGTCTCAGTGTTCTGCTGCCATTTCCCTGCTGGAGCAGGGCTTCACGAATCCAGCTGATACAGTAGGTTTAATTAAGATCCAAGGTCTCATAACAAAATGCTACCCAAATGTCCAGATTTTGTTAGAAAGTCATCTGTCATACTAAGAAACAGGAAGATCTCAAATGGAATAAAAAAGACAATTAATAGATGCCGACATTGAGATGACAGAATTATCTGACAAACATTTTAAATTATCTATCACAAAAATGTTCAATGAGCAATAATTAACACACTTGAAACAAATGAAAAAAATTGAAAGCCTCAACAAAGAAATAGAAGATATAAAGAAGAGTGAAATGGAAATTTTAGAAATGAAAAATACAGTAACCAAAATAAAAAACTCAGTGAATGGGCTCAGGAGCAGAATGAAAGGGACCGAGGAAAGAATCAGTGAAATAGAAGATAGAATGATAGAAATCACCCAACCTGAACAACCAGAAAGAAATACATACTTTTAAGAAATGAACATAGCCTCAGGGACTCGTGGGATGATAACAACAGATTGAACATTTGTGTCATCAGAATTCTAAAAAGGGAGGAGAAAGAGGAAGGGGCTGAGAAAGGACTCAAAGAAATAATGGTGAAAACTTCCCAAATTTGGCAGAAAACATAAACCTACAGATTCAGTTTGGGAGAAAATCCCAAATAAGGAAATCCAAAGAAATCCATACCAAAACACATTATAGTCAAACCTCTGAAAATGAAAGACAAAGAAAAACTCTTAAAAGCAGTAAGAGAGAAATGACATGCCATCCATAGGAACGAACTATTTGAATGAAAGTGTATTGCTTATTTGAAACCACAGAGGCCAGAAGGAAGTGGCACAACATTTTTCAAGTGCTGGAAGAAAGAACTGTCAACTCGGAATCCTATATCTAGCAAAAATAACCTTTAGGAAGGAAGAGAAAGACAGTACATTCCCAGATGAATGAAAACTATGAGAATCTGTCACCAGCATACCTACCCTAAAAGAATAGCTAAAGAAAGTTCTCTAAACAAAAAGGAAATGATAATAGTAGGAACCTTGGAAATACAAGGACCAAAAATATGGGTAAATACAATAGACTTTCCTTCTGCTCTTCAGTTTTCTAAATTATGTTTGAGAGTTGAAGCAAAAAATATTACACTGTCTGACATGGTTCTAAATGTATGTGGAGGAAATAGTTAAGACAATTATAAGGAAGCAAGGGTAAAGGAAAGTAACAGGGGTAAGGTTTCTACACTTCATTTGAAATAGTAAAAGGACAATACTAGCAAATGGTAACATTAGGTATACATAATGTAATACCTAGAGCAACCATTTAAAATGTTATACAAACAGATATCACCAAAACACTATAGATAAATTAAAATGAAGTCTAAACAATGTTCAAGTAACACCCAGGAGGGTAGGAAAAAGAAAACAGAAACAAAAAGCAGAGAGAACAGAAAACAAAAAATAAAATGGCAGTTTTAAGTCCTAACATATCAATAATTACATGGAAATGGTTTAAATACAATAATTAAAAGGCACCAGTTGGCAGAGTGGATTAAAAATCATGACATAACTATATGATGTCTATGAGAAACTCACTTTATTTTCTTTTTTTTACTTTTTCTTTTTTTATTGGGCTATAGTTGTTTTATGTTGTGTTAAGAAACTCATTTTAAACATAGCAATATAAGCATGTTGAAAGTAAAAGGATGGAAAAAGGGATACCATGAAAACATTCATTTAAAAAGCAGTAGTGGCTATATGAATATCAGATAAGTCTTCAGAGCAAAGAAAATTACTAGAGACATTATATGATAATAAAGGGGTCAATCCACCAAGCAGATATAGCAGTCCTAAATTTAGATACACCAAATAATAAAGTTCAAAATATGTGATGCAAAAATGATGAAACTGAAAGGAGAAATAGACAAATTCACAATAGTTAAAGACTTCAACACTCCTTTCTCAACAATTACCAGAACAACTAGATAGAAAATCAGCAAGGATATAGAACTCAAAAACTTATCAATCAACATGATCTACTCATTCATAGAATATTCCATGCAACAGCAGAATACATATTTTTTTCAAGTTCCCAAAGAATATATTCCAAAATAGACCATATTCTGGGCCATAAAACAAACCTCGACAAATTTTTAAAAATTGAAATCAGGCAGGGAATTCCCCAACAGTCCAGTGGTTAGCAGTCCACGCTTTCACTGCCAAGGGTGTGGGTTTGATCCCTGGTCAGGGAACTAAGATCCCACAAGCCATGCAGCACAGCCAAAAAAATCAAGCATCATTCTTTGACCACAGGGTAATCAAACTAGAAATCAAAAATAGGAAAATCTCCAAACACTTGGAAGTTAAGCAATACGCTCCTCACTCTTAAATAATCCACGTCAAAGAGGAAGTCTCAAGGGAAATTTTTAAAAATATATTAAACTGAACAAAGTGAAAACACAACACATTAGCACTATAGCTGTGCTGAAAGTGAAATTTACAGTGTTAAATGCATAATTATATACAAAGAAAAATCTCGAATTGATAATACAAGCACTTGCCTCAACAGTCTAGAAAAAGAAGAGCAAAATCAACTCAAAGCAAGCCTAAGGAAGGAAATACTAAAGAGAAGAGAAGAAATCAGTGAAATTGAAAACAGAAAAACAATAGAGAAAAATCAATCGAATGCAGAAGTAATTCTCTGAAAAGATCAATAAAACCAACAAAATCTCTAGCAAGACTGACAAAGATTAAAAAGAGAAAAGACACATATTACAAATAAAATGGAGCTAGCACTACAGATTCTGCAGCCAACAAAAGGATGATAAGGGAATACTATGCATTTGAAATAGTACATGTAACAAACATTGACAGTTTAGGCAAACTCAACCAAGTATCGAGATTTTGCTAGGTTACTCATTTTAATAATAATTCCAGCAATAAGTTAATTGAAGCTTGAAAACAATACCTTCTTTTCATTTTCTTATCTTTTAAAACAAAAACATTCCCTCTAAACCACTGTGGGTACTGCCCCCCAATCAGGTTCACCGTAGGTACCTGCTCAAAATGCAGATTTCTGGGTTCAAGCCAGACCCCTGAAGGTGGGGCTAAGGAACCAGCACCCCAGGGATTCTAGTGCACACTGAAGCTTGAGAACTCCAGCCTCACCTCAAGAAGCCCTGAGGTGAAAACAGCCTGATTGTTTTCAGAATATTACCTTTTGTTCTTCATTCTTGTTCTATCTTTTGTTACCATCCCATGAGTGAAAAATAATTGCCGTAACGAAAGGGCTTTTAGTCTTGCTTCATAAAGCAAAGATGATGATGCAAACAAGATTTTCACAAAATTAAATATGGAAAAACCAGCCTCAATGGGCAAATGCAATTTCCCTTTCCCACATTTTTTTTCCCATTCCTTTACCCATATATGCATCCACACTTTTGGTTGTTTGGTTTGTTTACTTCGATTTAGGCTCCTGCCTAAATTTGTTAAACGTAGTTGAGTGTTGCATCCCTGAATCAGGCATATCGTCCTCCCATCACTCCATGCAGCTATATTCCTGCCTGTGTTGTGGTGAATCAGTTGTGCATGTCTTCACAGGATGGTTATGAGACAATGGAAAGATTCCCACAGACATCAAGCATGTAACGTTTATTTAATGGTAAGGATGTGAAAACTTTGAAGATGGTTGTGTAAAGCAGGCAATAACACAAATAGAAGCAAATACATTCCACGGGGAGATTCATGGCTGTGGATAAACCACCCTTCTGGGCATGAGAATTTGCTGGGCAGGAGACATCTTTTCCACTCTCATGGAGACTGGTGCCCCTCTGTTCTGGAAACCACCCGGACTATTCCAGACTACCAAACACCCCCAAATCCTTCCTAGGTGTTTACAGCAATGCTGGGGAAAGCAAAGGTACTTTTTCCAGAAGCATGTTCTCCCATGTTCTGGACAGTCTGTCCTTTCCTGTATCATTTCCAAAATATGTCAGAGCCTCAAGCACTGTGGTTTCTAGAAATGCCACAAGGAAAACCAACAACAGAGGAATGATGCCATTTGGCAAAAGTAGAAGTTTAGTTGCCAAGAACTTGACAATGTTCTAAGAGGCAGGCACAGTGTTACTCATATTTTAGGAGCTTTTGAAAAACAAGACCAAGCCCAATTTATTCTTCCTTCTTTTTCACTTTCTAGTGAAATTCAAACAAGGTCACCACCTCCTACAATCACACTGGCTGGCTTTGTCTCCTGCTCCACTGGGAAAATTTAGGTCAACTAACATCACCCATCTCAGCTTTCTTTTCCCTAAGTATGTATTTTCTACATTAGCTTCCCTTAAGAAACCATGAGACATAGTGGAGAGCATGAACTTTGAAACCGGATTACCTGGCAATCTGACTATGTACCAGCTGTGTGATCTTGGGTAGTTACTTAACCTTTCTGTGTCTCAATTTTCTAATCTTTAAAATGGGGATAATAATAATACATACCTCACAGGATACAAGAGTCCTTGTGAGGAAGAAAGGCTTACACTTGTTAAATATTTTGAAAACACTCAGAACGTGCCAGGCACATAGTAGATAGTTTTTTGGCTATCATTACTCCTATCTCAGAGAATGAAGAATCCTTCACCTTTTAGAGGTAAGCACCTGCATCTGCACCCCTGATGCCCTTCCCATCATCTCCAACAAGAGCGGGCTCCATCAGTGTCTTCTCCCTCTATCTGCAATCTCTCCCTCTCTCCTAGTTCTTTCTCCTCAGCCTTTAAAGATGCTGGAGTGTGGAGGAGTTAGGTAAGGGTCCACAGAAGAATCTAAACTGAAGCTGGCCTTGAAGGCTGAGTAGGAATTTGCTGATGGAAGGAGAGGAGCAGGGAATCGGCATAGGGCTGCAGGAGTGGGGTTTCAAGCAAAGCAAACAGCACTAGCAAAGGGCTTTGATGTTGCCTGGAGTGCCTGAGGACTTACTCCGGGTGGTCATGGTGTAGAATACCTGGAGTGAGTCGCTAAAGGAGAGTCTCTAGGGCACGGTCACAACTGCAAAGACCTGCAGAACCAGGAAGGTAAACTGAACGAGTCAAGTGGGCTGGTTAAGAAAATTGGGAATGGAGGAGGTCTTAGCCTTGGTGCCCACCAAGCAGAGCCTGCGACAGGGGCTTAAGTACAAGCAGTTTATCTTAAGGAGGTCTTCCCAAAGAATGAGAGTGAGGGACTGGAAAGAGTGAAAACGAGGAGAGAAAACCAATCCAAGAGTGAAGGTGATCTGGTTACTGCGGTGGAAAACTGCAGCTCCGTTCCACTGGGGACTCTCCAGGAGCTATGGAGAATTACTACATGGAACACAGCTTGGAATTATTCCCCCAAGACATAAAAATAGGGAGCATTTATCAGCTGGCTCTTGATCCTCATTACCAAAGGGCTGCCACATAGGTTATTAACACCTTGACGCTCACAGGTTTGCACCTATAACAGAAAGGTTAGAGTTCCTTCCTGCTTTCCATCCTGCAGCAGCAGAGGAGCTGCGGGGCAGAGAGCAGGCTTGTAGTTCCAGAAGCCCCAGAGGAGTCCAATAAAGGGTGGAGGCCCGGCTGTTTTTGCAAAGTGGAGAGCTCATGCCCCATCCAAAAAGTGTAGCCACAGCTCACACATCATCATCTGACTTATACAGAAATGCTGCCCAATATGGCCAGAAATCCAAATTTTTATGGTAAATCCATTGGCTTTAGTCTCTTAGGAACTAATTCTAATTTTTCTAAAACACTGTGGGGCTAGAGAAAATATATCTGCAAGACAAGTTCAGCCTTAGGCTGCTGGTTTGTGAGCTCTACTTTAAAAAGACTTTGATTTAATTATATGACAACAGGGAAGCAGTGAAGGTTTTAAAGGCAAAGAATGACACGGCCAGATTTGACTTAGGCTCCTTCCTCAGATGCTTGGCTCTTACTCTTCAGGGCATCAGTCTATGAATTCCAAAAGTGGCAACCACCTGTGATAGGGCAATTACAAGGTAGCACATAAATCTCTCTTGAAATCCAGCACAGGCCACAGTTTTTCTAACTGGTAGTGACTCTGTAGAGTCCTTGAACCCAAAGATGAATTCCTGTTTTCCTCGCCAGCTACCAAGTGATAAAATGGTGATCACACGCAAAGAAACACGAAGCTGCTCATTTTCTTTCCTGGTCCACTAAGAAGGACTTGGCAGGAGGGCATGTGGATGAGATATATGGCGGCATCAGGCAACAGCCATTCTGAGAGTGCCCATCTGCAGAACACAACGAGCATTTCCTAAGGCCTTTGCTTATGAACCCATTGGGTGGATACCGTGCTCCAGCAATCAAAGAGAATTCCTAAGGAACAAATTTCATCATCCTCATACACAGGTGGAGGAAGGGAACAGAGGAAAAACAGCATCACACTCAGCAAACGAAAATCCCCCAGGCTGCTGACTGCGAGCCACTGGCACTAGAGGAAAGCGACAGTGGGTCCTCACGCAGAAATAGAGGCACAGTTCTTGTCCCAGGGAAAGGCTTTGCCTTATAATTTTATCCATCCAAAACAGGAAACATACAACTAAGGTGTCGCTGCTTGCCTTTTAAAATACCATTCTGCTACAGCAGTGAACTCTTCAGCTGTGGTCACTTGTTTTAATTCTCTAGCGTGTATTTTTAAGCTGTAACGGGGGTGAATAAATTCATATCTAGTGTCACACATGGAAGAATTTAGCAAATCTGGGCTAGAGATGAGAACATATGGTTAAATAAGAAGCACTATAACAGACACTAAAAGTAAAGGGCTTAGAAAACTTCTCCAGTAAAACATAAAAGCTACATACTTAGAGATATAGTGAAATAGGTTTGCAAGGATGCACATTATGCTGGTAGTACGAGTTACCTCTAGGAAGGGAAAAGTGGGGTTGGGGAAACGGGGATTTTAAGGAGCATTTTCCCTTTTCAAAAGTGTTGGAATATTTGACAGTGAAAATATTTGTATGTCTACTTACGTGATTAAACATGAACTTAAGTAATGGGAAAAAACAAATTTTTGAGAAAGTTCCTTCAGGTCACATAAATACACTTCAAAATAGCTGATCCAGTTGTGATTTAATGCTCTGTTCTACAACTTATTTGCAAAAATGCAGCGTAACTGGATAGGTGAATTCCCAAGACTCCACTGAAGGTCAGAAATTTTTCCAATTTTAGTGTTGGGCAGAAAAGCCCACATCACTAAAGGGGCAACGTCCCAAGTTCTATTTCTTTGGGAAGCGGCAGTTTTTATGCACTCAAATCCTATGCCCTGTCCAGTAAGTGGGTGGCAGCTTCCCCCAGGAAGAGCCCCAGACTGGATGCTGAAAACAGAGTGCTTCACAGCCCGCTGAACACAAAGCACAGAACCTCAGCATCCTGCAGTGCGATCTTCCTTAGGACTAACGTATTCTGACTTTCTGTCAAACAGCACTTTTTCACTCAAAATTCCAAAGTTTTCTTAAGTGGAAAGGAAATTTTGCAACAAATTTTAAGAGAGATAACATTAACAAAGTGCTCTTTCGAAGATTATCTGATATATAGTTAGTGCCTTACAAGTGTGAGTTAAGCAAATTAAGCTCTAGGGACTAAGAACTAATTGTACTTAAAATAGGACAAAGCATTTGCTCAAGTGTTTTGAAAATTTCCTGCAATAGAAATTCCATCATAATATCTACCTGCCTGCTCTAGCCCCTTGTTGGTAAAACTGTCCTTTCGAAAGAGCCATCCCAGTAAAAGCCAAGCGACACACACAACGCAGCCACGGCTGTTTTGGTCCAAGCAGTCATTCTAAATCTTGGCTACATATTATAATCACCTAAGAAGCTTTAGAAGTCTCTGGAGACTCAGGCACGTCCTAGAGCAATTAAATCAAAATCTCTGGGGAATGACCCAGGCATAAGTTTGCTGTTATTGTTATTGCTGTTGGCTTTAAGTCCCCAGGGGATTCAACTGTGGGACTGTTTGAGGACAACTGATCAAACTTTAATATGCCTACAAATCCCCTGGGGATCTTGCATAAAGATAGGTTCTAATTCAGGAGGTCTGGAGTGGAGTCTGGGATGCTGCATTTGTAACAAGTTCTGAGGTGATGAAGCAAGGATCCAGTTTCTAGAGTCTGTTGAGATAAATTTATAAAATCCATTGCAGTATTGTTTCTAAAAAGGAAATATTGAAAAACCACCTAGACGTTCATCAACAGAAGGATGAATTCAGACAGTGGGACACTATATAGTATTTAAAATGAATAAATTATAGCTAAATGTATATCGATAAATCTCAAAAACAATGATGAGAAAAAAGAAAAATACAGATATCTGTATATTGTGATGCCATTTATATTAATTTTGAAAGCATAAACAATATTATATATTGTTTATGATACATGTGATATTAATATAGTAATGTACGTGGAATAATAAATACCAAGTTCAAGATGTGGGTTTATCTGGGGAGAGATGAGATTAGAATTGGAAAAATGTGCACAGTGGGCTTCAGCTGAACCTGTACTTCAAACTACCAGAATAAAATATGGCAAAATGTTAAGATTTGATAGTGCTGGCAAGCTTTGTGATGAGTATATGTATATCTGTTTGGTTTTCCTCTATATTGCATATATGAAATAATTCATAATTTTTAAAAGTTTAAAATTTTTGTACACCCATGTTCATAGCAGCATTATTCACAATAGCCAAAAGGTAGAAGCAGCCCAAATGTCCATCAACATTTGTCCAAATGTCCAGATGAATGGATAAACAAAATGCAGTATATACATACAATGAAATATTATTTGGCCTATACAGGAAAGGAATTCTGACACATGCTACAACTTGGATGAACCTTTGAGGACATCATGCTAAATGAAATAAGACAATCACAAGAAGACAAATACTGTATGATTCCACTTACATGCGGTACCTAGAATAGTCAAATTCATAAAGACAGAAAATAGAATGATGGTTGCCATGCTCGGGGTGGGGTGGGGGGCGGGAAAGAGCATTTTTTAATGAGTTACATAGTTTCAGTTTAGGAAGAAGAAAACAGTTCTGGAGTTGGAGGGTGGTGATAGTTGTACAACAGTGTGAATATACTTAATGCCACTGAACTGTAGACTTAAAAATGGTTAAAATGATACATTTTGTTATGTATATTTTACTACAATTTTTAAAGGTTTTTAAACTTAAACAAATCACAAGAATATATACATCCATCAGTAGAGGACCAACAAAAGAAATTTTGGAAATTATACAAGGGAACACCACACTGTCAAAAAGAATGAGATCCACATGTGTTGGTATAGAATGACTGCCAAGGCACATTGGTCACTGGAAAAAGTGTATGAAATGCCACCATTCATATTGCATAGAATATCTCTGGGAAAATAGCTAATAAACTGGTAACTGTGATCACCTCTGGGGAAGGAAACAGGGAAGCGTGAGATCAAGACTTATCTATTCAAAAAACTCAGTTAACTGAGTTTTAAATGATCAATTCTCTAAACTATCCATACTACTAAGAGGGATGAAAATAAATAACTAGAATGCACACCTAATACCCCAATTCTGAGTAACTGAATGTTAGAGAGGTTAAGTGACATGCCCAAGAGCACACAGGTAACAGAACTGGAACCAGTTATCTTAGTATGTACTTTTCTAAACGTTTGAAATATTTAATAAAAGACTTAAAAATGTCTCTTTATGTACTGCTAGCTTACTGAGGCAGAAAACATTATGTTCTCCAAAATAAATTATGTTTGAGAAAACCTCAGTATTACCTAGTTTAGTTTGTATATTGTCAGCATGATTTACACGTCTGTTAACATTTGTCCCTGTATATAATTTTTAAATTTTCAACAATCTTCTTTGATGAAAGATTTTTCTAGTCCTTTCCTTCTAGTTTGGGATTTTTGTTGACCATCATTTTAATGTAGTTTCCATGCTTGTTGTTCACATACCCAAAAATGTATGGATAATGGATTCTTTAAAGCAAAAATAGACATTTTTTAAAACATCACAAAAAAATCATAGACACATATGCCTATATATACAGACATATACATACATATGTATCCTGAATCCAGATCTGCCACTTTTCCCACTCTGCACACTTTAGCAGATAAAACTGTAAAAGAATACACTCCTCAATATCTCCCAAAGACATATCTGCCTTTGCTTTATTTACGGATAAAAAGTCCTTTCCACCACTAGGTGTTTTTTAGCCAAAGATCCTGCTTCAAAGGTAGTGTACCAACCACATTCCAACTGCTAACTGCAAGATTTAAAGAGTCCACAGGGTGGCACTATATACCTTTCGTCAAAGTCCATAACCTGGTAAACCGTTTCCAGAAAACAAGGATAGAGAAGAGCCTCTATCATCAGCAAAGATTAAAAAATTGAGGCTAATATGAAAGACATCTTGTTCCTGTCTGGAGGGATGGCTGCCAGCCAAAACACATTTGAAGCTCCAATTACATACTTAAAAACTTATCCAAAATGCCAAGCAGAAGTTATAGACTGCCTGTGGTGGAGCATATTTCTTCCAGTGGCAAATTTCCGTCTGTTCCTTTGGACATACTTCACTACAAGTATTTGATCATCTTAAACATATTTCCATCTTTCCATCTACTACCCCCAATACACATCTCTCTCTCTCTCTCTCTCTCTCTCTCTCTCTCTCTCTCTCTCTCACACACACACACACACACACACACACTATGGAGTGTATTTTCAGGTGACTTTTGTTTTCTGATACAGGGTAAGAACTCATAATCACATCTCTATTAAATAATATTTATACTTCAAAATAGTTACCTGTCTTTATCTTTTTCTAAGTTCCCAATTTTCAACAGTTTATGAATGTCTCACTAATAGGAATAAAACTTGGTGGGTTAAGTTTCAACTCAGATGATAAAAATCTTAAAACTTATCACAAAAAGATCTATTTATGATCTTAACAACCTTGTATCAATTTATAACAGACTGGGAAAGTTCAGTGTTAGTCTTTGCCATACAGGCAATTTTAAAAGATAACACCCCATGCTTGACCTTGAATAGATTTTCAGCAAACACATAAGCCTCAGAAATGCCTGAAGAAAGAAAATCTGACAAGCTCAAGTGGTTTAAAATTCTGTTTTTATGCCCATTATCGTGGCTTTCTTTTAAGCTAAAAATCTCCTGTAGATGATTTAATAAAATGTGACGATGCCTTGAGTATTTTACAACACACAGACAGATTCAATGCAATCTGTTCACTTCATTCAGAAACATTTTTTCTGTGCAGACACAAGAATTCTTCCCACGACAGTAAGCGTATGTGTCTTGCATCCCAATTAAAAAAACCACAACAGCACCTTCCAGGCCTATAATCTTCTTTTTAAAATAAGCATTCAAGTTCAAAAGCACGTTGCATACAGTTAACCAGGGTGCTTAAAAGACCATACCCCAGTAATATATTGTTTATATAAGCTGATTATATTTGCAAGAGTATTTTATATGTGAAATACACGAAACATTAACGGGCATATACGCCTTTTAATATGTGTTTATTTCCAGAAGCAGCAGTTATGGTCCCGCTAAGCAACTTTTCTCAGAATTTGAAGGAAAGATAAACTTCAAAATACATCAATAAAATTGAGAACTCGCTCCAGTCCCAGGTGAACTCCAGTGATGGGGGAAAGGGGTAGGTAATGTGGGCAGCTGAGTCAATTCTACTGCAAGCCCAAGTAGCTGACAATACTCTGCATGAGTTCAAGAAGCAGGTGGTGGAGTACATGCAGACTGATGAATCCACAGCCATCAACCATCTGCATCAAAAATAACACCTCAGCACCTCAGTGCTGACAATCTACCTTCTTTCCTTGATCTCCAACTCATAAGCAAATGATGTGCAGACAAGACTCAGAAACTCTTTTATTAAATTGAACGCAAAATGACTGTTATAATAATGTCAAGCCTTTATCAGAAATCAATACATAAGTGAGTATACACAGCCAAAATGAGCCATCAACATAAGCAGTGTAAATTTTAAATAACTTTCAGATTTCTCTATCCAATATGCTGAAGAAAATAAAACCAAAAGAGCAATTTCAGTTTCACAATTCACAGTTGAGTGGTTTTAATCCCATGACACTTTTGTCATTTATGTAGCCTCAGAACACAAACAGATTTCCAAAGTGGTGACTGGCACATAGCATATACAGCATATACAGATGTTAAACCCCTGTATGACATTTAGGGAAAATTGTAGGAAACAATCCCAATTTCATACAGTGTTGGCTGGCATTTTTTAGCTATATCCTTTACCAGAGACCTTGTCCTAGTGAAACAGTAAAAGCAGTTTTAAAAGTTTGCCATGCCATTAAATGAAGGGTTCTAAAGCCTCCTTGGTTTTCCACGATTTTATTCTCTAATTTAAAACAATGACTGCGCTAAAATGCAACATTAACAGTGAAAGCAAAATCAGTTTTGCTTCTGGATCTAGAGCATACATCCAAGAGAGGCAACTTATTGTCCTAGCAGATACATGAAATGCTTTAGAGCAGAGTCTGACATACTCTAGTAAGGCATTTCAAAGCAGACACACCATACCCAAAGTAAATTATTACGGCAGCCGAGGATACCACAAGGTGAACACCAATTAACACAGAATAACATGAAATTCTTACAAAACGACACACTAATTTACAAAACCACAGAAATATGCTCAAGTACCAAAAGAAGGCAAAACAATGACCAGCCACTCTAAAAGAGTTTTGTTCCCATAAATGCCAGATTTTTCAGAGTAGAAATAAACTGCTTTATATGTGCTTTGCCCTAGGGTAATATCGTTCATCCAGACACATGGGGTTACTTTTCCTTAAAAAAATATATCATGTAGAGAATATACATATAATCAGCGATATAGAACATTTATTTTCACTAGTGAGGGGGTCACTTAAGCACTTACATAGAAAGAGTTATGAATGAATCAAGAAAGTTATATAATGCAAAAGGAAATCTGATAAAACCTGTATTGTTAGTGAGATTTTTAGCAGTTGCATTGACTTAATGAGGAACTCTGACCATGGAAAAATCTTGAAGTTCAAAGAACTGTGAAATGTCTAAAAGTGAAAGTCTAATTAGTAAAAATACGTATTTTCATTTTAAGGGCCCCAAAGGAAGTGTAATTTTGAAAGCCATGAATTTTATCAAGCAAGCACAAGAACATGCATCAGGAATACTGACGTTTCAGTTCTGACTTACCCGCTGAATCTTCATGACCTGCAATAAGTCACTTAAATTCTTCCGATTTTGTCCACAAAAAAATTGGCATAAAAATAAAGGCATATGTCAAAACTTTTTCCTAAACAGTACTAGAGTAAAGCTGAAGATGGTTACTAAGGCTCACAATTTCAACAACTCATCGTACAGTACAATCATTTTTAATCCTGCTAATTATGGCTAAGAGAAAGCACGGGCAATTACAATTCTCAGGGAAGTCAAAGGCTTTAGATAAATTAATGGTTCCACTTTCTAAACTACTCAATCTGTTCCTGTAGAGTTGATTAAAACAGCTAATAGTCTATGGGGTTGACTCTTTACTCCTCTCTACTTTCTGGTAGAACATGTGAAAGTAGTAAAAGAAGTGATACCACGGAGAAAAGCAGCAGTAGATTGAAATGAGGTATAGCTGATTTAATAAACCCCAATCAGTAACTTACAGTTTTCTAAAGAAGCTGCATAGTTCAGCAAAAATACATCATAAGAGGAGGGGTAAAGAAAAAGTTCTTGTCATGAAGCTTTAAAATGTATGACAATTAGCATTTAAAACGACCAACACCAGAAAACTTCAGTTTGAAAAGGAGTCGTCTTCCCTCACTCTAAGCACATACAGAAACTGAAAGTGGTAGGCTAAAGTCCACAGGAGAAAAGGACATATGTTAATTGGCTCAGGTTTTCAACTTCATACACAGCTTTTTAAAAGATGTTAATATGCAGACAAATATTAAACTACAGTTAATGCCACCTATGCTAAAGTGTTTAAGGGAAATGTCTGAAATTTACATTAAAATGTGTATTTTTTTAAAACTCCATTGTTTGATGGATAAATAGAGGGGTAGACAGATATGCAGTAATACAAGTACTGGAAAATGTTGATGGTAGAATCTAGTGGTAGTGTATCGTAAAATTCTTCAACTCTATGTTTAAAAATTTTCATAATAAAATGTCAAGAAAAATGTTAATATTTCTACAATAAAATTAATTTAGCAGTGTGTTTTAAAGACTCAAAGTACTCAGGCAATTTAAAATTTTGAATTAATTGAAGCAAGGAAAATTTTGCTTTAAAACACCTTGAACCTGATTTGTGAAGATGCCTGTTTTTAATGTAGAGACGAACTAGCACAATTAATAAGTATTGTGAAGACAGTCTCTTCACACACTTCATTTGCAAATACATAATTCTATCCTCTCTACAGTATTAGATAAGTTTGAAAAAGACACTGGAATAAAATTTTTCCAGACTTCAATATCAAGCTCTCCCAATCCACCACACTACTATTCACTAAATATAAATGTAACACAGATCAAGGCGAAAAACAAAAATCAATGACTGTTGCCAGCCTGGGACAACTGGATTCATTTTCAGGATGTATGGTTCCTGATCAATAATGATACAGTCTTACTCAATATCAAATTGAGATTGCATAAATAAAAAAAAAAGATGTAGAATGCGCAAAAAGCTTTGTTATTCCAAGCTCCTGTTTTATGAATCGTGATTAATGGCAATAATTCTATCATCTCTTCTCTCTGTGAAATGCTAAAACTTGCTAAAGGCACTCATATTCTGGGCTTATCAAAGACAGGGTCACATGGTACCATAAGCCGGTTTTTTTTGGTAGCTACCCAGAAAGGGAGTTGATAAATGATCCTCCCATTCATAACAAGAAGGCAAAGTCAAACAGCTATCAGTAGAAATATCATATGAGAAGCTATTTACACAGCTATTTGTCCATTCAGTTAGATTGACAGTAATAGCTCACAATGGCAGGGGTCCACCACCAAAAAACTAAAGCAACAACAAAACATTCTTTATGATGCCTGAAGCTCCTGAAGGGAGATTTTGCTGGTTAAATAAAAAAAGTTGGTAAGGTGGAGTATTTTTAAAATATCTGTTCAAAAGCCTTCATTAAACTTTTGCCTATACTGACAAAACATTTCTCTATCTCTAAAGCAGCTCTGTTGTCTTTAGTACATGTCCCAACAAGTTTTTTTAGAAGGTACTTCCAGCCTATGTTCTGACACTGAGGAAACAAAACAGATTAGGTTCCAAATCCATCACTCCTAGGCCTCTCTGTAGAGGATATTATGCAGAACAGTTACCTGTCTCCCCTGACACAAGCAAGACTCGTTTCACATGGGTCACTGGATAGTCCTCAAACTGTCGTTGCTCATAATCCCAGCCAATTCAGGAGTGAAGGAATCATTAATCCCACCACTAATCTATCTACAGAGGAAGATTTAACCAGATATAGATATATACATATATCCTTTTATCCTTGTTCAAAGTGTAGATAGTGTAGCAACAAGCAAGCACACCAGTACTGGAGGACAGCTCTGTAAAATAAAGTGGAAGATCTCATGCTTTCCTTTTAGTTGTTTAAGTAAGAGGGACATGGGGATGATCTCTGATAGCCATGGTTCTTCATTCAATCTCAGGGTTTCAAAAACTCTAAATGGTTTTCTAAGTTTACCAACTAATGAAAAGGGGCAATAGGGAGGAGGAGTTGGAGGCAGAACTTTTTCTAAATGAATCGTATAAAACAAGTATTCACCTTGCGGAATTCCGTGCAATAAGAGACAAGCAGACGAACGTCATAAACAACATGCACGTATTTACAAGTTGTAGTACGTGATACACAAAGACAAGACCAACACAGTGTTTTCAATGTGGGGTCCAAAGGATTACATGGCACACTCGGTTCTGTAGCTTAACATTTTTGAAAAAACACTTCGAAGGCATAAGCAATCCAATCTTTTAATTGGAACACCAAAATTTTTCCTTCACAACTTCTTGCCCTCGATATCTTAGAAGAGTTTCTAATTGTTATCTTCGAACACTGATTTTTGAATGACAACTTACACAAAGATATTCACAGAGAAAAGAGACGTTGATGCTCTGAGTTCTTCTTGCAGATGATTACTGGAATCTACTTACTTGACTAAAGGTTTTCCATTGGTTAGGCCTCTGTCCATCCTTATATACAGAATATAAAAAGATACTAACATGATTCCTGGGGAGCACAGAGTGCAAATTCTAAAGCACAATAAAGAGCAGGACTCGATTTCACTAAATGAAACCAAATGAGATCACGTATCACTGACTGCAGTAGTAACAACAGCCTTCTTTGACAGGGGAAAAAAACCCACTGTCTGTAAGGAATGCATGAGTATGAGAAATTGTACCATGAAGGGATGTATTTATTTAGGCATTTCCTTTCTGACACCTTTGTCACACTTTGTTTCACCTATGGAACACAGGAGAATATTGCAAGGTAACAAGCTCAAAACATAACCCACTGTCACAGAGATGTGTGATTTTTTTTGGACGTGTATGTAACCTTTATAAATGATCATAGAAGTTATTTATCAACTTCCTAGAGTTTGGAAATTAAGGAGCAAACCCAGCTATTGTAGGCAATATGGTATCTAAAGTGTCATATAAAACAAACACATCACTCTTTTTTAGTGCAAAGAAATATAACAAGTAAGAATTAACACTACAAATCTAACTTTTTTCTTTAAAAGAAAATGAGTTTATGGATTCATAACATCCATTAAGGGCACTGAGAGATGAGAAACCTGAATATGCAAGGCCAGGAAAAACATTAAGGCCTTAAGTCCACTGCTGTTATATATATATAATGAAATTGTTACGTGGGGAGAGTAGAGGGAATCCTTCCTTTAATTTTATTTGCAAAGGAAAAACCGAAAATGGATGAATGCCACTTTTATAAAATGTAAATTTTTATCCACAATCTTTTACTGTTATTTAAGGATTCAATGAAATCTTCTCTATGGTATCACATAAAGCTATATGTACATAGTTTTATACATATATGTGTGTGTATATATATAAATACATATATATACACACACACATACCTATACATGTGTATACATATATATAGTCACACATACAGAGAGGGGAAAAAATGAGATCTTTAAATAATCACAGAACCATGTGGCCAGAACTGTCATATTAAAATCTACCAAAAAATTATACTTAGCAGCAAAATGAGTAACCTACTGACCAATAAGATAAGCTCTAAATTGCCCTAAAATAATCAATTATACTTTATAGATTACTACAAAAAGGGTTATTATACTAAGAGTCACAGGTCTACATAGAACCTCAACAGAACATTATTTCATTCTTTTGTTTCTGGGAGAAAATAAAATTACTAAGCAATTTTACTTTTAAAAAAACCACCACTTCAACAGAAGGGCAACTTGGTGGTGTACCAGAGACTAATCACAAAACTTAATTTTAAATATGGGTCTAGTATTTTAAAATTGTTCAGAAGTACTAAAGGAGAGGAATGATGATTATAATTTTCCTTCTTCTCATCTCCTTGCCTACAGAATTTTCAAGGAAAAATAGGAGTTTTATTTTTAATTAATAACATAAGCAATCAAAAGTGAATTTACCATAGTACACAGATACTGCTCAATATAAACCACCTGGTGAACATGGCCTTTCAAAAGAAGTATGGATGAGCACCAGTCTTATCCATGTAAATGTAGTAAATATGTAAAATATGGTTAATGAAAGTTCGTAGAATCCTCCATTATTTAATCTAGATATAACACTAGAGCTTCTCATTTTAAAAACAAAGAACAAAAATAATAATGCTGTTGAAATTATCAGATATGAAAGTAATCTATAATATATTTTTATTATCTTCAAGGAAGCTAGATTATAAAGAATAATACCAAAGTTCAGGTATTTTTCTATTGGAAATGATGATACTAAAATTTGATTAACTTTTTAAAACAATTCTTCTCTACCTCAGAAATAGTAAAGGTGTGGTATTTTTCAGGACAGTCAACAAACTAGCAAGACAAAGAAGAATGTAAGTAAAACATAAGGATCTGTTTACCTAAAAAATCTACCAAAACAAACATCAAGGGATCTGAACTTACAGTTGAGACCATCATATAAGTACATGTTATTATCATCAAGTAACTCTAAATTGAAATATCAAACACATTTCATTTCCTAAAACTAACTGAAAAAAACGTATATATTTTTTTTAAGTCACATCTATTCTAAACTCATTGGATATTCAAATGTGAGGCTTGGAAAACCCACAACATAGCTGGGGCATGAAAATGAACTTATTGGATAAGCTAATTCAACTGGGGGAAGAAAAGAGGTGGGAAGAAGGTGAATTTAAATTTGTGAAATTCACAACTGGAAATGAAGTTTCACTGTTTGGAAGTATACAAGCACATTAGAACTGTCTGAATCCAAGAAAACCTGCATTTCAATCATTGGAGGACATGATAAAGAGAAAAACTGTCCTGGGAAGGACTCTAATGCAGTTTTACATAGTATATCCTACTGACAATGCATTGAGTTGAGATGGTGATTCCAAAGAAGCCTTGGGAAACTAAAATCTTTGCTTACCTGTTTTTACTATGATCTGAAGCAAGAACTCAATAAAATTATTTATTTAGCAGTACGTAACACTAAAATTGCAGAAAAAGATGAAGTTTTTAAATAGCTAAAGCTCTAAGTGGTCAGGCTACTAGTTGACCAGAACTTGGTCAAGATAAAAAGTTATTTCTCATGGGGTAGGTAGGTCACAGGCTTTAAGCAGCTCAACACAACTGACCTGAAAAAGCATCATGACTTAAGCATGTTCTCTTCCTTCCCCAGTTTTGACACCTTGTGGTACCACTGCAGGTTAGGTGTATTAACATTAAGCAGAGGAATGTACTCATATCAAAAGAACCACAAAGCAGAACATGTTGACAGAAGGCAAACAACAGGCAGGACAAGCTGCTCTATCTGAATATGACAATCACTATACATATCCCAGATTCTCCATCTCATTCCTGTACCGCTGTTCAGACACCTTGCTTTTATGTTGCTTGCTCTCTAAATGCTGCCGGAATTCCATTTCTTCGCCGGCCCCAACATTACACATGGAGCAGTAAAACTGGCCACTTGGAGTAACGCACATGGCCAGATCACGTGGAATTCTCTGCCGAGAGCGGGGATTGAAGTAAGGACCTGCTAAAGCAAGAGGCAAAAGTAATGTACTCACTTCAGCATACTAAGTGAATGGTGGTCTGACCAATTATCACCGTAATTTGTAATTCTAAGCTCGAAGTATAAAATTCACAGATTCCTAGCTTTAAAAGAATGTAAAGTTAATGGGTGTTTTAAATTACAATTTTATACAGGTTCAACCTAAAAAGCTAAAATGATTCCTCCAACTATCGTCAGAAATGTTACTGTAGAGCCAGACCCAAACTCTAAATGGCAATGTCTCTAAAAAGTAAATATAATTTTAAAAATACTTTCATTTCCAAGCATTATATAAAAATCTGTATAATTATGCTAATTCTTTAATCCAAAAAT